>NW_028277083.1:7147500-7447500 GCF_059951505.1 Python bivittatus
AATGAAGTGGGAAGAAACACTTGAAGATTCCACTCCTGCCGTTCCCTCTGGAACTGCTTGGGGAGAATACGTTAAGAAAACTCCACTCCTCTGGGTCAGGCGGTGGAGTGAGTTATGTGTTGGCTGGATTACATCTGTACAAGGAGGAGAGGGAAAACAAGGTTTTGGCAGGCAGAGCAGCCACAGCTGGAGATGGCTAGTGCTGAGTTAATGGGTTGCTTCTTCCTTGTATCAGGCTCCTAAAAAAAATATTAAATGGATTTTGCTGCAGAAGCTGCCTTATTCACCCCAGTGTGTGCTGAGGTTCACAAGACTCAGCCAAACCCACTGGCTATCTGAGCCAATGGTTGGCTCAAGAGAAATCTAGTGGTGCTAATTTCCATGCTAATTGCTCCTTTAAAAAAAAAAAGTGACCAATGGGATGAAGAATACAGTTTCAGGGTGATGGTACAATTGTAAACGTACCAAAGCAATTCTACAGTTAGGCGGGTACAAGAAAGAGTCCTAGGCTTCCATCTAGGGCAGTCATTCGGCCACCCAAGAACAGGTTGGGCAGTTCTGATTGCATCCTGGTTATATTTCCCTTGGATCCTCATGACAGAAAGGCACGGCAGCTCAGAACTGTGGGTCTTACTTTGCCTTTTGAAAATCCTGGGTTCAAGCCTGGCTTCTCTACTCAAAAGTATCAGATGATAGCAAAAGGATTCTGTCGGCCTGAGAGTGGTGAGCAATCCAGGTGAACTCCGCTAGTCTTGCTAGGCTAAGTCTGATACAAGTCCACTTCCTGCGATGTAGATCCAGACTGAAGAACATCTGACCCTTCATATGCTGTACTTCTGTTTCCCACTGTCCCTGAACAGTGGCCATTGCATTATATGACAACTCCAAATAGTTTCCCAGTCCAGTGCAGACTCCAAGTTTCCTTTATAAGAGTGTGATCTGGTAGGACCTAGGAGATGCGCCTTCTCTGTTGTAGCACCTGCCCTATGGGATGGACTACTCCCTTAGATTCAAAGGGCTTTGGCATTTCAGAAGACCATGAAACCTTGGCTCTTCCCCTTGGCACTGGACCAGGGCATTAGATGTTCTATAGAAGTTTGGTTGTATTGTGAGGTTGGATATGGTATCTTGGTTGTGGTATTATGATTATTTCAATCTGCCTTTGGTTCATTGATGGAGGTATTTATTATTACATTGTTTTTGTAGATGGTTGTTAGCTGCCCAGAGTTGGTATGTAAGATAGGTGGCCATATGCATTTTCTAAACAAATAAGTGGAGTGCCTTCCCTTTCTGATGGAGACCAACTCTAGAAGCCATGATTTTCTCTACCAGGGTCCAACATCCATAAGTGGAGTGCCTTCCCTCTCTGATGGAGACTAGCCCTGAGCAATTTACAGTACCCCAACCTGAGTGCATCTCTGGCTCTCGGTGCACTCCTTAACATCTGGCTTTAATTTTAAGGAAATTAAAATGCTACTGTTTGGCAGGCTATGAAATGCAGGTAGCCTCTTGGTTCTTACACAATCTTTGGAATGTTCCAGTTTGATTCCCAGAGGGAAGGGGCGGAGGTAGCTATTCTCATGAGTGCAAAAGGAGGCTCTTGAACATGTGACATCAGGCCTGCTATATTTGGGGGGGATGGATGACCGAACTCCACAACCCATTTGGATTCCAGTTGGACTTTGGTCTTCTAAAAATACCCCATTGACATTTTTCATCCTACTTCTGCTTCTCTAAGCTGGGTCCTTTAGCAGCAGAGGTGCAGGGCTGTTTGTCTGCAGTGTTATTATGCAGAAAGAGAGGAAACAGTCATGGCACTTTTTCTGCACACCAAGCACAATGTCCTCATCAATTACGGTTCAGGAATCACATCTCTTCAGCAGGCTGATCTTCACTCCGCTGTCGTTTTGCTCCGTTGTCTCCCCTGAAGCTTATTCTTTTAGAAGTGGCTGGGAAGAAACTGGGCAGAATTCCCACTCATTGCGATATTCTCCAGGGAAAGAGGGTGGGGAGGTGTCAGAACTGCAGCAAAGGTTCAAGTTCTGAAGACAGAGTAGGATTTTTTTCCCCTTACCATTATTTTGCAGTAGTACTGCAGTGATAATCCAAGGCCTTCAATTCCTTGGACAGCTGAAATAATTAATGATGAAAACTCTATTGTGGTTCTTGTTTTGGTCCAGGAAGTCAACCCTGACTCTTGGTGACCACAGGAAAAAATCCCTGCAGTTTTCTTGGCAGTGTTTTTCAGAAGTGGCTTGCTAGTGTCTTCTTCCTAGGGCTGAGTGTGTGTGACTGGCCCAGGTGGCTTTTGCACCTAAGATAGGACTAGAACTCATGGTCTCTTGATATCTAATGTAGTATCTTTAACCACCACACCAAACTGGCTCTGTCTGGAAGATCTAGGAAAGTAGAATTTGCACAAATCATCAATTAATGTTTGGAGGCAGGGCCTCAATTTCCAGTTCATCAATAGACAGCGAGCAGGTAATGCAGATGCTATGCAGAACAGGGGGTCTCTGCATGGGCCTGTTTAGATAACACTAAAATTCTCCAGGAGGTTTCAACCTGTGCAGCTATGCTGGCTTGGAATTCTGCCAATTCTAGTGCCATCTTCTCTGGGGGGATTGCCTAGAAATAGGAGGAAGTAGGCAAAGATAGTCTTATTTTCTTCTTTTTTTTTACAGATAGAAAAATGTCCACTTTTCTTACAGTTGGCCTTCTCCTACTCTTTGTCGTTGATTATGGGTCCTCCGAGAACTCCAGTACTCCACGAGGATGTGGACTGGATCTCCTTCCTCAATATGTTGACCTATGTGATCTGGATGCTATCTGGGGAATTGTCGTTGAGGCTGTGGCAGGTGCAGGAGTGTTGACCACATTGCTCCTCAAGTTGATCTTGCTGGCGAGGCTGCCCTTTATCAAAGGCAAAGAAAAAAGGAGCCCGTTAGGCATCCATTTCCTCTTCTTTTTAGGGACCTTGGCTCTTTTTGGCTTGGCATTTGCATTCATCATTGAGGAGGATGAGACCATCTGTTCCATCCGCAGGTTCTCCTGGGGAGTTCTCTTTGCACTGTGCTTCTCCTGTTTGCTCGCTCAAGCCTGGCGGCTCAGGAGACTCGTCCGCCACGGCAAAAGTCCATCTGGATGGCAGCTGTCTGGAATTGCTGTCTGTATTGCGTTAGTCCAGGTCATCATTGCAACAGAATGGCTGATACTGACCATCGTGAGGGATGGAAAGCCGGCCTGCCATTATGAGCCAATGGATTTTGCGATGGCTTCCATTTATGTGATGTTCTTGATGATGGTCGCCATGAGTTTGTCCTTCTTCACATTGTGTGGGAAATTTAAGAAGTGGAAGAAGAATGGGGTGTGCCTTGTCATCACCAGTTTTTTCTCAATCCTCATTTGGGTGGCTTGGCTAACTATGTACCTTTATGGTAACAAGGAACTGGGAAGAAGAGACCAGTGGCGGGATCCAACTCTTGCAGTGGCGCTGGTAGCCAATGGCTGGGTGTTTATAATCTTCTATGCCATCCCAGAGGTTCACTGCGCCATCCTGCCATCCCAACAAGAGAACACACCCAATTATTTTGATACTACACAACCACGAATGCGCGAAACTGCTTTTGAGGATGACCTCCAGCTTCCTCGAAGTTACATGGAAAATAAAGCTTTTTCGATGGATGAACATAATGCAGGTGAGTGTGTATTAACTCTAGTAATTATTTCCCAATGTACATCTACACATTAAATCGGTGTCCTCCTAGGTCATCATAAGTAGTAATAATGTGGAATTATTCACCAAATAAAATTTGAGAATGGAATACTTCAAAATAGCAATGACTCAAACAGGAACCACCCCAGAGGTTGATGGTGTCATGACAGCACAACTATAGTTTTGTCTGGTTGTTGTCAAAAGCAATTCTTTCTGTTCTTCTGGGATCTAGAATATAATTTCACTAGGTAACTCCTAATCTGCATAGCTATAAGACTGAAGCTGTGTTTTGGCCTCTTTGTGATGAAGTTGCAACTTCCTGTCCGGTTTCACCTTGAATTAGATGCCGTACATCATTCCTGTTTGGCACTGAGTGTCTGAAACCTGATGTTCTGCTGCAATCATTAGCAGCAAGGTTGAGGAGACCAAGGCCCCCCATATGCTGCTGAACTACAATTCCCAGCATTCCCCAATTCTGGCCATGTTACTAGAATTATAGGAAGTATAGTTCAGCAACATCTGGAAGAGAACAGATCCAACAGGCCTTCCTTAAAGACTATTCTCTGTTCACTGGCACTGAGAAGATTTAACAGCCATTTGCCTGTTTCTGAAAAGTTGTCTATTTTTTCCCCCCTTTTTAACTTCCTTTCCTTTATTGAGGAAGATGGCAAAAATCGACAAGTTATGAGACTGAGTCTAAAAGATTTATTACTGAAAAACTGAAAACCCCCGATTGTGTATTCCCTTTTCTGCCAGCTGAATCAATACCTCTGCATCCTCAAGTATGCATTGTAGCAAGCTGGGTTGATCTTATTTCAATAAAGCAATGAATCACTGATTTACAATATCCTGAAATTTCCCCCAGGAAAACAAGAGACATAAGTAGGGTGAGAGTTGGTGTTTCTTTAGCATTTTTAAAAATCATGTTCTTTCCATTTCCTTTATGAAGAAAATTACAGTACAACTTTTTGATAGATTCCTTTTCTTTTTAAATCTCACCTGCCATATTGAGCATGTTTCCAACAAAAGCAAGCCATCTGGAATGGTCACGATGCTTTGTAAATGAACCTAGGAAGAAGCTGAGTTAGACACTGTGGATTTGACTCCCAAGTCAGCACAGAGGACAATGCCTCACATTGTGCTCCAGTGAGATGTCCTAATTTGGTGATGCTTAACTTACAGGAACGGTTAGGTTGAACACTAGAAGAAATTTGTCAGAGAGCAACTGGAGGGTGCAAAGCAGTTAGCTGTAGCAATAAAGGATGAGCTTTTTCTTCTTGAAAGACATCAAGCAAAGGACAGCTACCTGTAGAGGCTTCGGATTACTTGACTTGAGTTGAGGCCCGGATGACCTAAAAGTCCCCTGTTGAGCTTTATTCGGGCCCTTGTTTGGTGTGGCTGCAGCAAAGAAGAGGAAATGGGACCACAAGGGCTGCTCTACTGAGGACTCTCAATTTCATGTAACAGCAGCCATTTCACCAGAAACTGAGAGATGGACAGGACACTACATACCATTGGTTCAGTTTAAAGTTCAGTTGACATTTGGCTCCTTTTATCCCTCAACTATTTCCAACCATAGCTTGGGTTTTGGTTAGCTTTTTCTTGCTCTTCCCTCCACATTCCTGTTTCCATTTGTGTTGCATCCTTTAAACTGTACACTTTGAAGGCAGGAAGTACATTTGAGAGCTATACGGAATCAGACTAAGACTTTTTCCAGCCTTTAGTTTTTATGGTAGCTAACCACATGCCCAGCAGAATTGCAAAATTCTTGATCACCATGGCTTTTGTTTCTGGTTCTAGTTCTGGTGGTAATTTAATCATTATTATAGCCATTAATCTCCACCACTAATCTACCTAATCAACTTTTATAGTGTCCTAGGTTAGTGGCCATCACTTGAGGAAGTGCATTGCCTGGGTTTACCTGGTACAGTGGAAATAAGTTTCAAGTTTTAGCTTCTTTGGCTTCTAGTATTTTGAGAAAACATCTCAAAAATCTCTACTTTTCCTATACCATGCATAATTCTCTATATCACTGTCAAGTGTGCAATCTTTTGGGATTCTTTAGCATTTTGGTTTCTAACATGTCTAAGATATGGTATGTTTTCAGCTGTCTCTCATTGTTGGCTGAACAGAAACATTAAATAATTATGATATGAAACAAATTCTGTTACACCAGAGAAAAGATCTTGACATGATTTGTAAAACCACACATTTCTTGTGAACTCATGTTTTAAAAAATAACCTTCCTTTTAATTTTTGTTTAATTAAGTAGATTGATTAGATTTATTGGTGGGGGAATATTTCCTTCGCCCTGGCAGAGATATTGCACTTATATTTTTTTCCCATTCTGGTTTAGATTACTCTGTTACTGAAGAAATATTCGACCTTGTGGTATATGTGTAACCCTCCAGGCCAGTGTTTCTCAACCTTGGCCACTTGAAGATGTGTGGACTTCAACTCCCAGAATTCCCCAGCCAGCATGGCTGGCTGGGGAATTCTGGGAGTTGAAGTCCACACTTCTTCAAGTGGCCAAGGTTGAAAAATCACTGCTTCAGGCAGAGTTGGAGCTGTCCCAGGTCCTGCCTGGAGTTAACATCCTACCTGTAGATCTCTTCCTCACTTTAAAGACTTCTATGGAGAACTTCTGGCTGCTTCTGCTTTTGTTTGCTTCCCCCCTTAAATCACTTCTCCCTCTTTCTGTCTTCTTTCCCTGCCTCTTTCTTGATTGTGCGCAGCATTACGGACGGCAGGATTTCGCAATGGCAGTTTGGGAAGCCGTTCAAGTGCTCCCTTCCGAAGCAACGTCTACCAGCCCACTGAGATGGCGGTTGTCTTGAATGGTGGGACTGTAAGTATCAAAATATGATGCATAGAAGAAGCTGCCACTTAGGGGGAGTGCTGAACCACTGCTTTCAACTCAGAACTTCGTTCAGTTGGATGCTTGCTGATATTGGGGAGCAGGGGAGAATGAAGGGTGCGGTGGGGATGGGAGGTGGGAAGCTTTAACACCCAAGTATGCATGCAGGACTGAATTCCAAATTCCGTGTGGTTGAGCCAGTCAAGTTTTTCTTTGCTCAGGTTGCTCTCTGAGGACTAACACAACAACACCATCTCCTCCCTCTTTGGGGAAGGAGGAAAATGATCCATCCTGTCCATTTCATCATAGCAAGTCAGTGAGAAAATGTTGGAATGGTAACTTTTGCAATGTTCTTGTGGTCTGAGAAACCAGCAGATGTCTCTAGGAAAGCTCACCCACTTCTTTGTCCATTGGCATTGACCATTGCCACCTTTCCCAACAAATCACTGCCTGGTGTTTTGTTTTTGCTGAACTTCTGTCTGTTGGTTTTCTTCTTCCTTTAAATTTGAGTTGCTTTGCAAAAAGGGCCCTTATCAAAGAGTTCATACACATGGCAGCCAAGACACCTGGTGCTCGTGGTGCAAGTTGGTCCCTTAAAAAGATCCCAAAGGAGTCCCAACAGGATCCTTATAACTCCTTTGCATTGCCTTTTGCTCTTTACTTTCCTCCAGTTTTGCTGGCCCATCAATGGTGCTCCCCTCCCACAGTTGCTTAATTGTCATTACCATGACGCCATGTGGCCTGCTTCAAAATGCCATTCATTTGGCTTTTGCTCCATGGAACTTAGGTTTGCATTCTTTTAAGTCACCCACTGAGTCCATAAGGCAATTTGCATCTTTTCTTTGAGGCCTTTTTTTGGGGGGTGGGGGTGTTGATGTTGAAAAGGGTACCGTAGATCTCTTCTCCTCCAGCTTGATGCAGTCTGTTCCAGACCATATCAGGAAGGACATGCATGATTGCTTGAGTTTAGCCACTAGCAGAAGGAGCTGAGATGTGACTCCAAGTTCATGCTGTTCTGGACTGTAATAAATCCTGTGCCATCCTCACCTCCCACCCATGGCACGGTTCAGCTGATTAATATCAGGAAGCGGCTGGCTTTCTGAAACTCTCAAGCCTCTTTGCAACTCTTTAGTCAAACCCCACTGGGGCCTTTTGGCAGGTGGGAGGTTGAAAATTGAGCAATAGGGACTGTTACCCCTGGCTCACCCATGGAAGGTATCTCATCCCTAGTATGGTTCAGTAGTTGAAAGTCTTTGATAAATTCAAGGCAGTAAAACAAAGCAGTCAAAATATAAATTCCAAGCATTTGTTTCATCGTTGGAGGAAGAAGAAGAAGAAGAAGAAAAAAGTACATTGAATAGGATGAAACAAGAAAAACATTGGGGTGGGTCTAAAAGGAATATTTGTTCTGAGTCTCTCAAACTTAAAAAGCCTCCCCCCCCCCCAATCACAAGAAGACATTGCAGGAATCAGCATGACACAAACTGAGCCTTTCACTCACAGATCAGAATTTGCATAGCCCTTAACATACTACAAGGTTAACTGCAGTGCAGAACTATGTAATATAACTGTCGTAAAGCAGTGATTTCTTAACGCTCTAAAATGCTTAATTGTGGATGTATTATCCTTATTTCCAGATTCCAACTGCTCCACCAAGTTACACTGGAAGACACCTATGGTGAAAAAACTTAGAGGCCATAGAGGAAGAGAGAGAGAGAGAGAGAATCCATTAACAAAGTTTTATTCTCCCCCCCCCCCCAAACAGTGTGTGTCTTTCAGAGGAAGGAAACCCATCTGGGTGCATGGAAGGTCCTAGAAACGGATAGTTTGGCGGGGGGGAGGTTCCTCCTTTTTTAAAAAATAAAATGAATAAATAAAACAAAAACATGAGCACTGTCAAATTGATAAGCTAACTACAAGGAGCCTCTGCAATGCGATAGAAGCTGACCGAATTTAAAAGTAGATCTAGGCACGCTCTTCTTTTTTCAAAAGAAAAAAAGGGAGGGGGAGAAAAGGATTGAGCAGCAAAATCACAAGAAAGTGTTTGGTTAGAGAAAGGGGAAAGGCTTTGGAAGGCACTGAATTATAGTAAGGCAAAGATCTTTAATTCATATCTTCATAGATTCACGTGATTGCCCACACAAGTGGTCTTTTGATTCCTTTGCTACTCTTTGAGCAACATTTGCGTGGGGGGGAAAAAGCCCATTGTTCATTTAGAGCAGTGTTTCTGAAACTTGGCAACTTTAAGATGTTGTGGACTTCATGCTGGCTGGGGAATTCTGGGAGTTGAAGTCCACACATCTTAAAGCTGCCAAGTTTCAGAAACACTGATTTAGAGTCAGTTGTGATCTGCACTGTGGAACCTCAAGCAATGGACCGAATGCTTTCTCTTCACACGCAAGGTGCTGGTGTGCTTGTGGGACTCCAGATCAGGTGGCAACAATGGCCCAAAGACAGTGGTGTCTTAGCAGGCACTTTCTCGGGTGCTTAAGCTCTTTTTAAAACCATAAGAGCTTTCAGACAGCTTGTCTTCTGCCAGAATCAGTGCAGAACATTGGCCATCGGGATGTGCTCGGTAGGAACAAGAAAGCGTCTACTCTACCTTCCCTGCTGACCAGACTGTAAAGTCAAAGGGAACCAAAGAGTGGCAAAGCCTCTCAAATTGTGTCTCAAGAGGGGAAAACAACTGATGCAAGAGAGACAAGGTAGCTCAGGAGGAGGACCAGGAAGGGGGAGACAACACATGTGGGCAATTATTCCCCCCTTCCCAAGGGTTTTTATGTAAAGGAAAATGTATCTCAGTGAGTCACCAAATGTATTGCCCTCATCATGAATTCAAACTCAAGGTGCTGGGCATGCAAGAAAATCCTCTCTATGGGGTTTCTTTAAATCTCCCACTCTTTGCTCCCATACCTAGTTGAACACTGAAGCCTCACTGACTGCAATGGTTTGCACATGTATTGCCTTTTCTCATCTGTTTCTGGAACATTTGGTTATTATTATTATTATTATATTGTTTTCACGTGGATGTTGGGAATCTCTCCACCCCCCTTTGCCAAGACTCCCTCGTTCTTGCTGCCTTTTCATATTTCTATGATTTTAGTGATGTTTGGTAAAGCATTCCTTCATTGGTGAGCATTTGAAAGCATATTGGGCATGTAGATTTGTCATTACATTTGCCTGGCTAGCTAGCACCTGCTTTTTGCTTTCCTAGAGACTAAAAAAGCAAGTGTGATTTGCTTTGTTGATGTGTGTGTGCGTGAGAGTGCACGTGCGTGTGCACATATGTGTGAGACAGAGATCAATAAAACCGTGAGGCTACAAAATATCTCAAATGATGGGACTTTTTGCACTTGTTCTAAAGAGATTCAGTTTCCAAATGGGCAGGGACAGTGATAACAACAGATTGCTGAACTCGGTAGACTCGTGAAGCTGCCCACTGGTTTTTAGAAAAGAAAATGAAATGTAATCAATGCTGTTTGAAGATATTTTTTTTTCACATCCCTAGTTTTTAATTTATCTAATTCTATCGATTTCACCCTACTAACTAATGTATCCAACCTTGCTGTCTGGGTAATAGATCTGTAGTGGGTCGGGGGCAAACTGGCTGAATACTGTTTTATATTGTATGTCAGTTCCTTGCACTCAGAATTCTCCAATATTCAAAAGATACATCCTGTCTTCTCAGGAAAGATTCTAGCTGAACCCCCCTCTGGCATGCTCGTTTTCTAGACACAAGTATTAGCGTTAGCGTTAGTTATAATAATAATATTATATGAGGGGATGCCATTATGTAATACCCTGGATTGAGAACCACCTTGAAAATCTTGGATCTTGACTAGTAGAGAGCCTGTTTTACCTGCAAGTGGTCCTAAAGTCGTGTTCACTCGGACTGGGTTGTAGGGGATGGGAAAGTAAGCTCCCATCCCCACCAAATTTGCTGCACTTTAATATTCTGCTAACATTGCTTTTTCTTCCTGTTAAAAAACATGCTCTGCTTTCCTTTCATGATTTATTTGAGTCTTGCTGCTGTTTGGCGGAAGAAAGGGCTAATAAAACTCTGTCATTAATTTATGTATTAGCTTTTAAACCCTCGTCAGCTTTGAATATCCTTGTTTAGAGTGAAAAGGCAGAGTGTGAAAAGCCTTGAAATAAATGTGACTGTAGATGCCTCGTCTGTGCGTTGCACCGCCTCTGTGAGAACCTGGCCTATCTAGGAGTGCAACTGGTATAAAACCAGGCAGCGTGTGATACACTCTTTCCTTTGTTCTATGAATTCTGAACTGCTCTTGTGGCCATGATCATCTTAGCAAGTTTAGTCTTTTAAAAAATTGTCGAGTAAGTAACAGCAATAATTTTCATACAAGAGGAAAAAATTGCATTCTTGTGTTCTTGCAAATTTTAATTTGACACAAATCTAATTTCATCATGTAAGAACATGGGACAAGTGGATTATTTGCTGTTCTCCTAACCTTTGTTTAAAATATAAAGCTATATTTTTAATAAGGGGGACATTCATAAGAAATGTATGATTTCACTATGTGTGGGTACCTAACACACAAAATTGGTACTTTCCTTTAAGTCTGTGCTTGAGGGAGATTTGATACATATGAAAATGGCTTTTTGAAACTATTTTTATTATCCAAATGCATATGGTGAACATGGCATAAATGGTTGGAATAATTACTTCTCCCAGCTGAATTTTGATAAGAGGAGAGAAATAAAATTGTATTGTTTTTAACTGGAGGAAAAGACCATTTTTAGAAGGTTGTGAGGTTGTCCAATTTGTATTTATTTATTTTTTCTTTTAGACGAGGAAGGATTTAGCAGTCCTACTTCCCGTTAAATCAATGGCAGTTTGGGAACTTAAAGACAGGGTTGGATCTTGGAAACACAGGACTTCCTCTAACCTCTCCTGTGAACCTGGCCCGTGCCTCCTAGTGGTGGGAGGCGTGCCGATTAAACTATAAGAAGGGATTATTTTTTCTTGAAGTATTATTATTATTATTATTATTATTATTATTATTATTATTATTATTAGTCAGTCTGTGGTTTCTGATGTTCACTGCTGCTGCCACTCCCCCCCAAATGCCTCTGTTAGAAACCTTTTAAAAGGCACCCTTGTGTTAAGTTATATTTCTTTTTGTTAAAAGTTACAAAGTTGTATGTTTGCCTTTTGAAGAAAGTTGTTATGAATGTAGAGCGTCTGGGGAGGCACTTAATAACAGGAAGCAGAACTGCCTGGGTTTCCCTGTAGCTTGCTTTGGGAAGCATAAAAGTTGTTCTGTTCTTTATGATTGCCAATTAATATAACTTCAGAAAAATACAGCAACCACCCAATGATAGAAAGGCATGGTATAGAAGGTGATTACGTAGAAGTTGGGGAGATGAATTTTCCCCCAGCCAATTGAAAAGGAACAGTTTGAATTACAGATGCAATCCAAACAGCGAGCCAAGTTCCATGTTCTATCGATTGGCATAAGAGTGAGTTGTTTTAGTAGGACTACCAGAACTGGGCTGGAAACATCCAACTGACCACCAGATGGCAACAGAAAGGTAGAGTTTTCTGTACCTCTTTGCAGCCACCTAGAGCTTGCCTTGATTTCTGCAGCCCAGGTCCTGGAGCCCTGGCATCAAGTAGCAAATGCTAATAAGCGGTGGCAAAGGGTTGAAGGAGAGAGTTGGGTAGCATGTTCTCCATGCTTGCTTGCTTGCTGCCTTAGGTGGAGGATGGTAGGCCATTGTCTCCACAGAGGAAGCATGATCTGCCAGGCTTTTCTGCATGGGGTGGGAGCACCAACTTGTTCTTCCTTTCCTTCCCTTCAGTTTCTTGGGCTGACTCTGACTGCTTGTAAGCTGTACTTCCCCAAAGCCGGTAGCAACCTTTCCAGTGACTTTTAACAGTGCTGGGCCTCGTAGACGCATTCCAAAAAACGTTAAGCATGCTTCTGTTCTACTAATCTTGGTGCATGTCCAGTAGTCTTAACTTCCTGTCCGCTGCACCCCTTTTCCACAGCTGAATAGCTTGGAGGGTCATGCATGAAATACATGGAAAACAGGGCTGGCCAATCAGAACCCAAGGAGGTTTCTGGCTTGACGTCATTGGCTCTGAGTCTGAGATGTGTATCCAGTCCCATTAATCTACTGTCCATTTCCATTAAGCTTTAATTATGTGGGGATCACCTGGATAACGAGTTCTTCCTCCTAGCTCAGCCTTCTCAACCTTGGCACTCTCCTGATGAGAGCAAAATCATGAGTCTTGGACTCCCAGAATACTCAATGGCTACCCTGGTGGGGAATTCTGGGAGTTAAAGTCCATGCATCCGGAGGGTGTCCAAGCTGTGAAAGAGTGTTCCATCATCATGGCCAATGTTTGAGAAGGCCTGTGCTTCCATGTCTATGATATCAGAATGATTGCGGGTCCCAAGAAGGGCACGATCATTTCCAGGCTGAATCCTGAGTTAAGTAAGATGTCTTCCAATACTAGCTGAAATCTGCTTTTCTAGAACATCATTGCTTTGGCTAATTTGCTGCTTGAAGCTTCAGTTCTAAACAAAAGCAGCAGAATCAGAAGCTTATGTAGCTTTTATTAGGAGATTTGAAAAAAAAAATAGATTTGACTCCTCTACTATCCTACCAGATAACCCAACCGGTGCTTTTTATTAAATGACAAGTGCTCTCTTCTTCTTTTGATAATATATGTAAATATTTATTAAATGTATTAATGTGCATTTTTATAATATTCCCCTTTCCTATCCTGCTGACTGTTGCGTACCATTTCATATTCTACATCTTTGGAAGGTTTTTGAGACAATCAATGTGTACCATATTGACTGTACATAAGAGATATGAAATTTAAACAAAACAAAAACAGAATTGTAAAGCCTGGGCAGAAAGATACATTTTATTTTCAAAATGCTGTTCTTAATGAAGAAAATAAAAATTAAAAAAATAAAGAATTACTATTTACTTACAATGGCCTGGTCATTTTTTGCTTAAAGGCTTTGTGTTTCAATGTTCACGCGACGGTGCAGTTCACTGAGCACAGCTGCCGTAGCCAAATTTGGTCCCATGAGATCTTTTTGATCCTTGCAGCTGCTAATGCTTCTAGAATGAAGGTGCAGGGAGAACATTTTCTCAGTTAGCACATCAGATGGTTATAAACCAATTGCACAGACTGGGTTTGCGACACATCCTGGGTGACAGTGAAATTGGTTCGTCGTGAGAACACAGTCCCATGTAGCTACCAAAGGCTCTATTTTAAATTGATGGCAAGCAGCTTTTATAGGACAGTGGTTCTCAAACATTTTGGTCTCAAGACCCCTTTGCATTCTTAAATATGATTCAGGACCCCAAGGCTCTTTGGTTTATATCTATATCTATCAATATTTACTGTGTTAAATATTTTAAAATTTCCCAGTTTTAATTTCTATTTACTTGACTTCGCAGACCCCCTGAAAGGATCTTGGGGACTTCCAGAGGTCCTCAGACCTCACTTGGAGAACTACTATCCTAGATCATCTTTGCTTTGAGGCATTTATAATTTGTTTGGATGAATAGGAGCCCATAACAATGGCATATTTATTTATTGTATCTATCTACAGCCGATTCAGAGGACAACTCCTGATGCTTGATACCATAAAATATACAAACATAATAAAACATAAGAACTTCCAAAAACTCAAAACTGCCACAAGGCAATAGGGGCAATGGGACCTGTTCACTCCCCAAAGATTTCAGATGGCCTTCCCAGCGTTCTTTTACAAACTCCAGTTAATATGCATCTCACACCAAAGCAAAAAGTGAAGTAGAACCAGATATTCCAATCTAGCCAAGCTTTTGTTAATAGAGGTGCTGATTCCATTGTCGGGGGGGGAGGAGAGGGGAGATCCATGATGCATATTTGTATGATTTTTGATTGCATTTGTTCAAAAGGATCTTTAGTTTGGACTTGCCCTGGTAGCCGTAGTTTGCTTGATTACGTTTAACCACAATTGTCTAGATTTGCCCAGTATTTTAAATCATAAACAATGGATTACAATGAATCTACAATGCTAGATTCACACACACACACACTAACTGGAATCTAAACTAGCCTCATTATGGCTGAGTGAGTAGGTTCACATTTTGCACTATCGACATTTAAACTAAAACGCAATGTTGTGATGGACTTATCCATTTAAATCAAAGGACTCCTAAGAATTAAGCCCCTAGGCTGTCTTGTGTTATTCTGCCTTGAGAGGCTCAGAAGATAATTTAGGTACCAGTATGTCTAAAGCATGATCTTGTTCTATAGATCAATAAACCTACTCCAGCAAAGCTGTACCCCTTAACCAGCTGTCAGCCCCATGGGGTAGACTAGAAAATCAACTCCACAGAACCAGAGCCACACTTTATTAAGATAGGCTATAACAGGGGTTCTCAAAGTACGGCCCACGGGCCATATCTGGCCCGTCACGGTCATTTATCTGGTCTGCCCGCCTGATTGGCCGCCGCTGTCTGTCTGTCAGAAGTGGAAGTGTTGGGGCTGTGTCAGGAGCTGCAGGCAATGCATGAAGAGGGAGATTGCAGAGCCGGACTATTCTACATAACAGGTATGCCGGGTCCGGCGGCTCTCCTCCTCTCCTCAAACTATAGTCTGGCCCCCCAACATTCTGAGGGACCGTGAACTGGCCCCCTGTTTAAAAAGTTTGAGGACCCCTAGGCTATAATAACAGAAAGGTACAGATACCTCCCCTCCTTATACTCCAATGAATCAGGGAGGTGTTTGCCTGAATCACTTTCAAATACTATCTTGTTTCCCCAGGCTTAAAGAATGTTTCAGCCCCCTTTGTTTAGCTAACAGTTCTTGCATATTTCTCTCAAGGTCACCTCCCTTATGCCCTACACCATCACGCTGATGGTTTGGGACTCCTGAACCCATCATTCTGAAGAATACGACTTCATAACTAAAAGAGATTGGTGGCCAAAGCATCTTACCTTTGATGAATTCTCTGCAGGCTTGGAGGTGCTTGGCTGGTCTTTAATCTTCGGTACGACCTCAGGCTTCTGTGAGATTTCCGCAAATACGGTTTTTGAGAGATTTGGGCTGGGCTGCACAGAGTCTTCCAGCTTGGTTCCCACTGGAAAAAAAAATAATACCACATATTTGGGGGTTTATAATATAAATGTCTATATACTAATATTTTAAAATTTTTGACTGTTGAAAATGTTTTTAATAAGATAACATTTTCAGCAGTCAACAATTTTAAAATATTAGTATATAGATATTTAAATAGATGTGGATGGGGTCAGGGATCAGTAAAATGCCATCAAGTTGGGCTCAACTCATGGTCTCCTTGAACAAATGCCCCCCAACATAACAGTAATCTCTCCATCCACCCTATCCATTGTAATCTTCTTCCTTCAGCCTTTTGAAGCACAGTTATTATTTTTAGTCCATCATTTGCTCATATCACAAGCCCAAAGCATGTGAGTTACCATAAAACTTACTGGGTAACCTTGGAAAGGTTGTGGAGTTTCTGTCTTACCAGTGCAGGATTCCACCTAAAGTTCTGACTGGAGATGAGTTATTGCTGGTGGCTGATCACACAAAGCCAGTTTGTGGAATAAACACAAGTAGCTAGCTTTGCAATTCATGCTAAGCTAACAGTTCTCAGCTGTGGGTCAAGATTCCCCAGGGCTCACAAGCAATTTAGATGGGGAGGCTCACAATTTTGTAAAGAACTCCATCAGTCTTGGACAAGCAGGAAGGAAGCACATCCCAAACACTCCAGGATTTTTTCCTCACTGTGCCTGCACAAGCCACAAGAAGCAACTGCAAAAGTTTGAGAATCTCTGTAACATAAAGCTATAATAATTATATTTACTTATCAGAAGTGTTATATTTATGTCTTGCCCAACCCTAACTCCAATTAAATCATTCTTTTGTTATTATTTTAGGGGGGTCACAGCGCTATAAGGTTTGAGAAGCCTTGTGCTAAGCCATAATGTAAGTTTGACAAATCACTAAAAGTGGATTTACTTTGCTCCAACTAAGCAAGACTTATTATGGCTTTGTGTGATGTATGAATCCAACTAAAGGTGCCTTTTTTTTAAAAAAAAAAAATCCCCAGTCACTTTGATTTAAAAAGATTGATAAGGAGATGCCTTAGGACGTGCACGGTGGTGGTTGCTGTAGTTTCTAGTATAACGTAGGTCAAAAAGGAATGTTAGCCATGTGATTGGAGAGTGGTGCTCCAGTTGAGCAACGCTCTAAACACAGTGAGGCTGGCGTGCTCAGAGTGACCATAAAGCAACAAATCACCACCACAATAGGAGTAAAAGTCCCTACTTCCTCCCCTGTAGTCACGTAGGGATGACAGGCCAAAGTCAGATGATTTAGGAGGCTATGGTCAGAAATCCCACTTCTGTTCAACTCCATCTAGCAATTGGTCAACATCTTTTGGCTGATGACCATCCCTAGGGTTCGATGGACAGTTTCAGTTTTGTTGTTTTTCCCCCCAAGGAGTCTTTGACTTCCTTCCAAGTCAGCTGAAGGTTGCACTATAAGAGTTATGACACTCACAGCCAGGAAGTCGGAAATACTAGGGACATTTGCTCCCCAGTGGCGTTTGCTCCTTCCGTGGCATCTGCTCCCCAGAGGTAGTATTAAGAATGCAGCCTAAGCAAGTAGTGCAAGGCAATGGTCACTCTGTGGTGAGAGGGCGGGGACAAATTTGAAATATAAATAAATAAAAATAAATAAGTGGTTTAGAAGGAGAGAGGAAGGACCTGCCAATGCAGACGGCTGGCAGGCAAAGGGAAACAGACATTTGGAGAGTCATCAAGTGTACAGTCTTGCAAAGGAAAGATAACTCAGTTTTAGAAACCTCCAGCTGCAACCTTACAGCAAGGGCTGGGGTGAAGTATACATGCTCAAAGCACCTCAGAAGGTCATCGGAGCTGCCGGCATTTGGATCCAGGTCTTAAGAAGGCATAGGACATTCCACTTGGGGGAAAAAAATCTAGTCTGGGGTGATAGAGTCCGCTGTGTTTTGCAAATTTGTTCTTGGTGAGATGGCAGAGACCTTGCATTTCAGACTTACTACAGTCTTCCTGGCTTTTGCTTCCTCTCAAAGCAGAGTTTCCAAGACACCTACACACACACACACACACACACACACACACTGCAGACTTGGACCACTGCAGCAGCACTGACCTCTCCGTGGGGCCGTGGGGCTTCAAGCACTGCATTCTCAGCTGTTGCTGATGAGATCAAGTGTCTGCACCCTCCCTGGCACCTGAATGGCACTGGATGCAGACACAAACGCTCTTTAACATCCAGGCTCACACAGAACGAGTGCTAGCTTCATTTTGAAAGGACAGTTCACAATTCTGTGTGCATGTGTGTGGAGGAGGGAAGAGGGGAGGCCCAATCAAGAAAAAAATATTAAATGAAAGGCTGTCATTTGGCATAAACCCTCTTGCAGATATTTCTAAGCTTAAGCAGCACAGTGTAGGCAGCCTGGTCCTTCAGGTCTCCCAACGGTGCCCCCATCGCCACTGTACTTTCCACCTTGCTGCTGGTCCTCCTCTTCTTCTCTTTCTTGCCACCTTTCCCAGCATTATGGGTTTCTTGAGGAAGTCAGTTCTTCACATAATGCATCCAAAGTAGGATAATTTGAGCCTGGTCATTGGTGCCTTGAGTGAGACCTCTGGGTTCATTTATTTGATGATCCATTGGTTTCTTTTCTTGGCTGTCCGTGGTATTCTCAAGAGTCTTCTCCAACACCATAGTTCAAAAGTGCTAATACTCTTCCTATCCTGCTTCTTCAAAGTCCAACTTTCATTTCCATGAAGTGTCATGGGAAATACCATTGCTGTGAGTTAGCTTACTCTGGGATAACTGGGGTGCCACCGATTTGATCTATCGATCAATCAATCATTCTAACTCACAAGGCTGTCTTGATAAAATAGGGAGTCCTAGGGAACCACATCAGACATCCTCCAGGGTGTGGCCGCAAACGGGTATTTCTGAAGCTTTCTCTGATGACACAGGACAGACAATTATCAGGTGGACTTCAGCCTCCACAACTACCAACAGAATCAGTCCTTTAGAAAGATATTAGTATTCCTAAACTAGGAAGAGAATCTCAAGCATTCAATAAGGGGAAAGTTACACACAAGTGCCAAATCACGACACATGCCCATTGATAAGTTTCAACACTGAACTACAAAGTTTCAGGAAAGAGAACGGTAGCTTTTGTGCACATTTTGAATGAAGGCTGCTGTTTGCAAAGCACAGATGTGCCATTGTTTGGGTGGGAAAAAAAACCGAATAAACAATTTTGTTATCATGTGATGGGCCCCAAAGAGGCAGGCTTATGAAATCCTCAGTCTTGGGTCTGCCAACTCATGGTGAGTAAAACGCTTAAAAAAAAGGACAGTTCTTTTAAATAAACGTAGTGAAAGAAAAGGGGAAATATTTTTCTCTTCCTCCATCCAATAATGTGAGAGGGGATTTTTGCAATTTGAGGAGGTGGGGAGAATGGTTTAATCACTACCATAACTTCAGGAAGAACAAGAGCGGTCAAATAAATTGTGAGCTAAGATATCTGGGTTTGGGACACAAGAACCAGTTGTCTTCACAGAACAATGCTAGCACAGAGATGGCGGACAGAATTGCCATCATGATATTCTTCATATGCAATGGATGAAAAACACTTTTGGATGTGTCCATAAAGTAAAGAGCAAAGCATCTTCCAACCCCTTCATTGTTCAACGCATACTAGTTTCTTTCAAGAGTGCACCTTTAAATTGCAAGAAAACTTTACAGATGATCAGGAAGACAGATGGGGGAGACTGAGAGGGAAAGGAGGAAACAACATCATGAGAAGGTATGACTGGTGGGCACATGGAACAGAAGCTCTCCATAATGGAACATTTTATTACCACTCTCACGTATTATTTCCTATCAATAATGATGGCAATATCAAAAAAGTAGGCTTCAACTCATACAATGCGGAAAATTTAAAAAAAAAAAATCTTGATCCAAGGGTTAGGGTTAGGGTTAGAGCTTCAAGTAGGATTCTAAGGAGATTTTTTTTTTTTTAATATCTAAGTTTCATTGGTGTAACTATGCTTCTGGAGGCAAACTGTTGCCCAAAAGAAACATGGATGTTTGATCTCAAAGAATGATTTGCCAGAAAGCTAGAGAGAAAGATATCGTACTAATTCCTAATTTTTGGCAGGGCCACGTCAACCAATGTTTATCAACAAAATATATCTGTTAAATTATTTTTAATTCTCTGTTAGGCTTGTTATTGAAAGAATGACCAAACAGGGGAGTGATAATTCCAGTGATAGTAAAGTGGTCTAGATAGCAGTTAATTTTTTTTCATCTTGATTGCAAATCTTCCACTTACACACACATACTTCTTTTTTTTCCTGGACACAATCTTATGATCTCTGTGTCCCTTAGGCCAAAGATGAAGTCTGGCTACAATTTAAGAACAGGCATTCAATTATGTGCGTGCAAGGAAATGAGGAATTACTTAGTACATGTGGCCTTTCTTAAATTTTTGCAATAAAATAATTAATTATTCTTCCAAAATAATCCTGCTGCCTGATTATTTCAACTTTTGAGTGGTGGTAGGAGTATGATGGGTGTCCCTTTTTTAGTTAATCAAAAATGTGTTTACTGTTCATATAATCCATCCTTCCCAAGACCATAGCCCCAATGGGTTGGAGTTCAATTTCCTAGTGGTGAACCTATGACACGTGTGTCAAAGGTGACACGCCACGATATTTTGGGTGACACACCAGTGTTCACCAGCTCCTAGCAACAATTATTCTCCTTGTTTGAGTTACCAAAGAAACTGAGTTATTTTTACTTGTATTTCATTTTTGTAATTATTTGATGTTTCTTTATATAAAACATAGCATCACACATGACTGGACTGCATTTTTTTTTAAATCAATGAATATGTAAAGAATTGTTTCTCTTTTGTTCGGGGAGGGGGGTGAGATGCCAGAAGAGTCAAGTTAGGCATTTTCTGAATTTTTGACACGCGGAGCCCAAAAGGTTTGCCATTACTACCTTAGTGGGAAGCTGTAATCTGGTGCAATCTAACATACACTGTTGAGAAAAGCTGATCTGACTTATCAACCAGCCCAACATTTTTCAGTTCTGACACTGACCTCTTGAGAACAAACCATGTCAGCCTAGTTACCTTTCTTTTCTTGATTGGCCCAGAACTCTCGTACCCGTTTGTTAATGTTCTTTGTCTCCCTCAAATGTTTTTGCCACTGGCGTAATTCCTGGACTTCAGGATCACAACGGATCTAGAAATGGGAAACATAAATGCCTCTGTAAGAAACTCTAGGCTGTCTGTTGAGTTAGTATTAAATAGCCTCCTTGACAACATGCTTGGCCTCAATTTGCATTTCAACAGGAACACTTCTGTGATGGTGACAACGCTATGCAAGGGAGTCCTTTGTAGCTGTCAGAGTTCACTTAAGATGTTTGCTATCTGGATCAGAACAACAAATGGTGTAGCAAGTCCAGCTACAGATTACTCAATGCTTGGCAAGTTATTCAGCCACATAAGGCATAACATCACATAACACATAACATCTTCTATGCGTCTCTCAAATAAGCTGGCAATAATAGCACAATGGCAAATTATCGCATTGGACTAAGCCATGGCTTACTTAAACATGCTTTATGTATTAAACACGATTGGCTGGATTGACTTACGCCATGAACAAACATGCTTTACCATGTTTTATTTATTTATTTATTTAAATTATATGCCGCCCATCTTCCCCAGAGATTAACTGCTGAGTGCTGCCAGATGGCAGCGGAATAAAAATTTATTTCTTTACAAAACGTATATGGCCACCCAACTTAAATGAATAACTCTAAGCTGCTAACAAGAATACAAAAACCAGTTTAAAAATGGAAGAGAAAAATGCAACTAAAAGCAATCATAATAGAATATAAGAGTGACCCACAGCTCCCAAAACATTGGGAAAGGGTGACATGCAATGTTCTTATTAAGTTTTCCACAAAAGTTAAAATACAGAAAAATCAAGAAAAAAAGAAGGGGGAAAAAAGGAAAAAAGAAGAAAAAAGGGGGGGGAGAAAAAGGGACACGAGAAAGAGAGAGTAGCTTCCAACTTTCCTTGGTGCAGGTATAGATAGAAAATATATTCGCCTCTTACTCTAATATCTAAAAATGTACATAGTAATAAATAGTTGTTAATCTAATATTCAGAAAGATTCCTAAAAATTAATCATACATATGATTTGTACAAGGTATTTCTATAAGTTTAACAGCAAATCCCAAAATCAAGGTTGCTTTTTTTTTGAGTATCAAGCCAAAAGTCTAAGAGTGGTTTCCAATTAGAGACAAAGTTGGACAGGGCCCTGTCTTTGAGCTGAGCAGTGAGTTTCGCCATCTCAGCCAATTCTACTAATTTCAATATCCATTCTTCAATACTTAACTACCATTTTGATAAACAGAAGCAACACCTTCAAAGCAGTCTATTTCTCATTAGGTATTGTCCCCCATACTTATGTCTCAGGTATCTTAGCACCTGGACAGGGTTAAGCTCAAAACCAAGTCATTCGTTAAGAAATGGTTTTTTAAAGGGTGCTTGTGGTCCTAACCTGAGCACTAATTACTGTTTACAAAGTGTGCTGAAAATATGAGCATACAATGCACAAAGACACAAAGTAAGGGGGAGAAGAGACAATGGGAATAACATTTCCAAAGGCATTAAAAAAAAAAAAAAACAATCACAAGAGTCTGTTGATCGGAAGTACAGTAGTTATTCCTATTGTTGTCAACTTCCCAAACTCAGTTCTCCATCAACTGTTAAGTATTTAGGAGGTGATATTTTTTAACTGATTGGTACCAAAGAAACCAGAGACAACACCCCCATTTAACTTCTTGCCCTGTGGCCAGAAGCTTTGAAGGAATGTATTCAGGGAGTGATTTTTCTGGATTTTCCTTTACCCATCTTCCTCTCTCTCTCACTGAGCAGCAAGACAGAATAAGCTACCAAAAAGGTTATTCCTTGTACTGGAAACCATTATACGTGTGCTGTGTCTGGCTTAAAATAGCAAGGGGAGTATAAGTAGCAAATCTCCAGCAGTATTCTGTCTGCTGACCTTTAAATCCAGAATGAGAGGATGTGTCTGTGCAACCATCTCTGTACTCCCCAACACCATGTGCTCTCCTCTGATGAAAAAAAGCAGCACCACTAAAAGCCGTGCTGGATCAGAGCAATCAACCCATCAATCAAACCGTTTATTTCGCTCGTAGACCAGCAGAGGATTAGAGCAAAGGTCCTCTAGCCCATGATCATGTTTCCAGCAGAAGCTGCCCAGAAAATCCACAGTAGGGACATGCCAGCCAGACTTCTCCCACACTCTTATCTTATAGCCCATTGGGCTAAGTTCATCTGTCACACATTATGTGGGCCTGCTCTGGAGTGTGACGGTTGCTGCTCTCAGTTGGGCCTATTTCCTTTCCCAATCTCTGTGCGCATCACACAAGCTGTTTTGAGCCTTCAAATTGGAGGTCAACCACAAGGAAATAGTCATGGCAGCCATGTTGCTCTAGCAGCCGTTTTGTGAGAGTGCCCTCAGCACGCTTTCCATTCTCTAAATCTTTCTAACAGATCTACATGATTTACAGACTCAAATATATGCAAGGACATAGATTTGGGATTTATGGGCAAGATTCCTGAAATCTTGCAAAGTTTAGCTGGCAAAAGTCAGGGAATTGTGAGTGGGTGTGTGTTTAAAATTTCTAACAATTATTTAAACTCTAACATACTTTTGAGAGGATCTCAGCTGGTGTTGGGATGGGCAATGGACATCTCAAGGACAGGAACTAGAAACACCAGAAGGTTGTCCTCTCATAAAGCAGCTTTGTATGTTCTTAGCTTCCTTCATTTCCTCTCCTTATGACTTCTTTTCAAATTACCTTTCATGCCTCTCTCCTACATTCTCTTTTCTCCTTCCTTCTCAAATACCAAGCCTCCTGTTCTTTGCTTTTTCTTCTCCCCCAGTTTGCTGACACCCTTCATCCTCTCAAATGACACATGGAGTTTTTATTAGATTATCATCTGGACTAAAAAGGACAAGGGGCAACACAGACATTGGCTTGAAGTAGTTCCTGGCCCCTGACCACTTCTGCTTTTGAACTTCTGTATGGCAGAAAACAAAAGCAGAGTTTCACCTTGTCAACTTTCTTCTCCTGTGGCCAAATCTCAACTGTGAAACAGCTGCTATGCAAATCCTGTTGAACCCTCTGCATCTTTGTAGACATTTATAGCACTTGGGGCTGAAGCCATGCGCAGGGGGTTCCCCTGAAGCCAACAGCTCTTGCGCAGACTGAACATCAAGCAGAATTATTAGAGATGGCTCTTACCCGATGACCTCTCCAGAACGATTGGATAATGTTGCCGGCTTGTTCCTCCGTGAACAACAGAGACAGAGGAACGGGAGGCCTAGGACTAGAGCAAATATTTTCACTTCAAAATCATACATCATTTTGGGCAATTTATGAACACAAATATCTTTCTTTTTGAAACAAAACACTGTTTGCCTAGTCTTGTACCCAGCCAGATGCTAGGGACTTAAAGTAGGCATGCTCATAAAAAGTATCCTCTTTCTCACATCTGCACACAAGCATTCCTGCATTTACATTTGCAAAATGCTGCCATTTACATGTTGCCCAAAATATACTAGTCTTAATCAGTTCTGAAAATGCTCTGGACACGAGCCTATTTTTTCAAGGAGCTGGGAAGAACTGGCAGGATTATCTGGCTTTTATTCTCAGAATAAAACAACTATTGTAACGTAGCATGGCTAGGATTACTGACACTGGCTCGATTCACATGCTGCATTAAATCATAACACAAGATTGGTTGGGTTTGCCTTAATGTATTTTGTGCATCCAGATACGGCAGCTTGCAGACCATGGGTTGTGGTTTATGTTACATATAAACCCAGGCTTCCTTGGCTTATCCAAAACCATGGTTAAGACAAACACTGGTTTAGCGCAATGTGTACACTCAGACAATGACAAGAGAGAGGGAGGGAGGGGAGAGGGAGAGGGAGAGAGAGACACGTTTCAAAGAAGCTGAACCTTCACGACAATACAGCTTATCACATGGCTGTGAGCTATCAAGACACAAGGGCTGGATCAGCGCATACTAAAAGTCTTACGAATTCAGGAAATTTCACAGCTAAGCGAAATAGAAAACCACCTAATATCAGATCTGGCCGATACCGAAACAAAGCCAAGATGGAAACCAAGCTCCCTGCTGCCCAGCCCATTGCACAGCATGAGCAGGAGAGTTACAGAAACCGAAGACCGGAGTTCATTACGTAGAAGGCCTGTTTCTGATCAACAGCAGTCAATGGAATTCTTCTATAGTGGCTTCTTAATTTTTCTGTACTAGCATCAGAATATCAGAAGTTCCTGGATTCTTGTGCACCTTTTTAACTGCTTCCAGAGTAGCCTGCAGGAGAAGATCCAAGGGAATCAGTAATCCAGAGTTTAATGGTACAGCACATGTCTGGCAAGTGGAAAGGCCCGCATTCAATCCACAATCAGGGTGGACTTACCTACAGTACGTCCAATCCATGTTAGTTTTGCATGGGTGTTCACGCCTCAGTTCATTCCTTCCCACGTTCTGTAAATATTTCTTTTCACCCATGGAGGTTCGCATTCAACTGAAGGTCTTGTCCTTCAAATGTAAGTTACTGTATGCCTTTCACCCCAAATAGGCAGAATGTTGTACAGATTTTGTCCATAATGCAGGGTTTGACATACAGTTTCATCTAAGATACGCTTCTTTAGATGTAATGTTCTGGAACTGAGGACTGCATCACAAAATTCAGGGCATGATGCAATCCTGAAGAAAGTACTCATTTGTATAGGTCAGTGTTTCTACAATGTTGCTGGCTGGGGAATTCTGGGAGTTGAAGTCCACACGTCTTAAAGTCCCCAAGGTGGAGAAACACTGATCTAGGCAGTGCGAGCTGGGTTTATTTCTATATATGAGCAAAACAAAATTCTCCAGTATCCTGAATTCCTCAGCCTTGGGGAAAAATTAGATCCATCCCTTGGCCGAGGGTTCAGATGAATCCATACATTTCAACTGTTCAATTCCCTTTTCTTATTTTCATAATTAAAGCACGAATCCTTACGAGGCTACCAGGATCTTTGCTATTCTCATCAAAAGTGATCAGATGAACAAGTCTGGAAACCTCTTTTTTTACAATGACTTCATAATTTATCACAAGTCGCATCCTGCCAGCCCACTCAATTTTAGTTTTATCGTGGAAGGAGCGGGGGGAAAAAGGTCTCAGAATGCTCCTTTTCAATCAGCACCCATGCGATGTCTTTTGAGGACCAGTTTTCTCATTTCATTTTTTCTCCCTGATGTTTATGTCCCAGTATTCTTTTCCGGAGAAATACAAGCCCACCCTTCCTAACACTGCAATATGAATTCTGTCCACCCCTGCCATGGGCTTCATTTTTAAATCACGAGGATCTGTCAGGGAACCGATCCAAGACTAAAGTAGGAATGGCATGTATAACTCAAGTCCAACGGGGAAGGACTTCGTGTCCAGAGAGCCAATCATGGGAGACATCAATCATTCCAGTCTGAAGGAGCAGGAGTCACACCAGGTCCATTTTTCTCTGCTGGAATATTAGTAATTGACTTTAGGTCAAATGAAAATAGAATACCCGCAGGGGCAGGGGCCTATCAAAAGTGAACTGGGAAAGCGGGAATAAATTATTTGTGGCAGGAGACAGCTGGGACACTCCAAGATGAATCGGAGCTGACACACCAACGCAGAGAGAATGTGCGAGGTGTGTTGGTTTCAAAAATTAAATGCTCCCCACAGAGCATCCGTCAATAGAACGAAAATGCTTGGCTCACGTGGAATTGGATTTCCCAGAACAACTTGCCATCTCCTTTTGGCTTGCTGCCCTCCTAGGCAAAGTTTCAGCCACGGGAACAGATAAATCTAACATCAGCAAGAAAAATGGGGGAGCAGCCAGATTAATTACAGTTGACATCAACATGATATACCTGTTCTAGTTGGGTCTATAGATGCAACTTACTCAAAATGGTGGAGGCTGGAGATTTGTTTTGAAAAGGTTGCCAGAAATGTTGAGGGTTATTCCTTGACACGACTCTGTTGCAATTACTTTGAGATGTCGAGCTCCATCCTATGTATCTTTTCCATTTTCCAGAAAGACTTCCGTGCTCCAAGTTCTCTGCCTACGCATGTCCCATCTTCTCTGCATTTAGATCAGCCCTGTAGCTCAGGGGACAGCTATTTCACACACAGGATTGCAGGTTATTAAAAGATGCATAAAGATAGTCCCAAGATGTGGTGAAGCAAAGCAAGCCAAGAGCAGCTTTCAAATCCAAGATGTCGTGATGGGGGCAGTTTTTGCTGGTTTGGAGAGAAGCTATGTATATAAGCAGGTTTTTTTTACAAAGCATTGTCTGTAAACTCTGGGATATAAGCTCACAGGACTTGATTAGGAAACCCAACTCGCCCTGCTTCCCCAGTTCATTTAGGCATCCATCATCAAGACAATTGGCGAATGGCCCCATATTTAACCAATCTAAGTCATGGTACTTATCAGATCCCTTTTGCAAAGGTGCAGTTAAATGCCTTTCCATCAGAGGTCCTGCTAGGAAGATTCCAGGGTTTAGTTCTGCCCTTGTCAGAACTCAGAAGTAGAATCGGTGGAGCACATACTTTTGGGTTGCAGACGGTAGACTGATCTGAGAGAAACTTTTATTTCCCCTTTATTGATTCCTCAACCGGGTCGTTTAAACCATGCATATGTAAATTTTCTTTTATCCAACTCTAGGTCAAATGTGACTTTGGTGGTAGCCACATTTTTGGCTGAGGTGATTAGATGTAGGAAGAAACTATTTGCTGAATGACTTGTTTCCCATGAAATGTCAACTTGCATGCTGTTTTCTTTTTTTATTATTTTGCTCATTCTTAGGTCCTTTGAGTGTAATAAACCTTCATTCATTCAAGTACTGTTTGAGATGTTCCAGTGTGTAGTGGTGAAGGTGCTGGACTAGGAGTAAGTTCTAGTCACCCCTCAACCATGGAAGCTTCCTGGTGACTTTGGACCAGTCCCTCTCTCCCAATCTTCACTGGGT
The DNA here is from genome assembly GCF_059951505.1 of Python bivittatus. Lineage (NCBI taxonomy): Eukaryota > Metazoa > Chordata > Lepidosauria > Squamata > Pythonidae > Python > Python bivittatus. Next base: position 7,175,280 of record NW_028277083.1, read on the forward strand.
TGTTTTGAGGAAAAAATGGGAGGAGGGGACATTTCCTATACTGCCTTGAACTCCTGAATGAAAGGCCAGAGATAAATCTAACAAATAAATATTTTTGAACATTGCCGGAGGAAGGAATTTCAAGCAGAATCCAGCACGGGACAGCTGCACGTGCCACAGAAGGCAGCTAAGTTACAGTTACAGCTTTCATATGCACTTCTGCATGAAGGGCCAAAATAGAAGCATGTCAGAATTGATCATCAAGGTCTTTTTGCTCCCTCCCCCCCACCAGGAAAGAAATCAACTATCCAAAGAAGAGATGAAATCAGGGGTGTTGGTGGGGAGGAGAGGTTAAAAAAGAGGGTGCCTCCAACTGCGTACTTGAAGACTTGCCTCTTTTTTACTTGCAAAACTGGTTAAAAAGGGATGGGGAAACTTGCTTCAATTATGCAATTGCAGCTGCAGCCTTGACCTCCCCTCCCGCAGTGGATTCCCCTGCATCTACTGCAAAATTGCCCAGAGATTGCCTGTATGATCCATCAATCTGTTGCCGCCCCACCATTATTGATTGATTGATTGATCATATTTATATAGCCGCCCTCTCACAAAAGAGTGACTCTGGGTGGCGTACAACACTCAAAAAGAACCAATAAATACATATAAAACAATCATTAAAACTGTAAAAACTATTAAAAAACACACAAAACAGGAGAGGGTGATGTTAACCGTACCCAGGGAGCCATTGCAAAATCTCCCCGGTCCTAGTGTGCGGATCCCCTCGCGGATAACTCAGGCTGTTGATCTAAGTCAAAGGTGCCAGGCAGAGCGTGACGTTCATTGGGGTTGACGGGCCAAAAGCTCCAGCCTTGCAGGGTTTCTTGTGCCAATGTTTAGAAACAGAGCACCCTCCCTGCACGCTCCCTTCCCTGATTTGGGATGGAGATGCATGGGGAGGAAAGTCGACGTGGAGACATTCGGGCACTGTTGGGAATTTTTGTCCGCAATCTCTTCCTGTGGTTACTTCCCGCATAGCAAGCGAAAGGGAGCCTGCTTGGCATTTACGGATGAACCGCCTGACAGCTTTGTGGTGGGTGTGTTGAAGTAATGAAAGGGAAAACAGAGACAAAGCAATAACTGCAGCAGAAGACCTGGGAAATAGTGTGCAAACCCAGCAGGCACAGATGGCAAGAGAGCTGGGGCTTCTCAGTTCTGTCGGAAGGGAAAACAGCAGAGGAGTTGCAGAAAGGGACAGGAGGCTTGTATAATAATAATAATAATAATAATAATAATAATAATAATAATAATAATAGGGGAGGGAAGGAATTTCCTTGTTTTTCCACTCCAGCCATTCACCATCCCTTCCCTCCTTCCAGCTGCTTTTGCAGCCCCTGTGCTAAAGCGTTGCAGGAGGAAAGGGCCCACTGAGCAACAGCACCAAACATGCAGCAAGCAAAGCAGCCAACCCAAGTTGAAAAGTCATTCAGGAGCATTAAGTAGACATGAAATATTCATTAGCTTAACTTCTAGAGATGAGAAGAATGGTAGACTTTGGCAAGCCCTTCCAAGCTCATCAAATGAAACTGTAGTCATGACTGTGCCAGGATGCATTCTTAGTTGGTCCAGGGGAGATGTCCCTAAAACAAGCCGGCTCAGTCCCATCAGACCCAGAAGGGCTATGAGGTTACACTCGACTGTTCTGAAGCTTGCCAGAAAGAACCCACAAATAATGGTGGCTTCCCCTCTTTCCGTGTTTTACTAAAGATTAGGAAATACAAACTCAGTTGAGCCAAAGTGCATCCTTGGCAAGGTAGGAGAAACACTTGGTCTAGCCTAACACCCCTTCTGTACCTGTAAATGCCTGTAATCTAGTATAGACCTCGCTTAAACACCAAGCATGATTTCTCTTCTCCTCTTTTCACTTCTCGAAACTTGAATCCATTTGCCATTAATCCGTTATCTTTTGTATACAATAATAGATCATTCCGAGTTAGTCTCTAGGCTTTTCATTGTGAGATTTTTGTATTTATTCGTTAATTTTAATCTGTATTTTGATTTTATTTTTGCATTCTGCTTCTTTTAAACTTTGTTAACCCCCTTGAGGGCTTCTCAGAGAAGAAGGGCAGAGTATCATTCAACCGTACAAATGAATAAAACGTTAGGAACAATGTTATACACACTTTGGCTTTCTACTTGCTTTACTGATTATGCCTACTTTCCACGTTTTGTGTGAAGAAAGAAGGGGGGATTAGTAACCACCATTAGCACTGGGCCACAGAAGCTGGAACTCCTGAAACAAGGGTTTTGAAAATGAATGCTTGGCGGACAAGCTGGAGTAGGAACAGACGGACAGAATATTCAGGAGCAGAGAAGCTGAATGGAAGGAGAAACAGAGTGAAAAGCTGCTCATCCACGCAAAATTAGCCCTATGGGTCAACTAAAAACTAGCAGTGATGTGAACTATAAAGACAACTGAGACTAACAGACTTGGGTGCATTAGAATATGAAAAGGAGAAGGGGGGCTGGGAACGTTGCTTGGGCGTACACTTGACACACCACCGCCACTCTCCTGAAATCTGTTAGTGAAACAAAGTGAACAGCAGCGGCGCTGGTCTCCTGAAGGATCTGGAGGGGTGGAAGCCGGAGTGAAATTCTTTGGAGAATACAGAGAATGAGAGTGGGAGATGAAAAGCTCCAACAAGATGGTGTTTCCAAACCCTTCACAATACGAGCCCACTGAAGGGCCTTTGTCACCTGAGTCAGATGCTTGGAGACCAGCTGGCCGTGGGCAGATGGCACAGGAAGCCACACAAATGTAGAAATGTGGACTATTTCCTTTCATTCCCTGGCAATACGGCCGGGTGAATCTGAATGCAAGTCCAGGCCAGCTGAATATTGCACAATGTTCTTATTATATCCTACCTCCTCCCCTCTTTTCTGCAGCATCCTGGATGTCTCAGATCATCCATGAAGAGCAACTATATTCAGCCCCTTTCTGGCTGCATTCCAATCATCATCCCACCAAGGACTGAGGCAGGATAGGAAAATATAATCAGGTCTCTTAGGAGCAGCATCAAATGTGGAAACCCACGGGGGAGGAGTGTGAGCGTAAAATGGGGCCTATACATTCTTACTCTAGGGAAACATGTGTCTTCTGGACTGAATGGCAGGGATTCCATTATCCTTGGAAATTCATTTCCCCTGAGGGAAAATGCAGTATGTGAGTCAGTTCACGGACTGCCCTCGTCCAAGTCACATTATGACCTCATAATAGGTTGCTTGGTAACGTCACAATGCCCCAGTCAAATCTGTGTGCAACTTCTACATTCTTTGCGATCAAGAGCTACACAAGATCCTTGTGGTATTTTAAAGCTCACACACATACACAGAGCTCCCCAAGATTTCCCTGCACCCAAAAATGTGGAACCCAAGGGCTGCCAGCTGCCAATCTCTGCATATATGCCCAGAAGAACTGTACCCTTTTTCTGCATGGAGTACATGCACAGACTGGCCAGCAGATTCTGAAAAATAATAAAATTGTTGTCTAAAACTAATTGAAACAAAAAATGGAGTAAACGTTCGTGCATTTGGGGACATTTGTTGCTTTCCAAGACATCTGGTGATGCTTTGCACCTGAACTATTTGTTTCCACTGTAATTGCCCAAATGGTGAGTTTTCAAACTCTTCTGCTAGTAAACGATACCTGCTCATTAGCATAAAGGTATTCAAAATAACGAGCAGCAATATTTAAAGAAGAAAGCCAGTTCGGTGTAGTGATTAAGGCACCAAGCTAGAAGGTGGGAGACGGTGAGTCCTAGGCCCACCTTGGACACAAAGCCAACTGGGTGATCTTAGGCTAGACACACTCTCAGCCCTAGGAAGAAACAGCCGACCATTTCTGGAAATCTTGCCAAGAAAACTGCAGGGACTAGTCCAGGCAGTCGCCAGGAGTCAACACTGACTGGAAGGCCCAAATTTAAAGAAATGCCTCAGTTCTTCAGAACAGTGAATCTTTTTGCTCTCCCCCTCCCCTTCCCCTGTGCAAATAAGCCTAGGACAAAACATCTTTGCAAGGAAGTGGTAACCAAATTAGGCTGCATGTCAGGGTGTCATTGTGACGAAGAAAGAATAAATGGCAACTGAAAAGGGACAAGGAGATTGCATCTCATCCTCTTTCACAAGATAGCAAATGGAGCAAAGGAGGGAAATGGTGTAAATCACGAGTAATACTTACTGAGCCTTTAGCCAATCCTTCACAAAAGGGATCTCGAAAAATTCTACAAACGGTTCATCCTTTCTCTTTGCATTGTGGCTAGAAAAATCAGCATTGTGGGGAAAAATAGACATGTATAAAACTGAGAGTAGAAACTAAAACACACTGGTCTCTGTTAGAAGGAAAAAAAAAACGGAATATCTTCAAATACTTACTCCTGACAAAGAAACTTACTTGTATAACCATTCAGTGAGGAAATCAAGGGCAATAAATCTGGTTCGTTTCCTCTGAAAGAAAGAAGAGACAGCAATTTCAGAAGGACAATGAGGAGAATTGATAGGGCATTTTATTTTTATTCCACTTTTTCTCCAAGGGGCAATTTGACAAGGAAACAGCCCTGTTCAGCAAGCCTTCGACTGTGGGCAACCATGGGATGGTGAGGATAGGACCACACGTGTGTGATAATGCTATCATGCGAATGGTGATACTTATGTACAGTAATTGCTTCAGATGCAAGTACATAATTATGGCGATTGTACAAATACATCACTGCATTCTTTGATGTCATCGCCATTTGTCATAGGTATGGATGCCTTAAGTCAACGTATTCAGGAGTGCAGGAACACCCAGTCTGGTTTTCCAACATGCTGCTATTATCCCCAGCCTCTTGGCCCTTGTTGCTTGAGTCAATTGTCTTTCTGCCTAATGGCTGGGCTGGCTTTGCAAAACAGATTCCCAGAGCAACGTGCTTATCTTCTAAAATGGTGTTTCTCAACCTTGGCAACTTTAAGATGGGTGGACTTCAACTCCCAGAATCCCCCAGCCAGCATGTTGAGTTGAAGTCCACCCATCTTAATGCTGCCAAGGTTGAGAAACACCGATCTAAAAGATGTAAATGGGAAGTGAGCACAATCCGGTTGCAGTTTTCAAAAGCTGCACTCTTCTGACTACCTTGAACAGACACAGTATAGGGAGAAGAAAAAGTTAGCATCTCAGTCAAGCCAACAGAGCAGGTCCTGCTGTCACATGATGGGGGCACTGGGAGAATCCTCCTTGTACCTGGATGGTGGTCTTTTGGCTAGGAAAACTGGGGTACCCATCTCTGAACTTCGGAAATACAGAGAATGAATATTCAAGTTCCCCAAGTCCTGTTTGTGTTCAGTTTCAATAAAAAGGCAAGTCCTCCATGAAAAAAAAAAAGCCATCCCAACAGACATTTACGCCTACTGACTTCCATGGGGAGTTTAGCCCGTCCTCTTCCAAATCTAAATTCAATACTCTATCAAACTGATTGCTCTCTTGGAACGATGAGGCCCCTGCAAAGCCATCAAAATCATTAACAGCCCTATTTATTATTCAGGCTTGATTGTCTTTAAAGAAAGCAAAAAGGCCAGTTTTTCCCACAGCTGTGTTGGGTTAAGCAAACCCGGATATGCACAGGAAACCTCCATAACAATGTGCATTGTTCACCAGCAGATGGGTTGCATGTTATTTTTCACAATAAGAATTATTCCCCATTCTTGACTGTGTTTGTTTTTACACTCTGGAACACAATACAGTGCATAAAATAATTTAGCCACCCTGCTTGCTTTATTTTTTATATATATATAAAAAACACAACTTCTAATAAAACACACAACCTCTCTCTCTCTCTGACAGACACACACACACACACACGAAGACCAATTTGTTTTCTTTAGTCTGCAAACTATAATTTTAGCCTCAAAATATTTAGCCCAAGGTGTCTTAGAAGTGGCAGACTTGCTATTCTCTTACCCTTGAGAGCTGCCTTCCCCAACTGGGTGGCTTCCGGCTGCATAGGACTTCAAATCCCATCATCCACTGCCAGCCTTCTGCTGGCTAAGGATGATGACAATTTGCAGGTCCCTTATCAGAAGGGAATGGAGGTAATTGTATCACACCATCCAATCTGGTATTGCTGACTCTGATTTGCCGTAGTTCATCAGTCACATATCATAAAGACTCAATTTGTGTTAATACAATAAAAATCCATTTTGTAAAACACACATTGCCATTTGCTCAGCCCTCCTCAAACGTGCATCTGTCTTTTTGAAAAGCATCTATCTCACAGACGAAGTGCAAACCAAACATCCCGCTTATATTGGTTTAAAAGAAAGTTGCTGTTGTTTTTAAAAAGGGGGTTGGCGATTAACCTACCGTTAATAGCTGCATCTTAACTACAATAAGCCAGTCAGAAAACAACAAAGAAATACAATAGAAATGAAGGCTTAATAAGGTGAGCTTCCCTAAAAGCCGTCATTAAATCTGCAGGGAAGCAGCATTTCAACCCACTAATGGGATGCTAGGAAGAAGGCTACAGCTGTTTATGTCGGTTACAAAAGACTGAAATGGTAGGCCTACATCTTTCAAATTAATAGTCAAACTATACTACACATGCTAAGGTACGGAAACCTCTATAGAGTTTTGTGTTGAGGTACTGGAACCAATGCTCCTGATCCCTCCATTCCAGACCTGCAAAACCATCCATGTTGCTTTGTGCATCCGGTCCAGCATTCTGCGTCTAAGAGTGGAAACCAACATTTCTTGGGCAACACATTAGGTTAGGCTGAACCAGGCGATACTGCAGTTAGCTTTGTTGAGCTGTGGAAATCTGGCCACCGTGAACTACACTTTATAGTTTAGTGAGTTGTCTGGCTTCAGCAAATTGGGATTTAGTTAATAACCCGTGGCTGAGACAAATAAAAGCTTTGCTTGATGTGCCAGCCCAGACAACTGATCACAACAGACGTTTTCATGAAATATAGCCCACTTCATGACACTTTGTACTTTTATGGATAATATGCTAATCTTTAAGACATAAGATATATTGTTGCTATTACAGAGTAGGACTGTGAGGTTCCTTCTTTGAAATCTGGCTCATACCAGGAGATCTGGTCTCTTTTCAACAGAGACATTTCATTCCTTGCAGACAACCTATACACCAACGATCTGAACTTTGGGTCTGTCAATGTTGTCAGATTACAACTCCAACTTGCTGGGAGCAAGGGTGGTTAAACCTCTAAAGATGCAGGCTTCAGAAACCTTTTAGGTTCTCACATTAAATGCAGTGTCTCATAATTCACATCATAATGATGTGGTAGCCAGAATTTCAAAACAGTAGGTTTAATGTGGATAATTTGATGGAGGATTAGACTGTCAGTGATTACTAGCCTTGAATCATAGGTAGCATCCCATAAATACCAGCTGCTGGGAAGTAACAGTAGAATTGGGCACTTGCTCTCCTATCAATGCCCGGAAGCTTCCTGATTGCACTAAGCTGGCCACTGTTGGGCACGCAATGCTAGACAAGATGGGCCTTTCACATGATTCAACAAGGTTCTCCTTTTCTTCTTATGCTCTTCTTCCACTACCAATGTCTCACAATCAAAATTACACCATCCATGCATAAGGGGAAAGTACCAGCTTCAGCAACCCAATATTTTGGATATATAGGAAAGTTGAGTTGAGAATTAAAGGGAAGGCAGTTCAACACAGCATGAACAGACTGTGTTCAGTAGGTTCAGAATGATTGTTGGTGGAGAATAGAATATAACAACCCCCTGCCCCAACCTCATAGCCTTGATGTAGGCTGGATGACAACTCCCATAAACCCCAGCCAGAGTTGAGGTCATGGAGGTGGATACTGACTCCTCAAGCAACCTAATATCCTTCTGAAAACAAGCTGAACATTTTGGACTCACCTCAAAACATCTTTCTTTCTTAGCTTGATGTAACAGCTCTACCATCCCAGGAAGAAGCACTGGAAAAATGTAGCATTCCAAGAATTCTCTTGGAGTACCTGGACAAATCAGTGTTTTTTTTTTCAGCCATGGAAATATTAAGTCTGTTCCATTTACATATAATGGCCAAATTGTTATATACAGTTCTCTGCCTCATAGTAGTATTTCCTCCTTTTCTTGTCACCCGATTGCTACCTGATCCTTTTAACTTTCTCATCTCTTCTATTCTCTTCTCCCATCTTCCACCAATGCCTGCAAACAAAGTTCAGGCTAGGACTTTGGACAACTACCCACGATAAAAGGCAATTTCAGATATGACCAAATCATATGAGTTAATGTATCTTCCAGTTTGGGTTTCTTTTTGGAAGAATATTATAACATACATAAGTGGATGTCTTCGTTAAAGTTTTCAAGTTAAAGATGTCAACGTCATTTTGAATTAAATTCCAAACTTGTGGAATCTGACTTTTTGGAAAGAGTATTGGCTATATTGGGCATGGGGAACAGCCAAGAGAATTATATTAAGAGATTGGAAAAGTACTATTATTCCAGATATTGAAAACTAGATTCAAGAAATGTGTAATTTACTCCTTTCTGAAAAGGCTACTTTTTCTACAAAGGGACACAATGCATTTTCCTTTGCCATAGATTTCAGAATACTTTACACAAAGACCAATCTTATGCACAATTTGATATATCACCACATGATTAAATAAATATGCGATTCATTTAGATGATTAGTATTAATTTAGTATGTTAATTGTTTAGGTTTTTTTCCTGCATTTGTTTAATTTTCTATTTTTCTCTCTTCTTTCTTAATTCAATTGTTGGATATTACCATAAAACTTTTAATGTGTTTTTGTCTACTGTTCTCTCTGTATTTCTGTTTTAAACATTGCAATAAAAATGATTAAACATGCACAAAGGGGAATTCCAGACAGGTACATGGCTGCAACTGTGAAACAGGTCTCTTGGGCAGAAAACATGGTGTCGCTCCATTTCCCTCTCTCTCTCTCTCTTTTTTTTTTAAAGTGGCTCTTATGAAGCAAGATGAGGTGCAGTATGACTTACATGTTTTTAGATCAGGGAGCTCAGGAGCTACCGGTTCAAGAAGAGATGGAGTCTTCCGAAGGACCACTTCTTCAGTAACCACAGATTTGCTCTCATCCCAACTCAAATCTGGCAGTGCCCCAGCATCCGCAGGAACCTGTTGAAAAGCAAAAACAAGGAGATAAACGCCCTGCTCCAACTTCAATAAATAAATAAATACCATAAATGAATGAATGAATGAATGAATGAATGAATGAATGAATGAATGAATGAACGAACAAATGAATGAAGAACAAAACAAAGGAAACATTCCGTACCTACTCCCAATGCAACGGGGGGTAATTCTCTAAATCAGGATTTTTCAGTCTGGATATCCTTCATGTGTGTGATCTTAACTCCCAGAATTCCCCAGCCAGCCTGGGGAATTCTGGGAGATGAAACTGTAGAGCTGGAGTGTACCTCGGGGAAGGCTGATCTAAAGTGTTAGAAATGTATCAGGGAGATCCTCCTGGATTAATGATTAAGTTTCTAGGTGACGTTTGATCCAGTCATTAGCCAAGCTTACAAGTTTGTCAGGAATTCAAAATACAGAGCAAGGGTTAAAAAATCCACACATATGTCATCCCAAACTTCACTGCGGAGAAAAACAATCATTAAATGATTGTTAGGGAAAAAAGCCCTTAATAATAAGGATTCTGGTATTTTTAATTTTTAGACAACGGGGGAAAAAAGGGGATTACAGAATTTTTTGGGACTCACAGTTCTTCTGACCAAGACCAGAGCCTGAAATATGTAAGAACACACAGAAAATAAGAGCCAAGTATGGCTCAGTAGGGCTGATTTGTAAGGACGAAGCTGGCTACGGTGAACTGAGCTTGTCAGTTCATATTAGACAGATAACTTGAAAGCTGCAAAATGAGACTTGCTACATAGAGAAGGGCGGCCCTTAGGAAAACGTGCTTGCTTTGCCTGCAAAAATATCCAGATTCAGCTTCTTGCATCTCCAGGCAAAGCCAGAGAAAAATTACGGGAAGCAGTTACCCATCGGTGTTGACAAGCTGAATAACAGGCTCATAAGCTGGGAATAAAACCTGACAGGCAATTTTGGCTTGGAAAAACACAACAAGCCAGGATCCCCAACTTGGATTACATGCTAAAATGTGCCTGACTTCTTTAGCAGACATTCTAAGGGAATGGGGATGAGCAAACAGGCTTGGCATGCTCACACGCAACTCGAGCACGGTATGCCAGCATTCTCTGGAATTCCATTGGTTGCTTCCAAAAAAAGTAAGCATGGGGGATCTCATTTAGAACCATTTCACAAATCTGTGGGGGCAACTTGCATCAATACCTAATGCAATACTATGGAAAGACAAGCCGGGGCAGGTTCAGAGAAGCACCATTAAATGACTGGAAACTAATTCCTAAGAGGACAGATGGAGGGTTGAGAAGGTAGCCTTGAGAAGGGAATCTGAACGGGGAATCTGTTGGCGCTCTTCAAACAGGGGTGTCACCCAGAAGGACATTACCACCTCCTGAGCTCTCATCTCAGAGTTCAGGGCACCAAATAATGGGCTGACGTTACAGGAAGGCTGATTTGGAACATGCTTAGCAAAAAACTTCCTAACAGGAAGAGCATTCGACAGTACAAGAGCCAATTATACAGAAAGGTCATGACTCCTGTGTGCTGGGTGTTTTCAAGCAGAGGCCAAACGGACATTTCTCAGGGGTACTTTAATTTGGATTCCCACTCGGAGCAGGGGGATGGGCTTGATGGTCTCCACAACCCCCTTTCAACTCCATTTCTGAACTTCTCCAGCCGGGCAACTTCACGGGACTACACCAGCTTCCACATTATGAGAGAGGGGCAGAAATGGCTCTCAGTGGCAGAAGTGGGCAGTCTCTTGATGGCTTGGAGTGGGTATGACTAACTTGGAGGGGGGGCTGTCTGAAAAGTGCTACAGGTAGTGCCGAGGTTGAGTGGGCATGGGGTGGGATTTTAAAGGATGACATCTTTGAGTTTGGAGAAATTTTCTTAGTTTATTTTAACTGGATCAAACCCATTCTAGGGCTCACGCGACAGTGTTTTCAAGTTTCCCAGCTCAAAGCGGCAGGAAACTATGTTGGTATTTAGCAGCTGGCAACAGAAGTGGTTTGGGAGGTTGAAAAAGGGAGCTTGGGGGCACATGCAGGGCTGGAGTCTTTATCATAGAGCAGTGTTGTCCAAAGTTGGCCACTTTAAGATGAGTGGACTTCAACTCCCAGAATTCCCCAGCCAGCATGGCTGGCTGGGGAATTCTGGAAGTTGAAGTCCACTCATCTTAAAGTGGCCAACTTTGGGCAACACTGTCATAGAGAATGTCTGGCACCCTAGATGCTGCTGGCCTACCAGCCCTGATCATAGACCATACTGGGGACCCACAATTAGAAACAACATAACTTTATTCACAAAGTACATATAATTCATTTCAGGTCCTTGTTTTTTACCCATCTATCACATTTTTAATCCCCCCAATCACAGAGTTTCTCTGGGAAGATTACAAAGCTATTTAAAACATTATCGTATCTTGCTTTTACAGTAGTTTCTTTCCCCGTCCCCTGAAACTAAAACACCACAAACACTGTAGTCTTTCAGTGGTTCTATGCACATTGTGAGTATATCTAGAATAACAATCTTTTGGCAACACTACATGGAGTATTTATCCTCTCATCTTTTTTTTTTTTTAAACAAAGAATAAAAGAGTTTCAGATTTTTTTTAAAAAAAAAAGCTGAAGATGACCACCAGCTGGATTATTTCTATTTTTTTTTTTTTTTTTTACCTGTAAGGCAAGCACAGGTTCCTTTTTCTTCTCCAAATGATCCGGATGAACAGGCTGCTTGGCTTCAAATTCTTTTTTTTGTTTGTTTTCAAGAAGGTGAAAGATAACAGTGGAGAGAAAAGTACCAGAGGTTTATTCCTACTTTACAAGGGCTAAATACCTTTCCCTGAAAATATAAAAATCGCAATCACATTGTTGCATGCCTACTTCACTCAACCAAATTCAAAGTTAGGAATAAACAAGGTAAGACCTTAGGGCTGGATGGGGCCTTGGGGGTGACTCTCAAGTTCCTCCAAAATTTGCCAACACATTGAAATATGACAGAAGGAGAAAATGGTAAATAACACAATGAAATGAACAATATTTAATTTATTACAAGTAAATTTAATAATGCAAGTGATGCAAGCAAGTGAAATTTGGAGTTTGGCCTAGCCTTACTCACTTTTTAGCCAGTCAATGCTGCCACTCAAAGGTATCTGATTTGATTTGGCTTCGTTAAATGACAATACTGGAAAGGATTTAGTCTGTGGGAGACAAGCCAGCATTCCTGAATGTTGGACAGCTCAAATGTAGCCCACTGAGCGTCTCAAACATTTTCAATAAATCAATAAAATATAATGCATCCTCAGACCAGTGTCCAAGATTCATTACATTGCTTTGCATTACAATAACCAGAGACATAACAGACATATAAAAGTGAATAAAATCAATGTGAATGCAGTCACATGCAGGGGTGTCATGCGGGACAACAGGCGTTTTCTTCTCTATTAATGTGTGCATGAGTGTGCGTGTGTTGGGGGGGTAATTTCACTGATGGATTTATAGACAGAGAGATAATCAACTTTTCCAAGGCTCCCAAAGATCGATGCTAAAGAAGAGCCACAATTACTTTTCTCCTTAGGAACCGGAATGAGAGCCAAATTAGTTTTGAATTAATTAAGCTGCACTGCAACAGCAGTCACAATGTTTGCTTGGTGGTGCCATAAACTCATCCCCTTGCTGCAAGAACCGCGAGGCCAGATTGGCAAGGGACTCAGAAATGGGAACTGGGGGAATTGCCACTTTGCTGGGCATCATAAATAGTGCAAATCTTTCTGCTTGCTGCCAATCTATAATGCAGGAACTCTATATTGGGGTGGGGGTGGGGATTCCAGAGATTAGATGACCTGCTGAAAAACGATGTGCCATCCTTAGCATCCTTACTTCTCAGCCTGCACATAGACTTGATAGACATTTTTTAGAAAAAAATAGATTGGAATATCTTTTTAGAAAAAATATAGCAGCCCATAGTGTTGCTTAGAAGAGTTTTCAGGTCTCAGCAAAAAGGCAGAGCCAGATTGGGAGGGAACATCCAAGGGGGCTAAAGCCATTTCATAGGAATGCCCATAATGCACAACTAGAATTCCAGATGTGTCCTCTGGTTCATGAAGGTTGCCTGTGCTTTGGCTACACAATTCTATTAGGCTTCCCCAACTGGCACCAATTTAGAAGTGCTGGACTACATATCCCACCCATCCCCATTCAGACAGGGGCTGTAGTCCAACACCTCTTGAGTTATATCATTGCAGAAAGTTGGGTTAAATGTTCCTTCTCAATAGTGTCCTGAAAAAAAATGCTTTTAAGACTCTCCTCTTCCTCTTCTTCATTGTTCTGTGTCCTCCCTTAATTTACAGTTGTTTTAAGAAACCGAGAAAGGAAAAACAAACAAACCAAAAAACTGCAACCCAACCCATGACAAATTAAGATACAAAGTTGTCCAACAAGATGAAACACCCACACTTCAGAAAATAAAAGAATAACAGCAGCTCACTCTTCAGTTCTGATCTGCAAAACAAACAGCCAGGAACAGATCTGGAAACCCAACCAGACCTGCTGAGAGATGTGAAGTACCAACACCTAGAAGCCCACAGTTATCCAGGGAATTTCATGCCGAATTTGAAACTCAGGAGCCCCCTCAGACCTTGCCCAAGACTTTTTTCAGCCTTCTTTACCCTCCAGATATGTCAAATCTACAGGTCCCATAAATTCTAGTTGGTACAGGCTGCTCTCCATCAGGAGAGTTTCAATTCAAGCCACATGGGGGTCCCCAGACTGCTCCAGAGATTATGGCCCCCCCAGCCGTCTTTTCGGACAAACAGCTGGGGGCTGATGGGATTGCTCAAAATGTCTGTTCTGCAGAGACTGAAGATTAGAAATGCTGAATCTAAAGCGTTATCCCCTTTGCCATTTGCATTAGGACATCACGGGCATCTCCCTCCCCATCCATCGATTATGTCAGGCCAAGCCCAAGAACAACGGTGAAACGGTCCAGTTGAGTTAAATTCCTTTGCTTACACTATATAGATTAAATCTATAGTACTGCAACTAGTGGATGTACTCTGGGAGATTCTAGGGAGTGGCTACCCTGAACCTCTTTCGCTTCCCACGCTCCCCCTGCGGACTGTGTTGCCTCTTGTCTCCTTTCCCTTCCTGGAACATGCCCCCTCCTTCCTGGCAGCCTTGCTCTCTGCTGCAATCCACCACAGATTAGCTGGCAATCTTTACCAGGTCCTTCTGCAAAGGCCAACAAAATAACTGCAGACGCTCTGGAGTTCAGGGGCGTCTGCAAGGGAGGGGGGTCAAAAAGTCAAGGTGGCAGCCCCAGCTCTGCCCTTGAAGCCCCACCCTTTTCAAAGTTAAAGAGAGCAGAGTTTCAAATGCAGGGTTGCGCCCACCTTCTTGACGTTTTGAAGTCTGAACTCTTCCTCATGTTCAGACCACCAACTCCATCCAGTTGCTGAATGTGCCCGTTTTCTGGATTGGCACCATCTATTAAACTCTGGAGAGCCAGTCTGGTGTCATGGTTAAAGCACCAGGCTAGGAACCGGGAGACCATGAGTTCTAGTCGTGCCTTAGGCAATAAAGCCAGCTGGGTGACCTTGGGCCAGTCCCTCTCTCTCAGCCCTAGGAAGAAGGAGGAGGCAAGGGCCAACCACTTCTGAAAAACCTTGCCAAGAAAACTGCAGGGACTAGTCCAGACAGTCACCAGGAGTCAAGACTGATTGGAAGGCACCAAAAAATAAAACAAAACAAAATATATAAAATAAAATAAAATAAAATAAAATAAAATAAAATAAAATAAAATAAAATAAAATAAAATAAAATAAAAATAATATAATACAATACAATACAATACAATACAATACAATACAATATAATATAATATAAATATTAAAAAACAAAACAAAACTCTGGCCTGGGTTGGCACATACTCCCAGCACGGGGATGCACAAACCCTAACCCAGCGTTCCTCAAACTTGGCCACTTGAAGACATGTGGACTTCAACTCCCAGAATTGCCCATGCTGTCTAGGGAATTCTGGGAGTTGAAGTCCACATGTCTCCAAGTGGCCAAGTTTGAGGAACACTGCAATAACCAAAGCTGAAACAAACCGGGCTCTCTCACTGCTTTGGGGGGCTCTGGCTAATTCCAATAAAATCTGTGCGCACGGACCTCTCTTTCTGTCCCCACTCAGCCTTTCCTCCCTAAGGAGGAACTGTGTGGCACGTCCGTTTGCATGCGCGCGCACGCCCTTTGGAGGCGCAAGCTGCGCTGCTCTCGGCTTTGGATGCTCGACGAAAGTCCGGCCAATTCTCCCGGGTCTATCTGCCGCCACCTGCTGGTCACCCCCAGTCCTGCAGCCAGGAGCCCTAAATCCATTCAGGATTTGGGATACTTTCCCCCCGGGGGACAGACCCGTCTCCCCCTCCCCCGGCAAAGGCCCCTCAGCAGAAGGCCCCCGCCCGGCGACTTCCGTCCCCGGCGCCCCACCTGCGCAGATTTCCTCCCAGAGGCTCCGCAGCGGGGGCTCCTCCGCGACGGCCGCCATGGAAGGGCGCGAGCGAGGAAGCCGTTGCTAGGCGACCGCAGCCGCGTCGCTGGGCGACGCCGAGCCCGCCGCATTTTCGCTTCCGGGTCGAGGCGGGGAGAACTGCCCCGTCGCCCGCGGGAGAGGAAGTGTGGGGTACCGCGCGGCCGCGTGGGAAGGGGCGAGTGGTGAGTGGGGCGGCTCCGGGAAGGAGAGACGGAGCGTGTGACGGAGCCGGGCTGGGGGGGGCCGGGTGATCTTCCGCGGGTGGTTCAAGCTGGACTCGAGGGCGCCAGGTTGGGGAAGAGTTCCCCGAGCCTTTGTGGGACTGGCAAGGGGCCATTTGTAGGCGAGTGCCTCTGGGCTTGTGCAGAGTGCCTTTGGTTACAGAGCAGTTGGACTCTGATGCAGTTGCGGGGTGGGAGGGTGGTAAAGCGGTCTGTTCAGCTCCCTCCATGAATACATTTTTACAGTGGATGTATTCTGCAGCGTTTGTAAAGTAGTATTTTCTGCGAGAGACTGCAGTCTGCCTTGCAATAATTGCACTCGGTAGCACTGCCTTACTATCATTGCAGTTGGAGCTCCTTTATGCTCTAGGGCAGGGGTTCTCAACCTTGGCCACTGGAAGACGTGTGGACTTCAACTCCCAGAATTCCCCAGCCAGCCATGGAGAGATGTAGGTTCAAATCCTTCCTCAGCCATGAAGCTGACTTCTCACAGGACCATTGTGATGATAAGACTCAGAGTAGAAAATCAAACCTGAGGAAGGCTGCTGTGGTCAGTATTTCACCACCTGAACGCTAAATGAGATGTTATTTATTGAATACATAGAATTGTTCAGTAAGCCAGTCCCTTGTGGCTGGGGAGAATATTCCCCTGAATTTCCTTTGGGGTTAGAAATGTAGTTTGGAAAGAAATCTGCCTCTGCTTAGCATTCCATTTAAAACAATTGACTTTCCATACTTGCTGTGATAAATTTACTACTTGGTAAGCAGAGGTCTGTCACCCGCTGTGGTAATCATGTATCTAGAACCTCTATCTCTTGTGGATTTTTCGCCCCCAGAAAAGTTTTAAAGAATATGAAGAATTCTGAACCAACAGCAAGGAAAAAGAACAAAGCTACAGATCCTAATTGTGGCCAGGTTGTTATAATTGAAAGCACTAAGAAAGGATGCTATTCAGATTTAGCCATAAGAGTCAAGCCGAACAAGAAGAAGTGCTTGGTAAAAGGAATGGGTTCAGAACTGCTAGGCCCGAAGAAGAAAAAGAAACAGAGTAACTCTGAATCAAAGAAGAAAGCACGTTCAAGGTCTCCCATGATTATAGAAAACAACTCCGATTCAGAATTGTTAAGAGGCACCAGGAAAAGACTTAAGGTGTTCAAAAAAAAGAAAGACAGAAAGCTTTCTTATAAACAAGTCCAAGATTATGAGGCTCTGGGTGAAGGGCAGCCTGGTGCTGATTTTCATGTGAATAAAAAATGCAACAGGAATATTCTTAAAGTTGAGGAGCAGGTTGAAGAACTGATGATGAAAAGGAAGAAGAAGACAAAGGAAAAAAGAAAACACAAACCTACTTGCTCTTTGAGTTTACATAGTGGTGACAGTGAAGAGTCTGCGAAACAGATCTCAGGAAAACAGAAAGCCGATTGCCAAGAAATGCTATTCTCCAGTCAGAAAAAGAGAAGAACCCTTGGCCAGAAGGCTGTGGGTGACGGTGTTCTCGTCAAAAAGAAACACCGTAACTACCACATGGGCAATCAAGAGAATAGCAATGGCATTTCAAAAGAAGGCACTGCCAACTCTGTCAGCAAGTTACAAGATGCCCAGAGTTGGGACGGTCATATGCAGTGGCAGGAGGATTTGGTCTGTAGCTCAGAAAAAGGTAGTAAAGCCATCAAGAAGAAGAAGCGGCTGAAGAAAGCAAATACTGGTTCCCTCTCCTCCTTAGCCAAGAATCACAAAAACTATGGCAGTGTTAAATGCCAATCTAAAACAGGACTGGGGGTTGGCAAGGTCCCTAAAGAAGTTAATAAACCAGCGAAGAAGAAGCAGAAGAAGACAAGAGAAGCTGGAGATGTAAGCCATTTTTCAGAGGGTGGCCAAGACATCTTGTCAGAGGTGGCAGCACCAGGAGGGAAAGAAAAGAGGAAGAAAGCAAAAAAGGCCAAAATGGAACAAGATTGCATTGTGAGGAATGACCAATTTGAGGACAGCCAAGAACATCAGATCAAGAAAAAGAAGAAGAACAGGGAAACTGGAAGCTCTCAAGATAGCAACTGGGAGGCGAGTTGGAAGCAAGCCAAGGCAAGAAAGGAATCCAAGGTACATTTGGAATGGAGAGGGCTGTTGGTAATTTTATTTATGGGCTGGATCTGAACAAAGCACTTTGCTTTGCTAACTCCAGTGCGACTAAAGCGTGTCTTAAAATAATAGTAGTATGTATTCTGTTAGAAATGGTTTTAAAGGGGATTAGATATATTAATACAAGATCAAACCATCCATTTGTTCAAACCCTCAATGGCTAAAGCTGAGGCCCCAGTGGCATTCATGTCCCAGAAAAAAACCTCCAAGGGACCTGAGCCAGGTTAGATAGGCTGTGGGTCTCTAGTCCAACAGATCCCACAGACTATATAAAGTTCAGACTATCCGGTCTGCGTTATCCTTGCCGCAGCTCTGTCAGGTAGATTGAGAGTTTTGTGACTGAGGTGACATTTGAACTCAGATCTCGCCATTCCTACTCTGGTGTTCTAACCACTGTGCCATGATATGCCTCTCCAGCTCAGTTTACTTCTGTCCAAAGAATTCCAAACCATTGTTGTAGATCTTGTCCATATTCACAGCGAATTCCACCTTTACCTTAAGAATCAGCTCAGCTGGCTGGGGACGTGGGCAACATGACCACCAGACGCTTCTGCCTCCAGAAATGATTTTTTTTTCTTACTGATACACAAACTCAACCAATGCTTTGCTTACCTACTTGTTTGTTTTCTTGTTGAGTATTTTGATCTGTTTGGGATGGCCAGAAAGAAATCCCAGTGGATTGACCAACCTCACCCATTTGTTATAATGCTCATTCTATTAGGTTGTAGGGCCTCTTCATACTGCAAGAAGAGACCTTGCTTGCAATTGAAACCACCAGTAGTATTCCCTTTCTGGCTGTACATCAGCAACTGTAATACCCCTGGGTGGTATCCATACCCCCCGCCCCCATTTTTAATGGTCCTCCTCTTCCTCCTCATCTCTGGGGAAAAGGGACAGCCTTGTATATAAACGTATTAATTTATATCTCATTTTTCCTTGGAGAGCTGAAAGTTGACACATACCTCTATCCTACCTACCCATTTTTTTACTTACAACAAGCCTGTGAAGTTGACGCAAGCCTCATGGAGGAACAAGGATTTGAATCTGAGTCCCCATTCATAATCTGGCATGGCACTTTTTCCATCACCTCCGTCTTTTAAGGCAACACTTTTCAGAGCGGTCTAGTTAGCAGTAGGATAAAGATGCTGTTCCCCCAGCCCCAAGGCTTTTAAGATTTAAACAGGGGCCTCTTGGTCATATGCCTCCATTATACGACTTAGGATAGATAAAAGTCACATCTCCGTGGTGGTTTCTGTGTATATAGTTTTCCTTTTGCAAGACAGGATAGCTTGATTGCAAGGATATGTTTTCTAATTAAACACGCTTCGCCTGTTTGCTTATGATTTGGATGCGTGCAGACGTCCGTGTCTGATGCAATTGCATTATGGGGCTGCATACTGAAAATGGAGGCAAAGCCAAAATCACGAGCAACTGCAGAAGATGAGTTTAGAGAACGCTGGTTGTGCCACAATATTATTTCTTAGCTCACTATGAAATGTGTGATCTTCAGCACCTGCCTTTGAGTTTAAGGTGATAGACACTGAGATGGCGTAGATTCTAAAGGAGCAGAAACAAAATCCAGTGTAGAGAGAAACTGGGTAAGTTTAGCTTTGAAATGAAGACACACTGTAAATACCTGAAGGGATGTTCACACAAAAGAAAACTAAAATCTTCTTAGAGGATAAAGCATCACAGATTTAAATTACAGAAAGGCAGATTCCTGTGGAACTGCTAAGATGGGTTTGACAGTCAAATCAGTTGCTTAGAAGAGGAGCTCCCTTTCTCTGGGCTAGTGTTTCTCAACCTTGGCCACTTTAAGACGTGTGGATTTCAACTCCCAGAATTCCCCAGCCAGCAAGGCTAGCTGGGGAAGTCTGAAAGTCCACATATCTTAAAGTTGCCATGGGCGCTTCAAACCATATGATGCTATGAGTATCTGGGCAAGAAAGTTCTTCCATGAAGCTGCCCATCCTGTAGCCTCTACAGGAGCACTGATTCCAGCTGCAAAATGGCCTGACCTGTAGCACTTTGCCTTGACCACTTGATCTTTGATTCCCTGTGAAAAAATGGGCCTCAGACTTGCTGACATCAAACTTTGTTCAAGTCATTAAAAGAGTGATTGGGTTTTTTCACAGCAAGTTTCCTTTAACGAGGAGTAGCCAGCCAATGGCCCCCAGTCTTGTTTGTGGTGCCTTGAGCCCCTCTCTGGCCACATACGCAGACTGTAGTAACAAGGCCAGAGTTAGGCTTGATGTGGTTTTCTTTAAAAAAAACAAACACCAAAATAACAAAAATAAAAATCCTGGCCCTTTCCACACAGGCAACATGCATGAAGAAGCCACTTTGCAGTACATCCCTAGCCATTTCAGGTAGTCCTTGTTTAATGACTATTCGTTTAAAGACGGTTCAAAGTTACAACAGCCTCAGAAAAAGTGCTTTATGACCTGTACTCGCACTTACAACTGTCACCCCTCCCATGGTCCCGTGATCGCGATTTGCGACCTTTTTTATGAGGAATCATATGGTTAAGTGAATTCTGGCAAAAAACATCCATTGGGGAAGCTGGATTCGCTTAACGACAACATGATTCGCTTTACAGACATCGTAAAAATGATCGTAAAATCGGGTCTGGTCACATAGTAACTCACTAATGACTGCCCCGCTTAATGACCAATTTTCTGTCCCTATTATGGTTGTTAAGTGAGGACTATCTGTAATCAGAAGCCTTGCCAAAACTGATTGGAGGGTGGCCTGTATCCCCACCCTCCACAGATTACTGGCCTCTGCTTCAGAAACTCCTTTGCCTTCGGTGCCTTGTTTTTCAAAGCCCCGGCCTTCTGTTTGCTGCAGTTCTGGCCCAAAAGCGTCAGCATTGCCATCTTAGAAACCTGATGGTTTGAGAAAACTGTAGAAAAACCTACAGGTAATATTTTGCTGGCATAAATTCCAAGGGTGTTCCAATTCTCTGATTGTTTATGGAAGCGAAGGCTCAGTTAAGTCCTATAATCCCCATAAAAAAGTGGAATCCTTCAAGTACTGAGTGCTGGTGCATTCCAGTTTCTTGTGTGGTCTATAAAAGGGGCTGGGGAAATGTGGTTTTATACTTTGAGCAGCGCTGAACACCAAGAGAAAGCCACATAAGCAAAGGAGCTAAAATAAATAAAGGTGGCCTTGCTGACGGGATGGTTGGTTGATCCTTGCTGGAGGACTTGCCCTAAGCTGCATCTAGCTGTAATAGCAGGGAAGGGATGCTTCCCCAGAGAAGCAAGCATCTCCACAACTTAATCATAGTCCAAATATCATCCAGTACAACCTATTCTTTGCACTGAGACACTGGTGTGCTGCAAATCATCATCTTAATATCTCCAAGTTATTTCATGCTCGGGCTGACACTTTAACTGCTTCAATGAACGTATGCTAGCAACCTTTTCATTTGGAAAGCTGAAAGGCTTCAGTCAGTTTTATTTTATCTGGTCTGCTGGAGAATGGCTTCTGTGATTTGTACGATATCCCTTGGCCTTTTATTGCTTTGCACATATCTTGTACCCCAAACAGTTTAACATAAAGAGGAAGACTTCTTGGAATTGGCTGTCAAACATATCCTCTGTCCTTTTAGGTATGGCCACCTATTTACGGTTCTGAAGCATTTGGAATTCAGGTGCTGCTTAACAGTGGAACGGCCCAGACAGGATCTGGATCCTGTTTGCTAGGGCATATGGGAAATGTAGTGCGAAACCAGATCGGGGAGAAGGACTGCGAGGTTTTACCCTACCATACTCAACCATTAAGAGGTTTCAGCGGTATTGTGTCTTTTTTTAAAAAACAGGAAACAGAAGACGAAATAAAACTGGTGGCATTCAGAAAAGGAAACTGTGATGAAGTGAACATAGACAAGGTATAATAATTTCTTATCTTATGGCTGGGTTGGGATCTCGTTATGGTAGCACTTGTCGGATGAGGGCTGGTTTTGATGCAGAGGAGCCCTGTGTTGTCCGTCACCTCGTCTTGCCCTCCGGATGCACAGTGTTCAAGCCGTGTGAGACTTTTGTACGGAAGGGAATTTTGGGAACTGGTGCATGATGAGCAGTGTGAATGTCCACAAGTCTCAAAAAACCAGGCAGGCTTAGTATGAATTTCTTTTCCTTTGCTTTCTCGCCTATTTAGAGCTGCCTAGATTCATGAGAGTAGTCAGCATACAACTGTATGTAAATAAATACAATACATACATCTCAATCTGCACTGACCTCTATACTGAAAAAATTGCATTTGGGGTGCGTTTGCGGGCATCAAAGGGTCAGGGCACCGGAGAGTTTGAGAACCTCTGGGTGAAGAGATTGTGTGATTTGCTTCGTTTTGGCTTCGCAAGTGCTGTTATAAGCTACAAAGGGTAGCGTGTTGTGCCAGTGCAGCTTTTCTTAGTTTTGTCTTCATGGAGATTCCCTTAATCTTCAATAACATCAGTACGTGGCGTGCTAGTATGGCACATATGTAAAGGAATTTTTAAAAGTGGGCGCTTTATTTTGGATCAGAAAGAAACGATCCCCAAAGGAATGTTTGCCAGTCCTTAGCAGCTTCTCTTTCCAATTGTACTCAAGCTTTTCCACAGGAGCACCGAAATCAAATCCATTCTTTCTTGCTTCAGGTGAGACGCCAAGCACTGCAAGAAGAGATTGACCGGGAATCTGGCAAAACCAAGATTGTCAGGGAAGAACCGGTGAGTGCGCTCCTTTTGGGCCTAGTCAGTTTGGGTGGAGCTGTTTGGTAATGCTATCAGCTTACCACACTAGTTGCATCCATGACTTGATCCATCAATCTCTGATTGGAAACCTGAGGTCATGTCACAGGGCAAATTAGTCCAGCCCCTAGAGACTTTAAAAGCATATCAGTAGTGTCTGGCCTCTGGCAAATTGTAAATCTTGCCATTGATCCTGAAAAGTGGCATTTCCCCCCTCCCTTCTATTTCCTTAGGAGAATTAGTTGTGATGTCTTTGTGCAAAAACAACACTTCCTGTTTACTATGGAACATAAATAGTATGAGCTTCTAGGCCTTGCTGACAGTGGAACTTTTAATTAGATTTTTTTTCATGATTGACTATTATTTCCAATTGAATCAAAATGGAGAAAGCGAGGGAGTATGGACAGAGACCAGGACTCTGGGCTGCCACCGGTGCACTGATTGTTGCTGAATGACTTAAATCTTCTTCCTTTTAAAAGAATTTAGCTACATGGAGCCTGCTAAACTTTCCTCCTTGCTCTTCAGGACAACCGTTTTGGCCAGTGGAGCACAGCAACATTTGAAACTTCAGAGCAAAAGGCAACGTTTCTCAGACTGATGGGTGGATTTAAAAAAGGCACGGCGTCATCGCAGACTTCTCCAGCAAATATTATCAAACCAAATATGGCTCTGGATCGGAGCAGAGAACAAGAACTGCAACATAACCTTCAGGCAGAATTCGAGAAAGCCGTTGCTTTTAAGCACCATCGAGGTATCGGCCTGGGGTTCCAGCCCACTGCCCCAAGCCATGTACACATAGACAAATACACTTCAAAATCTATTAAATTTGAAGACTGACATGTTGGGAAGGGAAGAACAAATTGCCCAAACAGGTTGAGGTTTAATATTTTTCACCTACGACAAGAAAATGACCCTGGATTTTGACTCAGATGCTGTTTCAAACAGGTGAGAGATGGCCTCTACAATACTTGAGATCACTAGATATTGCTAGTGTGCGAATATGCATATACACACCCACACGTATTTGTAATGTTATATATATATATATATATTTGTAATGAATTGCTGTTTGGCAGGTTTAAAGGGCCACTTATGATGAGTTTGGGATGGGCAGTTGAGCTACTGAGTCATATAACAGTATAGCTAAATAAGTGGCAGGCAAGAATATAGCCTAGTTTAGCTCCAACTTCAGAGGTGGCAACATGTGGATTGCCTACAGGTTGCCACCATTTTTTTCAACCTTCAAGTTTCCGTATCAGCCACTGAATCTTGTGGACAGAATGTGAGGTTTGTCTGTTCAATTTTTTTCTACTCCAGATGCAAAACAAACAATTCCCTCTACCCCAAAAGGTACGTTAAGGCCTGTTAAGTCTTGTCTCCCTACCAGCCCTGGCATCTCCAGTCCCATCGCTGTCATCTTGGTCTAGTAGTGAAGGTGCTGGATTTAAAAACCAGGAGACCAAGTTCCAGTCCTCCCTTAGCCATCAAAGCCGGTTGGGTGATTTGGGGCTAGTCCTCCCTTTCAGCCCAACCCACCTCACAGGGTTGTTCTCATGGGGGAAAGAGGAGGAGGGACTATTATTTTTATACAACTCAAAGTGGGATACATAAGTGGGATATAAATCTATTAATAAATAAATAAGATCTCCCTGTGGCCTGTTTAAGGATGGGGGAAATTTAAATGCAGCCTCTGACCAATAATCTTGTCCACCCAGGCCATATATGATATATACATGTGCACGCACACACATACACACTTGTTCTCTTGGCCTCGGTGAGGTTATTCTGAGAATACTTTCAGTCTGTTCTGGGAGATGAAGTATTGAGATTTACTAGATCACACGGCCATGAATTCTGCAAATCAAGTTAGCAAAGGCTATACTATTTCAAGGTGGTGTCATTGCTTACAACGCTTATAGATGAATACCAGTTGATTTAACATTCCCATTTCTTACCCAGGTTAGTGTTAATTGAATGACAGGGTGGTTTGTTTTAGCAACATAATTGAGTTTTCCAAAATATCCTTTTTGAAATTCAACAGGGGGCAGGTTCAGGAAAAAATACACATGGACAAATGACTATATTAATTTATAGTCCTGGGATTGGTTTTGTGCTCATCTATCATATAGTGACTGTGTCCAGGGGAGAAAAGCTTATATCAATTTTATTAAATTTTTTCTACAATCCATCTTTCTCAAGTGGTATCTCAAAGTAAATGTCCTTGTATCTACAGGGAGATGATAACCTTTATCCTTAGCCAAGCTACACCTTTGCACCTCTACACAGGGCCACCCTTGAAGATGACCCAGAAGTTACAGCTGGTCCAGAATGCACCAGCGCATATGGGTGTGCCTAAGTATGCCCATGTAAAACCTCTATTTTATAAGCTGCACTGGCTCCCACTGGGCTTCTAGGTGCAATTCAAGCTGTTGGTTATTGCCTATGAAGCCCCTCACAGCTGGGCTATTTGTGCTGTTTTTTAAATTGTTCATTAACTGTAGTGGTTTTTCATTAAACCATCCAGAGTTGCACATTTGAATGGGCAGCCATGTCAATCTAAATCAGTGTTTTTCAAACTTGGCAACTTTTAAGATGTGTGAACATCAAGTCCCAGAATTCCCCTGCTGGCTGAGAATAGTAAGACTGGAAAAGAGATGACAGGGGGAAGCCGGGACCAAAAAGACAGGGTGGGCAAGCACTGCAGTGAACTTCAGAAAGAACATGGAGTTTATGCTGCAAAAATAATGCTGGGATATTTGTTTTGTATGGCCCCTGAACACTGTGCCAGTGGAGAGAGCCTCATGTTTTCAGGGGGCAACCAGCGGGTTTTGATGAGCTACTGTGGTCAAAGGATTCTGCAACAGAATCTCATGACCTCATGTACTCTCCTTTTCTTCTCTGTTTGAACTCCCTCCCCTCACTTTGTACAGTTGGTATGACATCACCTTTTTCCTTCAGATCCTTCCTCGAATCCAGCCTTAACATTTATGCAAAATCAGGGTTAAAGCTGAGATTAACTGCATTCCTGCTTATTTTGAATGCCAGCTTCTGCAGTTAGGGACTTCATTTTTGCTTTGTCGGGTGGCACTGAACTAGCGTGCACATTTTTCTCTGTTTTAAAATGCTGCTCCCCTGTTCTCAAAGGATTACATCATTTAGTAATTTAAAGGCAAAACTCTTCATTCACTCCCTGGCAATTATAAATTAAACAGATGAAGACTGCATCATAGTAACTACGCATAATGATTAAAAAATAGCCAGCTAAGGACTGCTTTGAAAGATGAATACTGAATATAAGTGCCTCCTAGCTTTTTAAATGCATTTTAAAAGAAATGTGTTGTGAATTAACTGATCTGTACTGTGAATGCATACATTTCCAGTACTTCACAACGTTTATCACAAATGTGAACGTTCTTTCAGTTGTGATGACTTGAATAGGTGGTTTCAAAACATATACTTTGAAGATATAAAATAATTCTAGCTTACCCATTTCTCAAAGCTAGTAAGGACTGCCTTTCTCCCTCACCCCGTCAACACAAATTATCATCTTTCTTTTCTTTGCAAGTCTGCCAAATTTGGATTTAAAAGTTATGTTTTCCACTCTGCAATGATTAAGATAACATTTCACTGACCCAACATTAGCATTAAAGTCAACTTTTAATGATTAACAGCTGTGTAGTGGGAAACAAAACCTCATTTAAAAAAAAAGTGACTGTACCACCAGGAAAATTTACCTTCTGTTCTCCAACCAAAGAAATCTGCCATGCACTGAGGGACACTTTAAAATGAAAAGATACTGATACAAGGCAGCTTGGAGTTTAAAGGGCTTGGAGAACTATCTTTCCACAGACGGAGCTGCATGAATCCATGTTCATTAGGTTCTTGACTGCAAAGGAAGGCGTAGCACCAGCTCTGTAAAATGGCTCAGTTCAGGATGCTTGCTTTGCAGCTTGATGTATTCCAAGGTTTTGACCTAGAAAGGGAAAAGGGGAAAAAAACATAGTGAACATTGAATGGTTATGCATCTCCGCATCAGCCTAAAGGGTGTTTTTAAGGTCCAGTGATTCAGGCATGAAATTATTACCCAGATTTCTTTTCAGACAACAAAACTTGACAGCTGAATTGGATGAAAGGCTACACAGATGAAAGAGCTTCTTCTGTCAAGTCAAGGACTATTTTTATGAACTAAGCAGAGATTGGCCTTCCATCATCACCACCCTGGCCTTAGGTGCCAGTTGTGTTCTGTCTCTCCTTACTGTGGTTTTGGTGTCAGCAAAGCCGTGTTTCTGAGCCAGGTTCCACAGGTTAACTGCAAGCTGGTTGAGTTTGTTGTTGCGCAGATCTGCGTGGGCCAAGAGGCTATTGAAGAAGCAGAGGGCCAGGTGACTTTGGCGCTTTAGAGTCTGCCAATTAGAGTAAGAATTGATTAGGGTACAGCTATGCAATATACAGAATTGTGCAAATTACTGGAGGGGACAGAGGATTCCCCCCCCCCCCAGTTGAATACCCATTTGTATATACTTGCCAACAGAGGCTAGCACTATGGGAAAGATGGAGTCTCACTCACAACCATCACACCATTAGATTTTAAGACGTTCAAAACAAGCATACCATCAAAGATGTTACAAGACTCTTTTCTTGTTTGGCGGCAGATATTCCACCAACCAATCAACCCTCCAGCATTGGAGGGGTAATTGTGGGAACACTGATGTATTTTGTAAATGATGCATGGGTAACATTTTATCCACAGAGGGAATTAAGATGACCATGTACTGAAGCTGCTATGAAAACATTTGTCTGTGCTAAATTCTCTTCATTCCTCTACCTGTCCCTATCTTCTTTACATACCCTTTACCTTCTCTCTGGGCAGAGAATGTCACAGTAATCCAGAACTGGGAGTAAGACCAATTACCTGCAAGTGCATGAAATGCATTGCCCTACAATTCCTAATGGACAGATTCCTAATCTCTGCTGGAAAATCTGACAAAAGAAAGCTGACCACCTTTCCTAAGCCATCTGTTCCCCTGTCAGAATGTCCTAATAATTAGCTGAAAGTCCTCCTCCTCTACATTTGAACTCAGAAGACAAACTTGCTTCAAAAATCACTTTCAGCATGTAGCATTAACATAGTAACTAAAGGGACTAAGAAAAGCATGTCTGACCAATCCTTGGAGAACCAACACCCAACCATGGACATAACCGAGTTACAGGAACTGATGGTCTGCCTCAGTAGTAATCAGGCGTATGTTTTCTTATATGATTTTAGTGGATGTCATGAAAATGACGGTACAGCAGGAGGGTAGGCCATCTGGTGTCCTTCAGATGTTTGTTAATACCACTTCCACACTCCTTTGCCATTGGGCATCCTGGCTGAGGGTAATGTAAGCCAAAGGGCAAAACACTGGGAAGGGACCAGTGGCCTGCTTCTGCAATCGTACTTGCCAAACTTTGGGGGAATGCCATGGCAAGCTCAACCGGGCATCCATGTGGAAGACCAAGTACTCTTTCTGAGCTTTCCCTCTGTCAAAATGTGCTTTTCCCTGGACAAAGCTTGGAACGAAACCAGGAAGTCCTCAGCTGAGAGGCTGAGTTACCAGCCATCTCCTCAAGCCATGACATCAGTCGAAAAATTATTTCTTTGGGAGTTGGTGAGCAATCACGGTTGACCTACCACCTCAATTAATGTGTTTCATACTTCACTGCAGCTCTCTTTAAAGTCAGCCAGCCTTAACTGTTGCCCGGGGTATGAGTTAACCACGGAAGCAAGCAGGGAAAGGAAATGCAATACCACTGCCAAAATGCAGCCACCTAGATTACTGTAATGTGCTCTACATGGGGCTGCCATTGAAAACTATTTGGAAGTTACAGCTGGTCCAGATTGCAGCAATGCAGGTAGTTATGGGTACACCTTAGTATGCCCATATCAAACCAATACTGTTTGTAGCTGCACTGGTTCCCATACAGTTTCTGGGTGCAATTCAAACTGCTGGTTGCCACCTATAAAGCCCTTCATGGCACAGGACCAGGACACTGCGGGACTGCCTATCTCCAACTATCTCTACCCACCCAGCAAGATCAGACAGGATTGGCATGCTCTGGGTCCATCTAAACAGTGCCATCCTGCAGGACACAGGAAGCATGGCCTGTGTCCTGTATGGTCCTGGTCCTACTGGCCTTTAGAAAGGCCTTGAAGACATGGCTCTTCCTTCAGGCACTGGGCCAGGGTACTGTATGTGTCAGTATGTATTATGTGAATTAGTGTGCCTGGTGCTATCAGTGTTAGGTGTGTTCCTGCTACTTTGATGGATTTTTATTACTCCTGTATTTTTTATGATTTTTAATATTGTCAGTCACTCAGTTGGTAGAATGAATGAATGAATGAATGAATGAATGAATGAATGAATGAATGAATGAATGAATGAATGTCTTGCAAACACACAGGCTGAAAGTTTTGCAGGGAGGAGGCTTCTAAGGGAGACTTGCTGTATCCACAGGCACTGTGGCTCCAGGAAAATCCAGAAGTCTGCCCAAACACAGGCCTCCCTTATACCAACTTTTCCACTCTGGGCAACTTCTAGGCGTGTGGACTTAAGTTCCCAGAGTTCTCATCAATGATCATGCTGGCAGTGGAATTCTGGGATTTGAAGTCCACACAACTGGAAATGGCCAAGGTTGGGAAACACTGCCTTATACAGCGGTGATAGAAAGTCTGTGAGTCCTTTAGAACTATCTGTATCCTACAGTGCAGAGACTTACAACACAGCTTAATCAAGCCCTACAGATAAGAGATTCTGATTAAACAACACAGAAATCAGGATATCATATTGGGCTAGACAGGGAAAAGCACAGAAGCAAGCAGGGAAAAAAAGCTATTTTTCAGTATGAAGCTCCAAACCATTTCACTGATGCTGTGAATCTCCTTCTCACCTCATCTTTTCCAAGATTCTTCAGATGCTCTAAGATTTGGCTTATCACTGTTTCACACAGCCTGCTTGTTTCTGCCAAAAATTTAGTGTCTCCACCATACAAGGTATCATTAGATTCAACTGAGGAAACAAGATTAAATACAGGGAGGGAGGTAAATAAGAACTTAGAAGGCTAACCATATATAAAATGAAATAAAAATTTGAAATAAACCTAGCAGAAGAGCTAACTTCCCCCACCATCTGCCTGCTTTGTCTCCCTTCTCACCTTTGTCTATGTGATAGATGTAGGTCTCCTGACTCATTGCAGAGAGAAGATGCACCACATTGGTGTAAATTTTGATTTTGTCATCACTGTTATCTTCCCAAGTATAATCCTGGATAACATTCAGCAACCCTCGCACGAGAAACAGCACACCTTGTTCAGGATGGTCCTAGGGAACAAAGACAGATGAAGGATACTACAACATATTAAGGGACTGACTTCTTTCCCCAGACACTGTTGTATTAAAGGACTTACATCAGAGGACTCAAAACTAAGCCTCAGAATGCAACATTGAGGGAGATGGGTATATGTTATGTTAGTCAGATGTTGGGTTGACTCAGGGTCTGAATAGACATACACTTGCCCTCTTGAACTTTCTCCAGTAACAGCATATAGTTCTTCCAAGGACATCCTGAGTATTTTTTTTTAATACTACCCATTTTACCCATTGCCTTCCCCTTCTACTTCTCTCAGTCTTGCCAAGCATATTTTTTCTAGCCTGTCATCTGTTTGAATCCCATCCTGAAACTTGTGAGTTTAGCTTGCTGATCATCACTCCAATGGAGTAATCAGCCTTTACTTGGTCCAACACAGAACAACACACAGTGGCCTGGTTCATATACAACGCTGAGCCATAATGGCTAGGGTCATACAACATACTCAGATCCAAACAAATTGTATGATGGCTTGACATTGGAGCATATAACCTCCTGATGGTAAGGGCTGCACTCAACATTTTTGGAGGTTTAGAGGGCAGTGAATATTACAAAGGCACTAGATGGCTAAGGCATCAGGCTAGGAACTGGGGGACTGAGTTCTAGTCCTGCCTTAGGCATGAAGCCATCTGGGTGACGTTGGGCCAGTCACTCTCTCTCAGCCCTAGGAAAAAGAAGGCAAGGGCAAACCACTTCTGAAATCTTGCCAAGAAAACTGCAGGGACTTGTCCAGACAGTCGCCAGGAGTCAACACTGACTCAAAGGGACCCCCCTCACCAACAAGAACTGTGCCATATGTTTTAGCAGAGCCCAACATTTTTTCCCTTGCATTTAATTTTTTTAAAAAAACTACATTTAAGCTCATTTGAAGGTTTCTGGGATGTTTTTCAAGTACTTCCAACTTCAGGAAACTGCACTGCCAATTTTCTATAGCATTTTGACTTAATTTTTTGTGAATATCTATACGGAAGCAAATAAGGGAATACTTAGGTGGGATCTTAGGTTATCCATTACTGGTTAGCTATATATGTGAACCGGGCCATTAAAAACTTTGTCAGAGTTCTCTAGCAGCAATCAGGACTGGAAACAACTGACCAAGGAACAAATCTCTCTGAGCCCTGATTAGTAACATGCATTAGGAAAAAAGGTTAAGGGGGCAGTACAAGAATTCCAGTAAGTATTTTTGCTTTCAAATGTGAACCCTATATATAGCAATTAAAGGTGGTTCCTCTTTGCTTTCACTGGGGTGGATGCATTGCCTTCTGCTGCTCTGGTGGGGTGTTCCAAAAATATTCCCCTACACCAATATATATAGGGATGTGTGTGTGTGTGTGTATCCTTGAGAGAATGGCTCAGTAGAGTCCATGAGCCATATGTTCCTTTAAGGCATCCTGGATGACTTTTATCCAGCTTGTCCTTAAGAAATTCCCTGGTAGACAGCAAGATTTCTATTTATCACTCCCTCTGTCTAACTGCTGTGGGCTTGGGTTGCCTGATTTTGCGTCTCTATACGCACCATCTATCTCTCCTTGCATGTGAACTGTATTAGCTTCTTTTCTTTTTTAGCTTCTCCGAGAGAGAAAGTGAATTTTTTATTGTTTCATCTTTATCTGACTGATTTATGGCTGTAATAGAGGTTTGGTTTGATCTGAAAGCCGTTTGCTTCTTCCTTTCTTTCTCCCATGCTTTCAGCTAGAGGGGAGGAAGACCGTCTGGTCTGAGAAGGTGGGCCAATCTACAGCTGGATATTGCTTATACAACAAGTACTAGGCCCTTTATCAGCATAAACTTCCTCTCCACTTACAGGAATGATTAACAAAGTTGAAAAGAAATTGCAGAGGAATTCTAAGAGATATGCTTCCGAAGGCCGCAGCTTCCCGTCTATGCTGATCATCTTTGGTACCTCAGGAACAAGACTTATCGCCGCTCTGAAAAAGGCATCCGCTATAAAAAGATCACAGTTGGGGCCTCGTTAGCAGACCAAATTGAGATTGATCAATACGCCTATCATTCAAAAGGGAGCTACAATCAGAAGCCTGAGAACATGCAGCACCCTCCACTCTGTGGGCTTTGTTTTCTTCTGAGTGATCCTTGCAGCTGTAGGAAATTCACGAAGGAGAGACTACAACAAACCGTTACAGAACATCCAGAGAGGCAAACTTTTGTTCAAGGTTTCAGCCTGCTGGGTCTTCTCCCCAGGATACTGTTAGAAGCTCAAGAAGGTCAGCTCATTTTCATTTGTAATTTTATTTATTTTATTTAAAGAGCTTACATGGCTGCCTCTTTCACGTAGTGGCTCACAACCACTAATAAAACAATAGGATAAAGACAAAGCCACCCTTCCCAACCAGGTGCCAGACCAGCCAAATGATTTGCCTCCTGACTCGACCCCCAGCCTGGCCCAATGCTAAAAAGGGTAGGGGGTCCCTCAAATCTCAGGTGGGAAGCCATTCCAAAGGGTTGGGGCAACTACGGAGAAGGCGCGCCTCCAAAGTCCCATCAGATGACCACATTTAAGGGAAGGGACCTGTTTTGTTTTCTGAATAGACATGCAATATTCTGTGACTAGGATATTGTTCACAGGGCTAATGACTTGTGTTGACAGTGTGGCTGTCTCCAGAAGGAGAAGGATCCTGAATTTCAGCAAACTTGGGTTTCCTTTGAAAATTCTGACACATTCCACATTTCTTGACAGGCCTGTTTTGGTTTCTTTCCTATATGCTCTTGCCACATGAGTGAATTATGAAAATGGTAGGAAATAAAAGCCAATCCAGCAGTAGGAGGACACCAAGCTGTGGGAAGCTGCATAAAATATAGCTTCCAACGCTGGCAGTTTTAGGGAGAAGCTGTAACTCTAAGAGCATCTGTTCCACATGGAGGTGTTGGAACCAGCTAAGATGGAGAAAGATCTTTCTGAAATCCAAGAGTCAGATGATAATGAACTAAATGGAAAAGGAGATATGGAAGCATCTTATGCTCATTAAATTAATGGACTGGGCTACTATTTATATCTTAAATTTCAACAGCTCATTTCCCAGAACATAAGGGTTTTCCCTCTTCCTAAAGACTATTAAGGCAAAGGTCACAGAATGTATGAATTTCAGTCTTATCTTCAGTTATTCTGGTTTTAAAAATATACATGTTCTAGACTATAATCATATCAGAGGGCAAATTCAATTTTACCACCAGAAAAAAAATCCTATTTGCACAGTGTTAAGTATCTAATTCCATAAACAGGAATACTTTGAGCTTCTAAAATTATACATCTTTTTTTTAAGTGGAGCTTTCATCAGTTCACTTATCCTACCTCAGTTCACTTTAGGTAAAAAATAACAATCAGGGACAAACATTTGTGTACATCAGAGTTAATAACCTGCATTAAAAGCTCAGTGCTCATGTTATCACTAAAGCCAAACAACACAATTAGCTATTTTGAACAGAGACTTCTGACTCCAGCGTCACTGTAAGCAAAAGTATGTAATTAAGATCATCCTCCCTTTTCATCACAGGAAGATTCCACTTTTACATAAGCCACAGTACCTGTTTAGATCCAACGTGATGGAAACTGACATAACTCCAGTTGAGGACAAGCCTGGATCAAACCATGATTGTCCACAAGGGAGACCAAGGCCAGCTGCATCCCAACTGAACTAAAAATGGATCTGATCAAATCTGGAGAAATGGAAGGAGGTGAAGAAGGAGATGTAATTTCTTCTGAGGACCTTTTTCTTAGATATGCAGAATATTCAATCTAGGAGATCAAATATTACAAAATGATGAAAAGGATCCTTTGTTCCTTTCTTCTGAATAGCTCTAAAACTAGGTCACTAGGAAAAAAATCCTGACAATCTTGTCCTCCTGTTGCACTTTCAAATACTGGGGGTTGGGGAGGGGGCAAAATAGAAATGTTAGCTCAATGAGAGCATGGTGTGCTATTGAACTCTGAATCTCAATTCAATATCAAACCAGAGCAAGACAAATCCCACCCCAGCATGGTACTTCCACTTTTGTTAGTCCCTTGGTGAAATTAGTCATCTATAAAACAGGCATTTGCTAAATAGTTCTGGCTTTGTGCCCCATTACCCACCAAGCCCAGCAACAATATAATAGCCAAGAAGACCAAAATGTCAGGACGACCCACCACATGGACTATAAAGAGCTGGACACTTGACAACCCTTCTTGAACCACTTGATCACTCAGAGGAAACATGCTTCAAAAGTATTGATCATTCTCTCTTGGCAACATTACTCTGGCTGGATTTACCCTTTTTGCAAACTCAGGTTTTCTTTTACTTCCATGTGCTGAATAAACCAAACGGCTGGATTCTCATGACCCAGTAAGTCCAACATGTCTGGAGCGTTGGAGAAGACCTTTCTACTGAAATATATTGACAGCCAGATCCTGGCAAAGCTACATCTAACTGTCAGTGATGTTTAAAGGCACTTGCAGCAAGAGTAGCCAATCTATTTAACAAGATATAGTAGTGGCACAGTTTGCTGCTACAAATGGGGTTAGTGGTGTTCCCCAATGGGGATATCCTCCAGATGTACCAACTTTGATGTACCAACATTTCCTAGCCAGCATAGCCACTGCTAGAATTCTGGAAGTCTGCATATTTGGAAAGTGCCAAGGTTGGTGGAGAAGACTTTAATATTAGGGACAAGAGCATTTAGAAACGGTGTTAGAGAACAAAGCAAGGAGGCAGCAGAACTGAAAAATGGTTTTAGACATTTTGTCCCACATTTCTCCTGAACTCATGCCAAACAAGCATATAAAACCAGGTGAGCAGGACCGGATTGCAAAAATCCAGACCACCACTGGATGGCATCAAAAAGAGAGGCTCTCATCCAGAATCCACTTTTCGAGGAACTTCCAGTCTTTCCAAAGATCATTTTTATTGCCCTTAGAATTATTTTTAGTCATTCAAACCTTCTGTGAAGAGGGGCAAGTGAAAATCCTGAGCAAACAAACACACCCATTAATTATCTGGAGGGAAAAACAACAACAAAACCGTCACAGCTGGCGGGAGCTAAAACATGACTTTATGCTGGTTTGTCTACAAATAAATACAGAGTGTACCTCGTTGACTAAATCTATTGTTTTTAGAATGTGCTTGGATGGTACAGTCAGCTTTACTTTAAACCCCTCTGTTCTCATGATGCACTCAAAACGATGTCTAAACAAAGGAACCCGCCGCTCTGCTGGAAAGGGCTTAGTCAGTGTCCCACATCAGCTTGTTTGCCTTTACAGCTGGAATTTGCTCGTAAGCGTGCAATGCTGACAATATTGGTTATCTCCCTGAATAGGGCAGGATCAAATTCTCCTTTGCAAATGCCAGGAACCATCCAAATTATGCACTGAATTCTGTGCCACTGTAACCTCCTCCCTCTCTGTCATCCCACATCACACACATGATTCTAAGAGGGAGAACTAGTCATTTCTTTAATATTTAACTGAAATCCTTTTTTTCCCCCCAAGAATGTTAACTCACTGATTGGACTCTTGCTTTCTGCAGAAAACAAAGCCTGCTTTGTCCCTCCTTTGAATCTCTCCCTTCAGACAGATAAAGGTAGCAACTGCCTTTGCAGTGCTTCCTGTAATATTTGCAGGGTTGTTTTTTTTTTTTTTTCTGGTTTTGCAACTTTTTTCAAAATAATCAGCAGGGGTGAGAAAAAATATAGGCGGTTATAAACAAACATGTTTGTGTACTGCTTCTGATTGGACAACTGAATCAGGAAATTCAGAGGAGTAGAGAAAAGAAAGTACTTTAGTTCAGGAATTGCCCGTTTCTCTTTCCTCTCTGCCTCCTTGCAAGGGACGCTGTTTTGGCTTTTGTTTTTAACATCTTGTCCAAAATGCAGTCACATTTAATCATCAGTTCAGTGCATTCTTTAAAAAGAAAACAAAAATAATGCATTGCTCTTAGATCTTTGTGATTCCAAACACTAGCTCATGCCATTTCCGTGTTTTCCACTGCTGCATATTATTATTGTTGTTGTTGTTGAATTGTTTTTTGCCCACATATTGCCTCTGTCTAAAATGTCGCTCTTCTGCCAAGGAATATTTCTCCACCAAAGCTAACCAAGCCATGAGAAGCAGAGTCAACATCCTTCTCAAGCTCTTTATAGGGAAGACTTTAAAAATCTAAGCCATCCTCTTCTGTTTTGCCTCTGGCAAGAAAGCCCCCCCCCCTGTAAAAAAATTAACATTGACAACAACGATGCATGTCTTAGAAAACTGGGCAGCTTACCACTCAGAAGATTTACCTTGTGAAAGGCACTGATTAGCCAGAGCAACTTGTCCAGAGTGCAAGTACAAATTGAGACGAGTAAAGATGCTGGTCAGAGATGGAATTGTAATAAAGCAGAAGGCAACACAAGCCTAAAATAAGGAAAGAACAGCTTCTGAAGATCAACCATATCCAGGTTTTTTAGATTCAGACTTTAATATCAACCTTTGAAATGGAAACTATTTTTGTACATTTTATCTATACAGTAGCGCAATATAAATAACAT
This sequence comes from Python bivittatus, assembly GCF_059951505.1. Lineage (NCBI taxonomy): Eukaryota > Metazoa > Chordata > Lepidosauria > Squamata > Pythonidae > Python > Python bivittatus. The sequence continues at coordinate 7,211,964 of NW_028277083.1, forward strand.
ATTTAATGTAATAAATATAAGTAACATATAATATTGGCTAAATATAAGATTGGCTAAACAAGAAGCCTATTGGGGAGGTTTTCCCAGGTCTTTTAAAAGGCAGATTCAATCATCAGAGAGGATGCAGATCAGACTGAGATCTCTTCCCCTACAAGGAGTCATCAAGCCAAGATTTAGCGGTAGGTCTCAACCACCAATTGTTCCATGTCTGCACCTACCCTGACAAACGCCGCGGTCTTTCTGGAATGATTCCCTTTCATCACTTTTCTTGTTTCCATCGCCAGCTGATTCACGCTCTGTTTTGGAAGATAATGTTACCAATGGGGACAACTCTGCACCCCAGTCACTTAAAGACTTAACGACACAGTACCAAGAGCAGTTCAAGGAACAGAGCAAGCTTAGTGTGATGTTGAATTAGATTCAGAGGTGAAGGAAGGTAGAACTCCAATGATATGCAAGTGGACAAGTATTAACTCTGCACGAAAAAGATCAAAAACCTGCACAAAGATAGGCCAGACACACACGGGGAACTGAACGTAAATGATGCTGGGACATTACCAAGGTGGGTCAAAGGGGTAGACTCTGCTCAGCGTTTTCTAGGAATCTGAGGATATCAGTAGATGAGCAGGGATGGAAACTAGGTAGCATTGTATCATACACTAGTTGACTGAGGATATTATGTTTTTTCTTGACTCAGGAGAACAACTGGCATGAGCATCCATTAGAAGCCATTAGAAGGACTTTGCATGTACCATGAGGTCATTTGTGCCATGTCATCCTCACACCAGTGATGCAATTATGTTGTCTGGGTCAGCTACAACATGCAACTGCCCTGAATTATTGCATCACTTGCATTATGAAGTTGTGGTATGCTGGAATCTCTTGCTCTCCCATGGATACCCCCATGGAAACTGGGGACAAGATGGGGAATTAAAATTATGATGAGTTCATTTTATGGCACATGCTACAATTTTTGTATGCTTCTTCTCTCAAAATGGTCAGAAACTGAGCTTCTGATTTGGGGGGGCATTTCTGATAAGAGAATAACCTCCCATCCCCAAGCCCCAAAATGGATATGAGAGGTTCATATATATATATATATATATATATTCAATTTATTTATTTGAAGCATTTATATGCCCGCCCAACTCACTGTGACTCTGGATGGCTTACAATAAACCAAAAGACAATAAACCAGTCACAATTATAATCTAATGTACAACCCTTAATAGGTGACTAGGGATTCGCTACTACTGTCCCCCTTCAGATGGGACTCCAAACATCCTGGTCCTAGTGCCCAAGGAGAAACCCGCATTTTTAAATGCCTTTCTAAAGGCCAACTGATTTGAGGCCAACTGTATGTTTGGGTGCGGGGTTGGGGAGGAGCAGAGGAATTGTAGCTTAAAAATTGCTCAGCATGTTGGCTGGGGAATTCTGGGAGTTTTATTTATTTATTTTTATTTATTTATTAAATTTCTCCCCCGCCCATCTCCCCCCAATGGGGGAACTCTGGGTGACTCACACAGAACATTAAGAACATAAATATATATAAATACATAAAACTATCGATTTTGAAGTCCATGCATCTTAGCGTTGCCAAAATTGAGAAACCCTGGCCTAGCCCTGATGACAAATTCCTAGTTCCTAGCTAACTGAACTCCTTCTGAACCTCTCTCCCTGCCAAACAATTACTGACGTATCCCTAGACATTGCAAATACGTAGGGTTAAGATTTGAAACTTGCTTTAAAGAAAGCAAAGCAAAACTGACATTCTTAAAAGGTGGCATCAGCTCACTGCCCTGGAATAGCAGCTCCGGTTACGCATTGGTGGGACCACATTCAGACTAAGATCCTATCCGTGCTGCTGATTCAGAAAGGGAAGCAAAAGTGGTAACGTCTGACAGCGGGTGCCGATTTCAGGCTTTTTGTCACAGCAGCCGGCTAACGTCGGACATAAAACAGCGCCCAGAAATGTTCCTTCTCTCCTGTTCAAACGTTTAGGTAGCTGACCTTGCCTTGCGGAGAAATGTAAGGAATGACAATGCGCAGCAGCAAAAAATAGCTTCGCCGTTCATTTGCCCGGAAAACTACGCTTACGTGAATCAGCTGGACGAGAACAGGTTCCAAATGGCAAAACATGGATCTGGCTTCCACGTAAAAATTCAGCTGCTGCTCAAAGTCCCGGCCAAACGATACCTGGGATTAAAGAGATTCACCGAGCAGTTTTGTGAGATGTAGCAGCGGCATCTGGTTACCCATTCTTTCCGTTTTATTTGCAGCGCGGTCTCTAGGGGAACAGTTGCAAAGAAGGGCCTGTATCTGCCTCACAGCAGGGCCAGAAAATGTCTTTTCTTCCCAGTTAACGTCTAGGAAATTCCTCACTCTTTTGATGTGATGGGAACTAAAGAGCAGCTCTGCTGGATCCATCCAGAAGATCCATTTCCTTCAGGATCCCATGCTAGGCAGCATGCTTTCCAAAACCTCACAAACTAAACAGAAAAGCCCCAATCCCCCCCGCCCCCCATGGGTCACCTAAGCATCCTTTTAGGGATCAGAACTTATTGTCAAATGAACAGGGGCAACCTTCCATGAATTTAAAGCCAGCTAAGCTGGGAGCTATCACTATGTCTTGCAACAGGGATCTCTGTAGAAGGCAAAAAAAAGGGGGAGTGAGCCACTGGATCACCATAGCTAGGGTGGCACTGGCATCAGCGGGCATGATGAGTGGCTAATCTTCCACTTTACTTGACATGGAGCCATCAGCAAATACCATCTTGCACAGGGATTCTCTCTTTCCCATGCTCCAAAGTTGAGAAAATGATAATGACTGTTTGGCACCTACACAGCCAAGAAAGACCAGTGTGGTACCTCCTTCTCCATGACTGCCCAGCTCAAGGCCAAGACAACCAGCAGAGAAGGTGCTTCTTCCTCCAGATGAGGTTGGGGGGGGGGATTAATATTTTAGAAATTAAAATCCTTCTCATTCTCACACTCCAAAGGAGAACAAACATTTGGCACCTGCAAGCCAAGAAGGACCAGGTAGAACCTCCTCCCACAGATCTTTCCTGTTCAAGAGCAAGAAAAGCAGTCAGGGGAGATGTTCTTCCTCCAGTTCGGAGGGTTGGATTCTGTGCAGTCTAAAGATGGGGAAGGTGAATTTAAGACAGCAAAGACTGACTGGGCCTATCACTCCCACCAGGCCTTTCCCCTCAGTATGAGCCCAAATAAAGATTTAAAGGGCAGTACAACAAAACAGGAGAGCCAGTTTGGTGTAGTGGTTAAGATACTAGGCTAGAAACCGGGAGACTGTGAGTTCTAGTCCTGCCTTAGGCACAAAGCCAGCTGGGTGACCTTGGGCCAGTCCCTCTCTCTCAGCCCTAGGAAGGAGGCAATGGCAAACCACTTCTGAAATCTTGACAAGAAAACTGCAGGGACTTGTCCAGGTAGTTGCCAAGAGTCAACACTGACTCGAAGGCACCCCCCCACACAACAAAACAGATTCTCACCATTCTTATAAATCCATTTATCAAAGAGGCCAACGTTCGCTTTTCGTCTTCCAGAGTCAGTGCACTAGAAAAGAACATTTCGAAGCATCAGTTGTTAAAAACACAATGTTCATGTAACTGCTTACATGTCTATTTGGGAAGTCTCCTAAAGTGAGAATGAATCCCAGGAAAGTGGGCATGTAACTGCAGCTTTATTTTTTCCCCAAAGGGCTAGTGGCTGGAGGGAAAAGTTGCCTGGTCAAAGAGTGGGAAAAGTTTCTTACATGTAATAAACCCAACCAAGGTCACCCAGCATCTGTTTGGGAAAGCATGAAAGCTGCCTGGCCTTCCCCCTCAGATGCAGAATACTGTTAAGACAACGTGTTGCAAAGCACTGTGAGTGGGAAAGGTGGAGGAAAGTAACCCCCTGAATGCTGGAAGAAGCTTCTTCTCTGACCATTGCTGACACTGGAAGAGACTACCTTAGGAGGAGGAAAGACTGCAGGCTACCAGGGGTGGGGGCTGGTTGGGGACTGATTTTGAGCACCCCTAAACAGTAGGGCCACGTGTTCAGGATGGGGGGCAGGAGGAGGAGTAACCTAACCATGCTTGACTTTTCTGCCTCTTCTCTGTCAATTCTTTTGGGTTAGGGTTGCATCGTTGGACAAGATGGCTAGGTGGAAAACATGTCCATGAAAGAGTGATTAGAAAAATCCAGCAATTGGATTCACGCATTGCGCTACAATCTAATGTGACTGCTTGCTTTGGTTTGGCATAGCATTTTAAGTGAACCTAGTCATTCTGATTTGCAAACCATCACTGATGGCTCAGACCAGCCATAAGGAGCCTTATCTTTAGTTGACAACAGAATGCTGGTTTTTTTTTAAGGCTAACAATAATATTTAAGAATTATATAGCATTTGCAAGTGTTAGAAGCACTGAATGTGTGTTCTCAAGAAAGCCAGCATTTTCCAATATATTGCAGGGAGGGAAGACTAGAGACCGAGCAAAAAAATTGGGAGAAGATGAGCTTCTGAACTGGGAATAACTCTAAAGTATTATTTCAGAAAGCAGATGGCTTAGGGCAATTGTTTTATTATTGCACATGTTATTAGTTACAGCAAAAATCTTAATAGACTCAATATTGGATTTATGGTTACAGGCATGGAAATGCATTTGTTTCTGCAAATTGGGTGTCATTAATTTAAAAAAAAAAATTGATTTCGCATTTATTTAAATTCAATTACTAGAGTTAAGGAAGCAAAGAGAGTGGGAAACCTACATTTTGTTCCCAATGTTGCCAAAGAACTCCCATGAAGATTAACTCCACATCTTCAGAAAAGTTCAGATGTGATAATATGCAACAGCCTAAACGTACATGCTACTTTTCATCATCTGAAAAGCATACGCCCCTACGAATAGGGGAATAGCTAGCAACTCCGCTAGGTAGGCTGAAAAAGTGTATTGCTGGCAAAGGTGTAGCAAGGAAATGGGTTCCTTCTTGATAATACTTGGCCAAAAATATTCATGCTCCACAAAGAACCAGTTGGAAGTCAGAAAGCATGATCCAGAAGATGAATTACCATAAGCCATTTGAGTCAGCTCCAGTGATCCTAACCATCTACTGACCTCGGGCAACTAATTCAATTGTTAAATATGGGAAAGTTAACTTTGCGAACTTCCAGTGAGCCGTGGTGAACTGAACACGTCCCTGGATAACGGGGATGACATTATGGCTGAAATTCAGGGCTGGATGCAGAATCCGGACTGGCGAAATCTCTCTGGAGTAAGGAGAGATCTCGAGATCACCCATGCGTACTCCACACAGTTACTTCTTGTGAGTAAACCACAGGAACAGATGTTTTCATGGTCGCCTGGTGAGTGGAGCAGCTGGGATCAGAGCTCATAGCCACAACGTAGCCTTTTTTGGACTCAAAGTTCTGCCAATCCTCATTTCTTAAGTCACTTTGGACTTTAAATGTTTTACTACTTTGTAAATATTAAGAACCTCCAAAATGGCAAGTTTTATGGTTTTCACCAGGTGAGTTTTAATCCAACCTTTTGCAAAAGAAGTTTTAAATGTGATTTTAAGATTTATAAAAATTTGTATAAAGGAATTAACAGCAAAAGGGTGATGGGACCGTTGTTTTTATAAAGTTACAAATGGACTAAAGGCCCAGGTGGATTTATTATAAAAAAAATAACTTTGCCTGAATTGGTAGCTGAGAACATTATAGGTAGAGCAGCCATCAACTGTCTCATGAAGTTTTCCTAAAATTGCTTTTCATAGTTCAACCCCTGACCTTACCCCCTCCCCCATCACCACTCCCGCCTTTAGACCAGGTCCTCTGTTTCAGCAAAAAACACTGTATTGATATAATTTGTTTAATTTTCAACCAACAGTTTTACATTGTAGGTGTTAAATCATTCAGGAAAGGACTACATCTCTTCTGTTTTCTGGATGTGTGCGAGGCACTACAGTAAAATTGGGATAAAGCTCCCATCTGCCCTGCTGGCTTCGCATCAAAGAACATGGGCTGAATCGCAACTGCTTCGTGCCCAACGAAGCAGACATTATCAAAGTGGAAACACTGCCTGACCATAATAGAGACAGAACGCAGGAATGGCGCTTCTGTGTTCCTGGCACTCTATTGTCACTAAACAGGAGATCAGCTTTCTGCAGAAAGAGCGATAAAAATAGCATCCTACAAGGGAGAATTCATTTCATGTGGACAGGAGTAAGATTTGTTTTCAGTATCAATAAGACTGCTTCTCAAAAGGACCCACATCAATCCTGCCTTGTTCCCAGCGGTGCTTAAGCTTTTTCCAACAAAGGCATTAAATTGAAAGCACGTCTCACACAAGTGTGTCACTTGCTTTATCCTTTTTAACGGTCTTAAAATGTCCCTTGCCCTCTCTCGCTCTCTGTGAGTTAAACTGTGAAGTCATTTGCCAGAACATTCCTTCAGTTTGCATTTAAAACACCACTTTCTCCTGGCTTTTTTCTTTTTTTCCTAAACAAACGGTAGCCTTATTAATGAGGGCCCTGAAAAGAACTGGTGCTTGGAAAAAGACCAGTCCTTTCTGGTCCTTCCCTAGGTTATCCTGGAACTCAGAAGTGATCATGACATCCACCCTTGTGGAAAGAAATGGAAGGAAAAGGAAAATAACTTACTTTACTGAATCATGCATCGTTTTGCACACGTGCAGTAGGGCGTTGAGAATCACGGGGTCCTTGGTAGATTCCTGTTGGTGCCTAGGAAGTAAATGTGCATTTTCAAAAACAAGAATGAGAAGCACTTGGGCTACAGCCTAAATCAGGGTTCCTCAACCTCAGCAACTTTAAGATGGGTGGACTTCAACTCCCAGAATTCCCCAGCCAGCCATTGAAGTCCACCCATCTTAAAGTCGCTGAGGTTGAGAAACCCTGGCCTAAATGAAAATGGTAGCTCCTTATTTGATGTATATTCAAATAAATTCAGAATGGCCAGAGAAATTGGCCTACAGTTTAAACACACACACAATAAAAACAAATACATCTAAATGCAAGGAATAAAGTAATAGATCTTTAAAGATACCTGACTAGAGATGGGTCTTTACAGATTCCCTATAGGCAGAGAGGTGGGTCAGGGTTCAAGAACAACTCTTGAAGGAATGCATTTGATAGCCTGGGAGCACCAACAAACCTGTGCCTGACAAATGGATACTGCAGGCCTTTTCTGAAGATAGCTCACTCCATTCACAAGGCAAAGGGAAGGGAAATAAATTAAGGCTCCGACCCTATATACCAGAAGAGGGAAAGGTGCCCCCCTCCATGGGTCCCTAACAACGCCCAGCAGCCCCAGCCCATACCGCCAATACTGCAAGGAAGAGCACAGCTCTCCGCACTTTCTGTGCAAAGCTTACACGAGAATAGGATGAGGTCAGCTAAGACCAGGTCTCTCCTGGACCCCACTGTCAAACTTGAATGAAGATCAGGAAGAGAATATCTAGACCTATTTAATACAGGAGGCACCTTTGAGACCAAGGCCTGGATAGATCCTGGCCGTCAAAAGCCAACAAGAAGCAAAGCATCTTTGGAATCTTCTCCACGGTATTCGGACTCTAGCCAGTCCTTAAGACAAAAGAGCAAACTGAAGAGACTGATCCCATGACCTCAGCTTTGTGGCACCGTGCAAAAGGGACTGACCCCAGGGATCTGGAGACAAAGAAATTGAATTGCAAATCGGGACTAATGTTAGAAAGGAAGCGTTGTGTTTTGGCAATCAAATCTCGGAAGAAGATTGTTTTGTCCTTCTCTCTGAACAACTGGAACACCAGGAAATGCTAAATATCTTCATCCAACTTGATGGGGCACAATTCTACCCAAGGGTCCAGTTCCAATGCAGAGTTTTTGTGTGAGTTTGGTTTCTGCCAGCAGGGTGCTTTTCTGCTCTATCAAAATGCCCCCAGTTAAAAAATGTTTTGGAGAAGATGATCTAATTTTGCTCCTTATACCACAAACATTCATTTGGAAAGTAAGGTTCCTATGAATCGTGAAAGACCTCTGCCAACCAGCATGGACTAGTATTTTTATTTGTAAATAGAAGTCACATATGAGACATCCATTGCCCCTGAAATGCTGCATCACTGTACAAAATCAGAACCACAAGACTCTTCCAAAACCAAAATGGAATGAGAAAAAAGAAAAAAAGCTTGCTAATCAACATCTATCAAGGTTTAGCTGTCATCATAAAACAAAAAGGAAATAAACATCTGAAAGGGGCGTTTAGCACTGAAAAAGAAGGTATTTTGATGAATCTCATTTCAATTAGAACAATGCTGACTGTTCTCTTTTCACAATGCAGCTTGTTAACACGGCACTCCTGTGTTTTTCTTTCAGGATCACAGTTGCCATCAGCAAAGAAGAGAAACATATGGCAAAAAGATTGTTTCCGCCTTTTCAAGCTGCTTCACGGGGAACAACACGCCTGTAAACAGAAGCCCTGCATTCTGTGAAATCAATCCATTGCTTAAAAATATTATTGACAGACTAAAGCAGAATCATTATATCCATGTAGCTATGCAGGCATAAAAAGCAGGATTTGCAGGAAAATATTTCCTTCCTGTCCCCCTCCTTCCATTTTACTTTTCCAAACCAAGTCCTTGCGCACATTCTTTTCTTGTTTTCTTTTTCCAAGTGCCCATTTTTGTGGGCATATACTATCAGAGCAGGTTATTAGAAAGTGACACTTAGAAAAATTTGCAAATGTGAAAATTCCTCTTCAGGTGCCCAGCTGGGGGGATGTGCCAGTATCATCTGAGAAGAAATTGCATGTTCTCTTCCTTCAAAAGCATTGCTTTCATGATGTGCAATTTAATTCCCATTTTAAAAAGCAAATAGAATCCCATTAATTATTTTTTCTGATCAGGTATCAGCTCTGGTAAGCAGGTAACTTATACACCCAACCTTTTTTTTTTAGAAACACTGGGCACAATCCAACAATGTAAACTTTACACAAATCTTTCTTGCATTCTGGAGTAAACAATTCAGCACCCACCCGAACCATTCATGGCTTATTTTCTACTTTACTGTATACTTGTACTTTATATGGCCTTATTTCTACACTGCCTAGAGGCAGTTCATAAATCTTCTGAGTAAATAAAGGAAGCATCTAGCTCTGCTTTCTGATCTGTCCTTCTGCAAATGTTCACTCCTCATTGCATTTCTGGATTGTACCCAGCATGTCCAACAGCAAAACCAATGTTTGCAAGAATACGATTGCTTTAATGCATTCAGTTGCATAATAATTTATGTATCTAAATAACAGATCAATACAAATGAGAATATATTTTAAATTCTTTATTTAGAGCAATCTTAGGTGCCTTTCAAAACCTTTCAATGCCAAATGGACTGCAGATGAATTCTATCCGTCACACTTAACAGCACCTAAATAGATTTGTCTAGATTCTCTGAAGTGCACTTAATCAGAAGACTTTAGACTTACTTAATAAAAGCTTCCATGATGCACTTACAAACTTCTACTCTCACAGTCTCTTTCTGGAACATATCCAGGAACGGTAAGAATTTCTCCTAGGAAATCAAGGAAAATGTTAAGTTTAGAGCCCTATGCTCATATCTTTGTATAACTGAGGATGAAGTTGCTTTGTCATTGGCAAGGCACAGCTATGTTTGGGGCAAGTACCATGGAAATCAATGAAGATTGATGTGGGCTTTCTGCCTAAGACACAGTTGAGAGGACAACAATCAGTTGTTCAATTGAACCCAACTGTGTATTTGGAAGCCCAACAGTTTTCCAAATTCAGAGGACATGGAACACCAGCTAGTTGGAATTCCTTAACTCTGGGAAGGCAGCCAGGTGGCTGTTTGAGCTTCACTTAATATTCTGAGAGGAAAGACCAAACAGGCAGAGCATGTCATGCTCATGAGCAGAACTAGCATGTTTTGGACAGTTGTCCTGCTGATGGACAAAGCTGGACCCTTTTCCATGTAATTTCTTTCCAACGTTCCACCAGGTTGCAAGGAATAACAATGATGGTAAGCTTTTGGGTGAAAAATAGGGATATGCAAAGTTTTGAATTTGAACTCTTTATAAAATCTGATATGCCCCATTTCAAATCTGAAACAGGCTGTTTTTGGAAGTCACCAGTTCTGTTCAAGTTCACTCCCTTAAGCTCAAAACATTTCCAAAACAAGCAATGTGGCCCTTTCCAAACTCGAAACTCCCATTTTGAACTCAAAACTGGGTGGTTTGAATTCAAGACAGTTCAAATTCAGAACCTTTTCTACCACTCCAGAAAGAAACAGTGCCAATGATTTATATCACCCCTTTCCTTCAAGTAACATACATGGTCTCTGCCTTCCATTATATTCTTACAAGAAATTCACAGGGAAGGTTGGCCTGAAAGACAGAAATTAGTTCAAAGTCCCCAGATGACCTCCAAAGCTGAATGGGAACTTGCCTCCCTGTCTTCAATCTGAGTCCAACATTCATTCCCTGCCAGAGGACTATATCCCCTGGAACTCCCTAGCCAATGTGGCCAACAGCTAAAAATTCTGAGTTGTAGCCCAACCAAACTAATGACCAGCAGAGGGAAACATCCTAACCACAGCAAAATCATGTCACTTTGGGGTAACCTTCCCCTTACAATAAACTTCCAGAGTTCATAAAAGATCTGAACACCCTTTTGAGAAAAGATAAACTTTATATTGCAGAATACCATACCTGCTTTGGAAGGTATCTTGTCAGTGAGAGAACTATAAAACTAAAAGAAGGAGGTATGATTTCAATCTGACTCCACATCCCAACAGCCCCTCTGCTTTTCACACTCAGGGATATGTGAAGTTCTTGAGTTTCTTCAAAACCAAGAAGGGGCTGGTAAAGGAAAGCCGTAGTTTGGGGATGGGAACATTAAGACATGTATGAATGAGATTTTCTTCTAATTCCCAGATCTGCTCATCTGTCTTCCAGCTAACCTCAAATTGTCTCCAAGAGAAAGTGCACATTTCTTTTAGACAGTAGGAACGCAGGATCCTTGTAGCCCCATAGAAACTCACCAATGAAAAGAGAATGGAGAAATCATGGAGATAGGTGATGACTTTCTGAATTATTGATTGAAGCTAAGATCAAGAAAGGAGAAGAAAAAAACATCCAGTAAGGATACTCCTCCTTTTTATCAACCCTAACTCTAATTTCCTTTCATTTGAACCTACTGCCTCTGTCCTGTCCTTCAAGCATAAATAATATTGTTTCTTTGTTAAAAAATAGCCATGTAAGTTTTGCAATAAGTTTGGTTTTATACCATGCACACGTGCGCATGCGCACGCACGCACACACACACACACTAATGCATCTGGTTTCATTTGCTTTAGATCACTCTATACTGTATTTTCTTCTTAAAACAGGCTCAGGGTCATAATACGTCGGCATTAAAGCCACCCAGATTTCCCAGATCTACTGTACTATTTAGCTCAAGCACCTTTCTTTGCGCCCTTTTAGAAATTATGACTGAACTCTCCTTTTACCTGAGGGTAGGCCTCTTCAAAAGCCCGATCTGGAGTCATATGTTTAATGACATCAGCTAAAACGGTATTGACTTCGCGCTTCTGCAGATGCAATAAAATAAAATAGCATCACAGTGGTCATAAATTCAAAACTATACAAAGCCAGGACAAGTATATTACGAAGCTGAATAACTGAGCAGCTTTTTCCTACGTGACTAGCATCAAACAACTGGAATTCTTTAAGGCAGGGCAAATCATATTTTAAGACAATGCTGGCTGGGGAAGCTTATGACAGTTCAAATCTATTGCATCTGCAAAGTGTGATAGATTTGCAACCTTCTACGCTGAGAAGGCAGATTTCAAGATTTAATCCAATATTAAAGCTTGTAATACCAAGAAAGTACTCATGTTTTAGGACTGGATATCCTACCATGCAGATGTAATAGCTATGATATATTGCTGCAGATATTTACAGATTAATGTACACCACCAAACTGGAAAAGCTACGGAAACCAATTACAATTAGAACTCCAAGATTTGCTCTTTTTTGTTCCACTCTGGAGACAACTGTTCCTATTGCTATGTCAAAGTTCACTAATGACAAATGCATGATGTTACTTTCAAGGTCATTCATTCTCACTGCCTCTTAAACACTCCCCCAAGAGATATCAGCTTGACCTGTGAGCAACATCTAGATAAATGCCAGGCGTACCTACTTCCACTACAGCAGTAGCAAATGCTATAAACTGTCATAAAGGGGGGAAGAAGGGAGAGAAAGGAAAGAAATTAATATTGAAAAATGAAGGGCTTAAATCCGCACCTACCGTAAAATGCCTGCAAGTATATTCCATCCAGATTTCTGCACAATTTATATAATCCTAAAAATAAATGCATGGGCATTACATTTCAAGGCACTTTGACATGTTTTCACCCCACCCACCCTGCTTTTTCCATGTTTAGCTGATTCTCTAGGAAATGAGGTCAAAATATTACAACCATCTATTTATTTATTAGATTTATATCCCTCCTTTTATTCAGGAGCTCAAGCTGGCATACTCTGTGCTCCCTCCTATCGGGGGGAATAGAATTTGAGTCTTCCCACTCCTGGTCCAGTACCTTTACCATGGAACCACCATGGCTCTTGGGCTGAGAGGGAGGGACTGGCCCAAGGTCTCCTTGGGAGCTTCTGTGACTCTAGAACCTCAGTATTCCTGCTTCTAGTTCAACTCCTTCAAAGCTGCACCACATTGTTCTCCATAAGTGAGGCCAAGAATAGACAGAGGAGGACCTACAACATTGCCTGCCCCCCCCCCCAACTCTTTGCTAAAATCCTTTAATAAAACCTCAGGTAGGAAGCTGGTCTGGTGCAAATCAAAGTATCAGCTACTAATATAAGATTGATTGCCCACAATGTCTTTGGGCCCCAGAAATGTCCCACTAGGATGGCACACAGCATTCTGAAGAGGAAGAAACTAGTTTGCTTTCTGGAAAACGGATATTTGGGGCCTGGATACATTCATCCTGGTGGCCATTCTGAGAACAGACAAGTGGGAGCCACTCAAAATTTCAAACATACCCCCAGCCCTAACTCTGAGCTAGGCAATACTCTTAAGAGAGAATGTTTCTAATTTACAGTGTATTTATTTCAACCATCTGTCACTCCAGCTAAGTTGCCAAATTCTTCTCTTACTAATAACCCACCTGTGGACTCTTTAACTTTGTAATAACTTTCCAGGCTTCATTTAAGATTTGAAGCCGGTCGCTTTCTGGGGGGTCAGCTAAGGCCAAGTTCTGTCCCAGAGAGCAGAAGAGAAGATGCTGTGAAAATAAAATGAGTTGCATGCCCGTTTTACTGCCTTCATTCATGTTCTCACTTGGATAAAGAACATTAGTAATAAAAAGACAGATATTTGTTTTGTAAAAGAGAGAGAGAGATGGGAAATACCATCAGGGTAAAAATTTGCTATCCAGTTGAAAGAAACTTTGGTTAAATTCTTACAGCTTTTAATCAGTTTAAACTACTTAACATTTTTTGTTCTGAATCAAAAAAGCAACAACTTCATTTTTCGATGAAGCACACACTTGTTGCATGAGCAAAATCTCAGGAAGAGGCTTTCTCTCCCTGTGAGGAGAGTACTTTAAAGAATCAAGTTTCTAAATCTATTAAACTATTACAACCATAGTGGATCCCTTCTGCAAAGTTGTGCCCAAGACAGAACCAGCTATTGGCAAAAGAGCGGCTATGGAGAAGTCAAGTGCATATCCCCAAAAGATTTTTGAGCCATAGCACTAGAGCAAAAGACCATAATGCACATTTCATGGAACTATTTGGGGATCTATGAAGTGGCTGACAATAAAAGAGTTTGAGTGGAGAGGCTGCAGAAGAATTTACCTTGGGGAACCCAGATTCGTCACACTCTTTTATCATACCAATAAAATCCATCGACCTTGCAGCGATAAATTCAGCTCTGAAGGCAGACATGACAGAATTCAAGAGCAAGGCACTGGAAGAAATATTATTCAGAGCATTACAAGACAGCCCCCCAATTGATACTTTATATGTTGACCTTTACATAAAAATGTACCCAGAACATACAACATTTACGCCGCTACTGCATCCTTGCAGCCAGAGACCATTAGTGGCTTGTTTGGTAAAAGCGAAAGCTTGCTCTTTTTCCATTCTCTGGATCAGTTCACTCCCTGTTTCTGGCATGTTGCAAGAACTACAGAAGTGAGCAGCAACAAAACCACTTGTCACCCTTGAATGGCAAAAAACTGGGTCAAGGCATAAACCCATCCAAACAAAAGAGTTCTCAGACTTCCCGGCTGAAGGGGAAGGAGCCAAATGAAGAGCCTAGGAAAGGCTTCAAAAAACATTTTGCATCTCAGTTATGGAGGGTGGAATTACATATGCACAAAGCAATATATTCCCTCCTACATATATACTGGAGCACTGGTGTATTCTGTCCAAGACGGGGCTAAAGGACGTAGGCCTCTGATAACCACATGCTCAGTGGGCAAGAAGTCTCCAATTCAAAACAGCTGTACTGTAGCTTCATCAGCTGCCAGTCAGGGTTGACAATGATAGTTTTTACTGTATGCCACCCAGAACTGTTGTAAAATTGAGTGGCCTTATACATTTCTAAAATAAGAAAGATGACAAAAATGTTAGAGCACGGAACCAGGTTACTTGTGTGGGACCACCTCTTCTTGAAGTTATCTGCCCATCCCACCAGGCCAGATAGGGTGGGTGTGCTCCAGGTTTCTTCTCTTGTATGTTGTCATCTAGTGGGACCTAGGAAGCACACCTCCTCTGCAGCTTTTCTCCCAGAGATACAGCAGGTTCCCTTCCTCCTTGCCTTCTGGAAGGCCTTGAAGAGCTGGCTCCTCCCACAAATATGGGGGCAGGATGAGGCTGGAGCCCAACAAGATGACATGTTGACATGTGGGAGAGTGTAGCCACAGCACCATGAGTTTTTATTGTAATTGGAGCTTTTTTGTGTGTGTGTGACTGTTTTTATTGTCTTGTGAACTGCCCAGGGTTGTGGTTACAATGGGGGGGCGCTATATAAGTCTTTTTAAATAAATAAATAAAGCAAGGGTTTTTTTGTACAAAGCGCAGGTCTCTTGTAAGGGCTGTTGGGTGGAGGTCGGCCAACAGAAGATAGATCCAGGCAGACTTGCACAGGCACGGGCACCATTTCAAAAGCGAATGTTTCTTCTTCCTGTCCCCTTAATGAGGGCCAATGCCCCCGTTCATTGGAGTATCTCCAAAGGGACCAAACCAAACCTCCACCGACCCTACTCTTTGGGGCAAATGGGCAGGACTGACTGCTCCTTGACTGGGACCCTGGAATACAACCACTTCCATCCAAACTGATGCTGATGCCACAAGCGGAAGGACCCGGCCTTTCCTGAGATAAAAAATAAACTTAGAGCGTGGCACTTACTTGTTGCCCAGCTTCTTGCATCTCTCCATCATCTCTGTCAGCAATGCCTATGAAAGGGAGAACAGAAAAGCAACAAAAACAAAGGCAAACAAAGCCCCTGGTATTGCATCTGCTGTATTTTGCAGCAAAATAGCAGCTTTGGGTGGCATGAAACGAAGCTTCTGGAGGGTTTAAGGCTCCAATATTGCTGCGCTGCAACGAGGAAAATAATGGAAAACACCTCACCACAAAATGCAGCCCCCCCCCAAATGTTGCCTGCACATGCTGTATTGGAGCATGAATTTACAATTCTTTAGTTTCCTACAGCCCATCAACATCCCAATTCCAAACATCCCAACCCTTTTTGCTGAACGTGGAGCATGAAAAAAAATCCCTAACTCAAACTGCCATCAGCTTCTGGTAGAGGCAATTTCCCTCGCTCTCCTTGCATGCTTTTCATCACGTGATTTGTGTGCAGAGTTGTTTGCTTATTTATGTATTTTATGTGTTGGATGCCGAGATGCCCGATTCTTTAAAAAAAAACCTCCGGAGAGCTTCCATTATTTAAAAGAATAACTTAAGTTAAATAAGGAACATGACTGCCCGGATAAAACCACACAAATTCACATCCTGGAACGAACAAACAAAATTCACCAGCGGCTCCACAGTCACCCTAACCCAAGGCCTGGGGACAGAATCAGGTCTTAAGGGACTTCTGGAGCATTTTGAGAGAGGGAGCCATACGGATCTCCAGGGAGATGCAGTTCCACAGGGCAGGGACCATGAGAAATGCTTACGGGTTCAATCTTTACATACCCACTCATCGGAACAAGGAAGCATGTTCCGGCAGGGATCTCTTGGATCAGAGAGGGCAGCCATCGGTGGTCCTAACTCATCGCTCAACAACTAGCTTCTGCTACAACACACATTCCCTCCATCTCTCCTCTGCTAAAGAATATTCTAGCATAAAAAGGTTTCCACTTCCATTCAGGAAAGAACAAAACAATTCCCTTTGCTATCATCAGCTTAACAAAAGGGTGTTCTCCCTGAGAGCAATTTTTTTTTAAGATGTTTTATTCCCCCTTTGTTATTTTTATAAATACCTCAGGGCGGCGAACATACCTAATACTCCTTCCTCCTCCTATTTCCCCACCACAATGACCCTGTGAGGTGAGTTGGGCTGAGAGAGAGGGACTGGCCCAAAGTCGCCCAGCCGGCTTTCACCCCTCAAACAGGACTAGAACTCACCGTCTCCTGCTTTCTAGCCTGGCGCCTTCACCACTAGACCAAACCAGCCCTCTAATTTGCATTTACAACACGAAGAACAAAACTGATTTCTGGCGAAGCATCTGTTGTTGTCTTTTAAGATGCATGGAAAACTGAGGCAAAAGCTCAGCTTGTGAAAGATTTTTGTATTTCCACATGGTTGCATTTCCACAAGCTTTTTTTAAAACAAAAAAGAAAAAAAAAGAAGTTGGCACATTGAAGTGTCTCATTAGAAATCAGAAGTCTTGCTTCAGATTGTCTTAAAGAAGCTATCATATTAAGCCGATCGAGTTTAAAAATAAAAGGAAGTGTCATCTGTATGACCAAAGTGAAAAAGGAGTGCGAACAATGGCACCCAGGAGGATTCCAAAGTAGGATAACAAGTTCCCTTGTTTTGTGCCAAGAAACAAGCTGGGCTGTAAAAACTGGGAAGGGTACATTATGCTGAGGGGTCTGATGAAGGCTTTGCATTCAAACTGTCTCAAATGCCTCTATGTGGTCGTCTGCAGAACGTCTGAGGTTGCCATAGTTTTATTTCGAAGTTAAAAAGAAATCCTACTAACAAAATCTGTGCTGGATTGGGGAACTCTTCAGCTATAAAACAGCCCAGCCTTGAGAGAAAAGTCAAGTCAGTTCCTTGTCCCCATCCCCAAATTAACTCTTTTTCTACTGAATATTAGCAGCTGAGCACTAGGGAGGAGGAGTGATTAAGGGGATAAAACCGTTAAAATTCCTTTCTCCACAGTGGGCTCCCTCTCATGGTCGGATCATTTTTCTTGACTGAGGAATGGCTATGCCACAGCAAAGAGAGTTTCTACCATAAGAAACTGCATCTATTCACTCCCAACGTCTCTAACGAAAACAGTGGGTGCATTCAAATTAACATTTTCCGTTATACAAAGACAAGAGTTATTGAGACCTTCAAAACCTTTTCAGAATGAGTTTTTTTTTTACCTCTGCAGCTCGGTAAGCAATGCACTGTAGAATCCAATCTATTGCTGGAGAATAAAGCGTTAGATATAATGGGATCTCGACACACTGTGCCACCAGCTGATTCTGGACAGTATCCCCGTGAACCTGTTGAACACATCCAAGGCAAATGGTCACGAAAAAGTCCAAGTGGTAGAAAAAAAGGAAGGATTCACCACACAGTCAAGGCATTTGATGCTGACCTCAAGGAAAACTCTGGGAAACCTGTTTCAAGATGAAACCATCCAAGGTCATAGAAATGTGAGAAATCCCAGTTTGGTCAGCTTTCCCACATTGAAGAAAATGAATGTGGAGATAGCTTCTCATCTGTCCTGCTTTCAAGTAAAGTTCCAGGATGGAACATAATCTGAACAAGCCAATACTGTTGTGGATTGGAAGTCACACACCCTGATTTGCAGACATCTTGAAGACTATGGCACCCTTTAAGTCAGCACCAGATGGAAAGTAAACCAAGTCCTACTATGTGGATGAACACTAGATGATTTGTAGTAGACTGACCAGTGTTTCTAATTCCAAGGTTCTTTAACAATACCAACAACTAAAACACTTTCTGTCTAAATTAGGGGGCTGGAAAGAACCTTATAGGGGAAACCAGGTGTGGATTTTGTAGCAATAAGGACATCATTTCATCTACTTACTTGTTTAAATGTTAGAAGAAAGTCAAAGAAGTTCTTGTTGAGGCTGTCTTTCAGATGAGGAGCCACTTCCATCCCAACCTGTGTTTGGGGAACCAAAGGAATGAAATCTGTTCTTTATTTCTTTTAATACAATTCTGTGCATTTCCATATTTCTTCGAAGCCTTAATAAAAAAGGGCCAGCGTATCATGGAAGATTAATTTTGTATATGGTAATGGCAGCAAGATTATTATATGCACAAAGTTGGACGAATATTGAATTTCCCACAATGGATGAATGGATTGTAAAACTGTCAGAAGTAGCAGAAATGGCAAAAATGCTAAAAGAAGAAAAAAATGAAATGATTTATGGATTTAATAACTGAAAAAGATGAGAATTTAATATGGGGTTGAAAGGATTTCTGGAAGAGATAAGAGGGAGGAGAGATGATGGGTTTGTCAATATCTATTGAAGAGAAGGTTGGAAGTCATTATTTTTCATAATTTTAGTTTTCTTTCTTTTTTTCTTTTCTTGCACCTTTTTCTTTTTTCTTCTTTTCTATCTTTTTCTTTAGATTTGTCTTTTACTTTATGTAAAAATAAATGTAAATTTTAAAAATGGGTCAGCGTATATGAAGACAAAGAACTAATGCAAATGTTTCTATCCATCCATCCATCTATCCATCCACATATGTAACTGGAAACAAGGAAATAAAGAAAATTGAAAAAAAGTTAAAGGAGCAAACAGAGGCACATGGTAGCTGCACTGTAAATAGGGAAGCAAAGAACTACATCCCATCACCCGAGCACCCTGCAGGGTAGATGAGATCCTAATTTATTATAGTTTAAAATTAGGAAGCGGCATCTTGCCCTGGAGAAATGTTCAGTGGTGGTCTAATCGCTTTTCTAGTGTTCTGTAAAACCAGATTGGTAAGAACAAAATCTCACCCTGCAGAGATATGCTCTAGCATAGACAGCCACCAGAGGATCACCAATTCCTCGGATCATGGAAGTCAATCGGGGGAGGCATTCCAAAATTCCCCTAAAAAAATAATTTGAGAAATAGGTTTCATCACTGAAGCTGAGACCCACTGACCGATTCATCTTCTGACAACCTCCAACGCATATGATGGTGGCATCTTCATCCTGGTCACCCTTAAACAGTGTAATACTGAAATATTCCAAAATATATTTAGCAGCTCAGTTATCCCAAAGCCACTGCAGCAAACACAGCAAATCGCTCAAATCTAACAGAACATCCTGTGCATTCCTCCCAAGGGGGGAGGCTGAAGGTGATGTGAAGAAGCCCCCCCCCCCCCCAATAGAAGAGCTTATCCCAAGGTTCATGAAGCCCTTTACCCTGCTACTCTTTCATTAGGCTGTTAAGCTTTTAGCACTAATAGAGGTTTTACTAGAGGAAACAAGCATATGCTACCACAGAATTACCCAGACATTTGCTGAGAAATACTGCAAGGTTTTTATGTTACTTGACTTCTCAAGGCCACTGGAGCATCACAGTTTACATTTTTCAAGACTACAGTTACGTAACACCAAACTAGAAAGAACTCAACAGAAATTATACAGCAAAAATTTACCCTCCTATCAGAGTGTTCATCCCGTAGCCCTAAAGTCCTCCCTGCTATTTGTGATCCATGGAGCCTTCTCTGATCAGTCTGCTAAATTTCAGGGCCCAATCAATGAAAAAGCTCTTTGCATCCCAGACATATGTCTTTTCTCCTATTTTATGTCCCACGCAAAAGAGACTATCAGCATGAAATGAAATTGCAAATAGATGGGGGAGAAGTCTCAAGCCAGAATCCGTGTTTCATTGCCACATTCATTCCATTTATCTAACATACATTATCCAATGCTATCAAGCCTTACGTTTTGGAAAGGAATTTGTTGCACTTCAGTATTGCTGTCTCCACATAACTGGTACAGAGTCAGGGAAAAAAAAAAAGAATCACGAATAAAATTATACATAGCAAAAGAAGCAGATAATATATTTCCAGGACTGCTATAAAACCTTCCCTACATCAGGAGTTAGAGAAGCAAATAAGTTAAACCCATTCTAAAAAATTACATAATCTGCAAGTACATAGATGACCTCTATTTCACCCAGACCCTTCCTATAATCCAGCCTGCTGAAGAAGGAAAAATTCTTTTGACATTCATACTTAATAGTTTAATTCTCTGGACTTCAAGAAATCTATATATTGATCAGGTTTTTTTGCAGACATTTCACCCCACATCCCAGCAAAACTTCCTATGGCCACATCTATACACACACACAGAGACAGATAGATACCACTAATAAATCTGCTAACTTGGTTATTACTTTAGAGCAGTATTTCTCAACCTTGGCAACTTTAAGATGTGTGGACTTCAACTCCCAGAATTCCCCAGCCAGCATGGTTGGCTGGGGAATTCTGGGAGTTGAAGTCCACACATCTTAAAGTCGCCAAGGTTGAGAAACACTGCTTTAGAGGACCCTTGAGGGTGGAACCAATCCATCTTACCTGGAACACATTCTGCAGGGGGGAGGGGCAACCTTAGTAAACCAAAAATAGCTTTCAGAAGAACCCTTGGGTCTGCATATTTAGTTGACACATGTTGGCTTGATTCACACTAGAAACTAGATTAGGCTAAAACAGGGTTGGGTAGCTTATCGTTCAGTAGGTTAGCTACCAACCTAATCAATGTCTTAGCATGCTATGCAACCCAACCCATCATGCTAAACCATAATATGATTTATTTGTTGGGTGTATCACATTATGTGAAAACAACAATTGTGCTTCATCAATGCAGGTTTAGGGAGTTGTGTGAGTGCTCCCACATGTTCCTTCTATCGCACCATGCTAAGGCACCACACAAAAAAAAAGAAGAAAGGAATCTAGTGTGACAAAAATATTGTTGGAAAAAATAAGTTGGGTGAACTAAACATACATTGCTGGAAAGAGCTGGATGTTAAATAATTTCATTACCTCATTTATTACAGCTCTCCTCCTCCTGAAGAGCTGAAATTAACACATTTCTTTCCTCTGTATCTCTTTATGTCTACCATTGTAGCAGGTAGATTAGGCTAAAAGGAATATGAACTAGTTTTTCTGTATCCTAATCTAGGTCTGTTAGACAGTAACCCATACTTTATTTTTAAACCTACCAAAAAAACCCCTTCTTAATTAAAAATCATAAACACAGAGGAAATCAATTCACTTCTACTGGGTGATCAATGATCTTTTGTTTCTGAGATCTCTTGATACCCACTTAGCATATCCTTCTTGTTTCCCTCAGTGGAGAAAACTCAGATGCCATTTGAAATTCTTCTTTTCAATAGAAATTCAAGTATAAATCAGGTAATATTTCCTTTGTCAAAGTCTTATTCAAAAAAGGATACAATCTTGGAATGAGTTCTCGGATGGAAGCAATCTTGAAAAACCAGTTTAAGCAGGTTTCTTTGGCGATATCATTAACACTTTCAGGAGTAAAATTATCTGATTAAAAAAAAAAGAAGTCTTAACCGAGAACCTACTTCCTCAATTAAATTAGATATTTTAATCATACAGATCTGAGAAAATGGCATTCAATCATATAAAAATATAACATCATTAGAAAATGCTAATTTCAGAGGTCATCTGTCAATTACACAGTAATAAGAAACTAGAGATTCGACTACTGTTTGGTTTGTGATGGTTCTTGGCCTTAATTTCCAGTTTTATATTTCTGAAGAAGGTTTGTTTAATGGTAGTTCAGCATTTAATAGCCGTGTATCGTTAAATAGCAACTAATATGTTAGTCTACTAATACAGGCATTTATTCAGGAAAAAATAAGGCTATAATGATACACCCACTTATGTAAGCACACAGCCCAGTAAACAGAAGGCAAGATATTTTTGAGCAAATATGGATATTATGATGTCAAAGGAATCAGCCAAAGGCTTATTATTACACAAAATACTGTAATTGATTTAAACTAACCCCCTCCAGCACAAATAGCAGCAGCAAATGGAATACGCCAGAATCCGTTGCTCTTTGCTGGAAAAATGTGTCCCCAAATTGAACCCATTGGTAAAAGCTTAGCATATATACGAAAAGGATGCATGGAAAAATTGAATAATAGGCCTACTTGGGTTCAAATGGAGCATATATTATGGGAGCATTCAGCAGGTGGTAGCACCCCACTGACTTTGGGCTAGTTGCTAACCAAGGATGGCTGTTTAATACTTGGATGGGAGACTACTAGGAAACCCATTATTTTAAAAGCAGAGTTTCCTTAATGTTGCAATATCATGGCTCTACCACTAGCAAGAGCAGACATCTATTCAGAATGTAAATGGCAGAAGGAACACAGCTGAATGGTTGAATGCGCTGTACACGTTGCACAGAGAATACCCAAATGCAGTGCCCGGCATTTG
This sequence comes from Python bivittatus, assembly GCF_059951505.1. Lineage (NCBI taxonomy): Eukaryota > Metazoa > Chordata > Lepidosauria > Squamata > Pythonidae > Python > Python bivittatus. The sequence continues at coordinate 7,234,668 of NW_028277083.1, forward strand.
CCTCCGCCCTGATCTACAATCTGGGTTCGGTGATGAAGATGAACCAAATGGCAGTTCTTACTTAAAAACTCCCTGCCACCAGGCCTCTGTATGCCTCTCTCCCCCGAGACTCAGCAGCAGAGGGAGAGACACTAAGACGTAGGCCAGCATTCCTGCAGCTGGGCTCCCTCCAGATGTGTGGGCTTCATAGTGGCTCTGGAGTTCTAGGAATTGAAATTCTCCCATTTGGGGGGTGCCCAGTTTGGGGATGGTGGCTGTGAACCCTTTAAGGGTTCCAACTGGATGTAACAGCATTGCCTTGTTCAAGAGCTGGCTGTGAATCAGTGCTGAAGCAATGGTGCTGTTCCTTTTGCTCCAAGCTCAGAACGTGCCCTGTATTACAGAATGACCCTGAACTGTGACTCTTTGCAACCAATCTGGATTAAGCCTCGCACTGCTTTTTTGGCTTCCATTCCAGATTATCAATTCTGACCACTTCTGATTTACAAACCATGGAGGTCCACTGCTTCAGTGGAAACGGATGTAGCAGGACTAGGGAAGAGCTCTGTGTGAAACTCTTAAGAGAGTCACACTGTGTACAGAGAAAATATTCAGAAACTGTTTTGTAACCAAGAGGGCAGAAGCATTCCCAGAGTCGCTCTTGAGTGAGATGGGCAGTGACTAAATTTGAAATATAAATAAATTTAAAAATTCCTAATTCCTGGGATGGGAGATCATATTAAGAAGATGACTCCTGCCTGGCTCACTGGGGTATAAGAGGAAGGGAAGGAGAAGCACAATCAGATTTGCAAGATTCTGTTATTACAGCCTATCTCAATAAAGTAGAGTTCCAGGCATCCTGCAGAGTGTTTCTCCTGATCTGGTCTACCTCAAAGGGCTGATGCCCCAGTCACTGGGCAGCTTCAAGACACCCCGTTTGGTTTATTGATTGACCCAATTTTACTCCATCAGGTCCCCTGGACCAAGATGCTTCCTTGTCTAGTAGAAGAAAAGGCCAGGCTCGTTCATTGTAAGGCAAAGTGGAACAAATGGATTGATGATACGACCTAGGATGATTTTATCCCCTCTGTATTCTGAGCACCTCTTTGGCATCAAACAAGAGAACAGCAGCAGATGCTTTAACTTAATTGCAAGACGCCACCATTTGTTATTCCACTGCTGTTCTGCTCTCTCTCTTCAAAAACACGGAGCCCGGGCAGGAATTGGAGAAAGGCCGCAATCCTCTCCCATTTTGGCCACTGCCCCCCGCCTTGAGAACTTTTACATAATGGAGCACTATGGGGATCCAGAGTCTGTAGTTCAAGCATGTACTAACTGCCAAGTTGGTTAAGGACAAGGATCCTTAATCAAAGCAGCTCAACAGAGAGCACAACAAACCAACAAGATAGATCAGGAATGTAACAAAGCAGGATCGAACCCCCCACAAAGCCGAACTAATTTCGGGTTGCAAAAACATTTCCATGTTTTTTTAAAAGGGAATTATGAAGGCTCCGGTAAGAAGCAGAGCTGGCTTCACAGAGCATTTGTTTGTAGCCATAAAGCTTTGGTCTCATTATCGGGGGCAAAACATAGCCCTTTCCAATTATTTCTGCTGCAGGCAGGTTTCTTGAAGGCAGGGGGTGTGGGCTCAATCAGAACCGTTTCTCTTTCATCAGAATGGAAAGAATGAGTACAAGGCGTCATGAGCATGCCCTCGTTTCACAGACAACTGCTCACGGCACAGCTTGGCCCAGGAAATTGTGTGGGTTTACCATACCTGGAATATCTCATTCCAGCATGAGTGCAAGAGGGAACCGTTTGCTGATCCAAGATCAGCTTCAGGCAAAAGAGACATATATCCTCCAACGATCAAGACAGGAGTAAAGGAGCAGTAGGCAGAAGCAAAAGATCACACGGCGTCTCAAACCATCCTGCGCATCTAGAGAGAGAGAGTTTGGGGTAGCGGCTAAGGTGATGGACTAGAAACTGGGGGAATGCAAGTTCTAGTCTTCATTAGGCACAGAAGCCAGCTGGGTGATTTGAGGCCAGTCTCTCAACCCAACTCAACTCAAGTCAGAGTTGTGGGGAAGATAGGAGCAGGAACATTATGTACAATGCCTTGAGTTGTATAAATAAAGGCAGGATGTAAATAATACATTTATATACGTATTTTTAAAAGGAAAATCATCCTCAAATTGAGCTAGTGATAAAATTGACACCACCATGCCATCTTCTTGAACGAGCGAATGAACAAACAAATGAATGAATGGACTTTATTAGGATGGACACCACCACACCATTTTCTCAACAACCGTATGGAAATGGTTTGCTTCTGCATTCTCCCAGGATCATTTTTCAACTTCCCAATCTAGTTACAGCCCTAGGATGTCCTGTTAGTCTCCCATCCAAGCCCTAACTTTGGAGATCAGACAAGATCAGCTAGGGATTGCCACTTGCTGTGAAACCTGTATGTTTATACAGAGAAACAGAGAGACTGTGGAAGTTGTCTTATAAGCAAGGTAAACCCCCAGTCCATCTAGGTCAATATTACTGTATCTACCAGAACTGGGGACTTTGTGGTTCTCAAGAAGATGCTGAAGAACAACTCCCAGGAGCCCCAATCAGCATGTAGTTTGGCAACATGCAGAGTCCCCAGTTTTGGTCTCTACTGACTCACAGCAGCTCCAGCCAAGGAACCTCTCTAGTCCTACTTTGATTTTGGATTTTCTGCAGAGAGGTTGTGCTTGAAGGTACGTATAATGGAATTATCCCACATTTCTTACTTAGTCTTTGTTCTCACTAACTAAAACACAGTCAGTCAACCTGAGGTCAACAATCCCCATGTGATCTTCCCCAAAAGCTTGCTAAGGCTCTCAGAGCCCCTTTCTCTTAAAATGCAATAGAACTATGATTGGAAAACTCATATCAATGACAAGACTGTTGGAAACAACATTAGAATTAACTTTTAGGAAGTTAAACTTCTGAGATATTTTGGAATGTGCCTTTATCTTTCTCCGTTGGGTCTTATTCATCTTTTCTACTGCTAATTCTGAACAATTGTCTCCAACTGGCTGCTGGTGACAAAGATGTTAATGAGTGTGCACCATCTTATTTGCTACAGAACATCTTACCTGGCAATGGGCTACAATGATCAGTACACATAGAAAAGATCCTTTCATACACCAACTTTCCTGTAATAATAACAATAAGAAGATGGAAAAATACCATTTGTGTGGCCCAGACATTCTCTGGATGCAAGTTCTGGAAGAGACTGTCAATTACTGCTTATCAAGTATATGGGTTAAAATTAGAAAATTAAAGTGCAGATAGTTTGGAAATTCATAAACTAATCAATGAAAACCCAGGAGGAACTTCGAGTTCCACCCTAGTTATCCAAAGCAAAAAGCTAGACAGGTAAGAAAATGAACTTTTGAGGGTTGCATTTAAAAAGAACAGAATATATAAATAAGACTGGTGATCTGCTCACAACATAATATCTCAGGAAATAAAATCAGGATGGTAAGCAAATTTTTATTTTATTATGTGCTACCTTTCCTCAAAAAGCTCAAAACCAAGCACAGAGTTCAGGCCCCCTGATCGATCATGTTTATTTTTGAGATTCCTTAAGGATAAGGAATTCATGGAAATCTCTAAAGTGGTTCACATAAATCAGAGGGGATTACTGATTGATACTGAGCTAGTATGACACAATAGGTCAAATCTCTCCTTACGCCACCATGGAATTCATTAGGTAATACATGGCTAGTCAATCTCTCAGTCAGACCTGCCTTCTGGAATGAGGTTCCCTCTGAGATCCAGACAGCCCCCACCCCGCTGTTATTTAGAAGGGCCTAGAAGACATGGCTCTTTGCCCAGGCCTTTGGCGGGGGAGAATAAAGACCCTTTGCTTCGTCCTTCTCCAGTCTGTCATTCTAGCCATTTTAATTTATTTTTTACATTGTTCTTTTTAAAAAAAACTGGTCATTTTTTGTATTTTCCTTGTTTTGCTTGTTCTAAGCTGCCCAGAGTTATTGAGAGTTGGGCAGCATGCAAATTAGATAGAGACAGACAGACAAAATCTCCACTGTAAGGTTGTTTTGAAATGGATTAATCCTCATGCTCTCTATTCCACTGGAGCTCACTGGATCATTATGTTAAATGATTAAGTATTTTATGAAATGCGCAGAAAACCTGCTTTCCTGAAAATGGTATTAACTGGATATCCTCTCTAAAATGTTTTGTGGCATACTCATGCAACCTCCATATCCTGCTGTCAGAAGAGAATGGGTTAGAAATCTAAATAAAGAGTTCTTCCACTCTGCCTCCTCTAATTCTAATCATGTTATGCTTTTTATTTGCTAAATGCACTTTTGTCATTACATCATGCTGCCCCCAAGTGGGATAATGGGTACATCGTGGTATCTTGCTTGATAGTCCAGATTTAAAAGAGGGTATAACCTGTTTCATTAAATTGCAGAATGAAAGGGATGAATGCTCAAAAACCTCCTAGTGTGTTATTACCCAAAAATTGCTTTTAAAAGTTGGCCATACAACATTTATTCTATATGGTATCCTGTACAGAATGTCTATAAGGCAGTGTTTCTCAACCTTGGCAACTTTAAGATGTGTGGACTTCAACTCCCAGAATTCCCCAGCCAGCCTGGCTGGCTAGGGAATTCTGGGAGTCGAAGTCCACATCTTAAAGTCGCCAAGGTTGAGAAACAGTGCTCTAAGGGGTCCATGTGTATACAGGTATATCTATGCATGTGTGGAAAGAATATCCATAATTACTTCTAGCTACCAGGAATTATAGACAAACCATGCTGTCAAGGAGAAACAAAAGCTATTATCAGTGCCTGCAAATGAAAGGGAAAATTGTTTCTTCAGCATGTGTAGATTATGCACTCTCACATACATGCACGCCAAGTTAGGTGATAGCTTTTAAAAATAATAAATAATCAAATAAAGACTTCTCAGCCATTGCAGCCAAGACACTTACAAGAAGGAATCCAGCACAATAATATTTCTACTTTTCTTGGAAGGGCCAGGTTGCAACAGCTGTTAGCAGGCACCTGTCAAAATAGTCTTCAACTTGGCTCACAACAACCCAAGCCATGAATATTGTTATTCTTGAGCTTGAAGCCATCCAAATCTGACACATTGTGGGTAAACCCAGAAATTTCAAGAGTTTGATCTTAGAGGTTCTGGGAACTGCAAAAAATAGAGATGGCTAGAGAAATGATGGCATAGATTTTTCCTAAGTGTTCCCCTGTTCCTATTGGAAAGAAGCCTCTATTTTCTCTTCAGGATTTTATTAAGGGCATAAGATTTTGTGACCTGCAGCTTAGAACAACTTCTGCCTTCTAATAAAATTTGTTACTTGGAAAAGGTGCTACAGGATTGTTCTGATTTTTTGCATCAGAGACTAACAAGGCTGTCCTCCTCCAAGATCCTCTTTTCCAGAATTCCTTGCTCACATAAATTATTTCTCAGAAATCATTCATATTTTTCTTTTTTCTTTTTTAATAAAAAGTACAATATGGCCCCATACTTACCAAATGTATCAAGGATGTCTGTTATTAAGACAAATTTACTGGGATAAAACTGAATTACAGTTGTATCTGAAAGAAGTTTAGAACACTAGGTGGGGAGAAAAAGAGAAAAGAAAATTAACATATTGTGTAATTACAGCTTGTCATTTTGCCAATTAAAAGGTAGCTCAAAGACAGCACATTATTTGAAGGGCAGAATTCATCCACTTTTAGAAACACATAGACTTCCATTCCAACTCTACAGCATCCAATTATTTATTTCCTGGCTGACCCTCAAGCTGCATACTGATTTCTTCAGCACTAAATTCCTTCTTAACCCAACAGCAATGGAATGGAACTGCTGCCAAGCCCCACCATATTATTTATAATATATTCCAGATGTCATTCCAGCACCAAAAGATAAACATTCCCAATAAACGCTAGTAACAATGCTGGGGAAGGAAAGGTGGAACAGCGGGGCCAGACTCCTTTCACAACTGAACACTCCAACGGCAAACCCCTAGGAAGTTTCTCTTTGAACCCTCCCCAACCATCTTTGCTAGAAGAAAATTAACCAGGGAGAAAGAAAATACACAGATATGAAGGGATTGTTCTTTCCATCCATTACTGCTGTTATTAACTGGCCTGAGCCTCTCCCCTACAGGCCAGCAGTGCTAAATGCTCTGAGAGAAAAAGTAACAGAATATCCCTGGATATCCCATTTCCAGTTATTCCTGTGTTAGCTACTCATTACAGTAACCGTGAAGAATTAAGCATTACTGCAGGATCATTCTGCTTTCCTCTTCTCTTCCCATCACCTTTTTCCTTCTGGTCAGCCCAGGGATTATCCCTCGCAATGAACCTTTCAGGTATAAATACTTCAAATAAATAAAATACCTATCTAGGAAGCAAAGCATCTCCTCTCCCTCATCTGCAAAGCTCAGGAGGAGGAGGAGAAGCAGAGTCACCTGGTTTGGGGGGTTGCACCTACCTGAAGCAAAGGTGGAGCGAGGGTAAAAAAGAGAAAACGCCAGTAAGGAGAATGAAGATGGGCCTCTGATTTCCTGCCTTCTTTCCAAGCAAGAGAGCATTACTTGCTGGATTCCTTCTTTGCAGGGAGCTATTGTACGGAGCTACCCCTGGTCTCTAATGTTTTCCTTGCCACTTTTTTACCTCTTTTCTAGTTTTATAATATTTTTCAAGGAGCAGTCACCAAAACTATACCCAGCAGCCAAAGCGTGCTCATCTGTGTTGCCCTAGTGCATGAGGGCATTCCACTGGCAGTTCTCTTTTGAGTTCCCTTCCTAAGCGTGGAATGTGCCTCCTTATAGCAGTCACAGGCTGGCTTGACTCTTTCACCAAACCGCCAACATAACTCCAAGATTCTCTGCTGGTCAGGCACTGCCAGCTCAGGAGTCTGCTGAGAACTTACAGCACCTAGATTTCTGTCTGCGGGCCACAGCCAAGACCAGCCTCAAAGGCTGGAACCACTAGGTGCCTGGCAAGGTTCCAGCCCAGGAAGGGGACTTCCAGTTCAGCTGTTGTGCACCTCCTTCCTAGTGCTGCTTATCCACCCATCTTCAGCAGGAGAGCGAAGAAGACACGGCAACAGCAGCAGCCTATGCTCATCTTGCCTGTCCATCTTAGGGCCTGTGCAGACAGACCCACTGGGAAAATTGAAATAAACACAAGTGGTGAAAGCATCAGAGCCAGGTTACCTGCACACTTCTTGTTCAAGCTTGTCCACTCAAAAAGAAAAGGGGGAAAACCTGGAAGCAGCAGTTAACTCTTCTGAAGAGGTTAAAAGCATTCTTTTTCATGAACTTGTAACCCTACTTATTATAATAACATTATAATACTCACCTGAATAACAATCTTTAGGGCTTTTACTTTCTGATCTGAGGCCCACGCATCCTTCAAGGATTGGTTGAGTTCTTCAATCCGGTTTGTATAGTCTTGCTGGGTTAAGTTGAGTAATTCTTTTTGGGACCCCTGAGAAAGTATACGTAGGGTGCAAACAGTGAGTTATTTTTTAACAACTTACTTCTCTCTCTTTGGGAGAACAGTGTGGAAAATGCAGAATTGCTGTCCAGTAGAAACCAGCTATCACTCCTGAAGAATTCCAGACAGCATCTTTTCTCCTCAAACAGGCATTTCTGTCTTATTGTTTACATTAGAACATAATTTTTTTATCTGTTACAAATTACAGGATCAAAAGCTCTCATCTGGATTTTCTCAAAAGACAGGGTACAATAGACTGTAAAGTATGTGAAAATCCCATAGAATACTGGAAATCAATGACAGATATTGTTTTAAAAAACAAGTTGTTGCTCACCTCTTCAAGATCATCCAATTCTTCTAGTCTGGTCCGCACTTTCTCTGAAACTGCAGATCCAGGAGTTGTAGCTTTTCCTGCAAGTAATTACATGGTTTAAATTGTACAATCCTCAGGAACTCAATTTTTGAGGATGAGATTCTACACTAATTTTGGATTGAGATTAATAATAAATTATGCCCCAATGATATCTGTAGAAAACAAATGCACACAGGGGTTAGAATAGACATGTTCTGATGTACATCTCGAACTTTTGTAATTGCCAGTATTTTACATGTTGTATGCCAAATTTCTGCTTTATAAAAGCCCTAGGAGTCCTCTGTTTGGAAAACAAATGTATAGCTGTCCAACCTTTAGGTTGTTTTTTTTTAAGAATGTGAAGACTCCATATGTATCAAAAGAGAGGGTGTCAGTTCATGAGGAAACTCCTTCATGTAATATTCTTTCAATTAAGCAACAATATGTTTTACAGGAAAGAGAACAGAAGATAATGCTGGCAGTTATATGTAAAACTTTCAATATAGTTAAGTATTTGGAAGCAAATGCTTACCTTTTTCAGATCCCATGTATAAATTCTACAAAAGAAAGAGATATTCAGTTTCAAAATTAGTGATGCCCAACTGCCCAGTTTTGTTACGTAACCAAAGGCCAACATAACAATCAGGACCTTTCAAAATTCACAATGTGAATTATCACGTACTACTCAAAGCTACAATATGGCTGGTTTGGTTTGATATGTTCTATGAATATAATCATTACACTTTATAAACCATGGCTTTTGGCTTAAAACATGAACCCAGGCAATTATATTTTAAAGTATGGTTTTGCAGCTCCAGATGTTCCAGGAGAAAGGTAGCTCAGGAGAAAAATGTGACCCACTGCCAATTCTCAACATGCCCCGATAAATTACCTTTCTTTTATAATAATTAGACTTGCCTCATGAAATGTTTTCCTTGATTCCCAACAGCTTTATTTGCATTATTTAAACAAGATTAAAAATTGACTCACTATGGACAGTTTCTCATTTGTTGTGTACCGTGCCAGTATTTCACCCCGTTTGCTTGACCAAGGTTCAAAGTCACTTCCCACAGACAAACTCTCATCTTTATCACGCTTCTTCCTGGCATTATCCTACAAAGGAATAAGAGAGTTACAAAGAAAGTGTAACATTCTTGCATAAATAAATAGTGCTGCTTTTATGGTTAAAAACGCCTTCCTTTTATTTTTTTCTAAATTGAAGATAAAATTAAATGGTACAACACAAGAATGAATAAAAGCCAGTGACAAACATGAATTGTCAGAAATATATTAAAAAAAAATAACTGCAGGCAAATCCATCAGCTATTCAGTAAAAGCAGACAGATTAGCTACCTATGGAGAGTAGCACAAATGAAGTCTGGCCTGTGCATTCAGCACCTTGGAGAGCTCACTGAAAGACTTGTTAAACCACTTACCTTCTTTGCAGCCCCCCATCCCTCTGAGTGCATCGGTGAATACTAAAAACGACAGCTGAAAATAACAGAACACTTTCTGTCATGGTATGTGGGAAAGACCTTGGGAGACCGGGCAAAGAGATGCTGCTAAGGGAATGGTCAGATAAGAGACGGCATAGTGGGAAGGGCAAGAGGCTCAGAAGGGACCCTCCCTAGTTGTAAAGGAGATGATGGGGGGGGAGGATTGTACTGTCAGACTTGCAAGGTTCTGTTAATGTAGCTTTACAATAAAGTAGAATTAGCTCATGTGGTTGTGATTCCTATCTGCTTCTCCTACCATTTTGAGACAGGAAACTCACAAAATATAAAGTAACACCGACCCTGAACAAGCTTGAAATGATTAAAAAAAGATATCCACCTTCTCCCCTCTATCGCCCCCCAAATATGAGTGGAGACCACAACATTTGGGAGGAGCCCATAGGTGTGACGTGACCCTATCCACTGCAATCCTCACTATAAGGAATTTAAATATAGCCCCCAGCCAGCAAAAAAACTTGTCTATCCAAAAGAGAAGGCAATTAAACTCTCATCCAGACAGCTGTCACTTCAGAGCCTGACTGTGATCCCAGGAGATGTCTTAACTCTATCCCTGCTTGCTGCTAAGTCAAAGGGTCTGTGTCCCCTTTCTGCAACTTGGAAAATATAGAGGCTATGGAGGAGTCATTGTCCGGCTAGGATGACATTACAGAGCATTCAGAAGGCTTCTTCTAACTGGGTTGACCTGGGCTCTCTTCAGTGGCCTCTGGGTTCGTGACCCCGGAGACAAAACATTACAATTTTGGACAACGCACATTTGCAGAATGCAGGGGCAGCAGGATATCAGCCCCCTCTAAAATCAGTCTGAAATAACATTACCATTGTTATAGTCACCATTGGATCTGCCGTAGCTGCAAACAAAGATAAAGGATCTGTGCCATCCAGAACGCTGCTCAGTGGATCCAACATTGAACTAGAGGAGGAGGAAGATGTAGAGGATGTGCTTCCTTTACGACCCAATTTTTTTGTCTTAGATTCAGTAACCTGAGGAATAAAATACCATATATGAGAGGTTTGCAGCCCAATCTCTTCCATGCTTATTCCAAAGGAAATGGCACTTATTCCAAGACCAGGCAAACATGTGGAAGATACCAGCTCTCGTCTAACTATTTCAGATTGAGATGATTCAATCTGTAAGCTACCACTGAGCTAGGCATACTTATGGCCATTTCCTTAAGAAGACAATGGAGGAGAATAAAACTCAGTGCTAGCCATAGCCAAATTCTGAATAAGCTTAAATCAGGATTTCAGGCATATCCACATGCTGCAAATAGAAAACTGAACATTCTACCACCAGTGTACACAGCAAATGGTGTAGAATTTAATTTCCCCCACTTGAAGTCACACTGATGGTATCAAACAGACCCCTTTATGGAGGATATGATTGGTGCCACAACTAAAAAGGTCTTGCTCTTTTATTAATCAAACTTGATAATGATACTGTGGATTTGGATTCTGCCCAAACAGACCAATATGGCAGTGTATATTTTTCTGCAGATTACAAGGTAAACCTACCATAATGGGTTTGAGTGGATGGAAGTCTCCAAATTCCACAGACACAGCTTCCAGCCTGCATAATTCCAATTCACGTCCATAGTTTCGAGTTCTTGCATGCCTGAAGGACAAAAGTAAAAATATATAATTTCATGAGCAGGCATGATTTGCAAAGCCCACTCACAGTATGGAAAAGCCTTATTCAACCTGCCACTAATGCAAAAGCTGATGAGATTCCCTCTATTTTGGCTTCACCAATGTGAAGGGCAATGAATTCACTGGAGGAAAAATAAATGGAGGAATCATAAATCACATCTTGCAAGTCAGCTTTACTCCACATCTGTTTCAGCAGAGACAAGAATTCAAACCAGTACGTTGAAGGCCAATTCTCACACACCTTTCCACAAGTCTCTCTATAAAAGGTTAGGAGAATTCAGAAGAAATCCACAGGGTGGACAGGCAACATGTGGTCTTCTACAGGTGCTAAATTCCAATTCCAACCTACTCTAACCAGCACGGGACACCCATGATGATGGGAAGACCAATCCAACACCATCCAAAGGGCCAACCCTGAGATATATCATAATTCAATAAAAATAAATTTTACCTATAAGCATAAGTTCAAGGCAAGTTGCAAGAAAAATGACCTAGCACTTCCAGTCAAAAGGACAGAGGAGCTGTTTTGAAATTATCTGAATGTAGGAGAACATTATTACACATAATTTCACTTTCATCAGTTCAATGTAGACGTTTTGCAGTAAGTAAACATTTATTAACAAAAGAGAAGAAACATTTCTTTCCTAAGATGAATCACCAGTGACACCAACTGGAATCTGAAAGAATACTTTTTTTTCCTTCCAGTCAAAAGCAAACTTCTGGACTGACATACTACCGTAGCTACACATTTGTTTAATGTTGGTATATTGAATAAACCACAATGGCTGGGTTCAGCAACATGCTCAGCTGTAAGATAGTTTATCAGGGTTTGGCTTAGAGTGTGAACCCAGTCAATCCATTTGAAAAATATACACTTCTCTGTAACAAATCGAGTTTGGAAGTAAACACCTGATCACTGGAGGGACAGAAAGTATTTCATCAATATTTCTGCACACGCACATTTCCATTGGAAGCCTATTCTTGTGGCATAATTAAGGGATGTGAAAATGCATGTAAAAGTCTAGTGTTTTCCCAAGTATGTAACTTTTCATCATGCTTTTCCCTTTCAGGATAATCAGCATAAAGCAAAAGGCATACCGAAGTTAGACATAGTAACCTGCAAGATGCTTTGCTGCTAAAACCTCTTTTTAGTTTGCATGTGATACGGCTGATTTCTCCAAGCAACCAAGTTACTGCCCATTGCTGCACCATTCACTGCTGCACAGAGGCACCTCTTTACTACCCGCCATAGCACTATTTAGAGGAAAAGTTTGCTGGCATCTGCACCTTGCTTTAAGGGTTCATATTCCTTTCCCTTCATCCTCCCTCCTGTCCCAAAAGAGATGGACCGGGGGATTGCTATTTGCTGGACAACTGCTAAAAGCCACAGTGTCTTTTTGCATTAAATATTAACACAGTTCATCTCCCCCCCCCACCATGCATACCTCTCCCACCGTTGCAGCTCTGATTCCAGGTTTAATTTCCATCTCTCAGACCACCAAAAGAACATCTCTTTGTCCTACAAATCTCCCTATTACCCCTTTCCTTGCCTCACCCCAAGTATATCCCCCAACTCCAAAAAGGCCGCACCTGTGGGATTTCCACCTGGTCCATCACTGCTAAGATAAACAGGGCTTTTTCGTTTGCAGACAAACCCTAATTTATTCAAAAGGCCAAGGCTGCACCTCAGATTCCCAGAAAAATATAGGCCTCCACTTTCCAGCTCGCTGACCTCCCCATCCCCATCACTCCAATTCCAGAGGGTTGCCTATAGTGACCATCCATCCTTTATTATAAAGGCCAGGCCTTTATTTCAGAAAGCTGTCCTTAGATTTATTTATTTTTCAAAACTCCCGCTGCTCCTTTATTTTGGTGATTTAACTTTTCCCGTACAAATGGTACCATTTAACGCAGTCTTTCACATTCATGTGAAAAATATGGAAATGGAATGGTCTTTTTAAAATAAATTTACAGATACCGTTTGATTGTAGAGGTTTTTATTCAAACAGGCGTTTTTGTAAAGTTTTTCTTGGTTTGGCTCTTGAATTTTCCTTTGCAAAGCCAAGTTGTCAACATAAACCATCAACATTTTTTATCCTGACGAACCTCTTTCAGATTTGCCCCTTTTTCAGACTGGTCCGTTATTTTTCCCAAGGAAATACGGTCACCGTAGGATGTCCCTGTTGGATTTCTATCTGCCCAAGCCTCTCTGAGGGCCTTAAGGCTGCTTCTCACGCCAAGACATGTAAAGCCCCCGCCCGCTTGCCCCCCCCCCGCCCAATGCGCCGGGAAGACAACGTCCGTCCTTCGCAGCCGGTGGAGGATGATGGGAGTTGTCGTCCCGACGCCTCTAGGGAGGATAAGGCTCGCCACGGAGGGGGCCGCCCTTTCAAGCCCCTGCGCCCCCTCCCCGAGCCAAGCCCCGCGGCCGGAGGCCTCTGAGGGGGGAGGGAAAAGGGCGGGAAAGCCGAGGCTCCCTTATCTGACGGGGTGGGGGGGTCCCTCCTATTTCTTTCTTCCTTTCCTTCCCTCCCCGCCGCGATCCTCACCAGGGAATGGCAGCCATCTTGGTCCCCTCACGTGACTCCCCGCCCGCCAGCGCCGCCCGACGCTGGAGCGGCCACGTTTGAGAAGGGCACTTGCCCGGCTGCCTTTGCTAGCGAGGGGCGGGGCGAAGGGAAGCTAAAAGGCTCTGCGGAACTTAGCGGGCGAAGGGAAGGCGCCTGAGACCAGCCTTAGGGTTGGCAATGCGTGACGCTGGGCACGAAGCGTGAGCTTAGCCTATGCTGGTTTTTAGCCAACAAGCTATTGTGGCTTAGCTGCCAGAACTCAACTTTTACAGCAGTGTTTCTCAACCTTGGCAGCTTTCAGATGTGGGGACCCCAACTCCCAGAATTCCCCAGCCAGCAAGCTGGCTGGGGAATTCTGGGAGTTGGGGTCCCCACATCTGAAAGCTGCCAAGGTTGAGAAACACGGTTTAAGAGGCTTCTGACTATGCCATGACATTGCAGTGCAAACTCGGCTTAGGGTGGCTTGTCCAACAAACCAGAGCTTAGGGCGAACACAGCTTATAGTCAACTAGCCGTGACTCGGTCCGATGTTGCAACTGAATCATAGCACTGCTCCGACTCTGTGTTCCCCCTCTAGGTTCATTGGGGCCAATGGAACTTGTAGGGCGGTGTCAAAAAACATTCGACTCCAGAAACTAAGAGATGCCCGTGTTTTGATAACCAAAGAGGGTAAGTAAGCAGCGAGCAAAAAGCAAACGTGTGAATCCAACTGAAGTGTTCGATTTTTAAAATGTCCCCTGACCGGTCACTGTCTCAGAGCGTAGAGGTGAAGGGGATCTAAAGTTAAAAACTGACGTCTGCATTGTTTAATCATCCAAAATTATCCTTGGCATCACAGAAGGGAATTGAGGAAGAAAACGAACCCACACGCATACACATATACACAGTTATTTTTTTTTAAAAAAAGTTTAATTGTATAATATACTTAAAGGAGATAAAAAAGGACAGGTGAAAACCAATATACAAAAATAAGGCTTATAATGGCATTGCATTCCACTCAAACTAAAAAAAAGGCAACCAAATATTAAGAGAATAAATAAATATGAAACATTAAATTACAAAAGTCATCCTGGCACTTGTAAACAGAAGACCATATCTGTTAGAAGATTTGATATTTTAGAACAGAAGTTCTACTTAAATTACTGAACAAAGTAAACATTCACTTGTACTTAAAAACATGCTTCTATTTACATACAGCCTATTGCTAACCCCACAGCACACAGTCAATTTCGATTACCTTTAGCATCGACATAACATGTAAACTGTAGCCTAACATGCAAAGTAATGTCCACAATTCTTAAGTAAGCTTGTGAATCTTCGGTTCAGATCTTTTCAGCCTTTAAGGAAGATGTTCAGGTCAGGCAAGAGCATTGAAGAATAGATTTAAAACCCCTTCAGAATGCAGTAAATTATTTTCATGGCAAGCACTTGCATTACGCTATTCAAATTAGCCAAGGGCAATCTTTAAAACCATGATTGGTTACATCACAATTTGTGGCTTGTCTACTTTTACTGTGAAAGCAGAGCCAACTTCTGTACTACAGAAGTTCACTCACTCCTATTTCAGTCCCCCTTCTTAGAAGCATACAAAACAAGTCAGAAATACAAAGCATTTGTGCAAAGTTCAAACTAGATGCTTGTTTTGCTCCTCATAATCAAGTTGGGGTTTGTTTATAAATCCTAGTTTAGTCAGGATGAGAAATCAAGTGTCTGGGGCTGGATACGCTTAAAACTTTACATTGCTGATTTTGTTTATCCATCTGCATGCTGCTTGTCTACAGTAAACCAGGATGACCCAGCAAGTTTGGATTATCATTCTGTCAATAATCCTTGACATTTTTTTACATTGGCATCAAGACAGCCCCAGTTCCAGAATGTGACTTTAAAACACTGCATGATGTAACAAAAGCTTTAGAAGGTGTACACATAAGTTTACAAACATCTCAGTATAAATAAATGTATCCATGTATAAAGCTTTCTCCCAGCTTTGTCGCTGAACCTTAATTATTCAATCCATGGGAATGATTTCAGTGGCACCACATTTGAAACTTCTACTATTGGCAAAATATTAATATCAATGTAACATGTAAAATTAACATCAGACGTTAACTGTGACTAAATACGCTACTAGGATAAAGCGCTATTAAACTAAAAGCGGCACACAAATTTATTTCCCAACATGGTCTTGTTTGATTCGATCTTTCAAAACCACCCTGAAATCCACTTAGCTTTTTCCCTCTAAAAGAGTATTTACATAAATACAATTCTTATTCTGAAATGGTTTTGTTAATCTAGCTTTTCTGTGAAATTAAATAAGGCTTATCTTATGCTGTAAATTTAAAGACAAGAGATGGACAATGCTAAAATTCTGTCCCAAATCACTATTAGCAATGTTCCATCAATTATTCAAATTTTGTTTATAGAGAACACCACCAGATATCTGGATCTAAAAAGAAAAATGAGGCTGCATTTACCAAAATAAGCTCCCCCACCCACCTAATTGTTATCATTTGTAAAAGGTGATATTTCTGGTCTGCCTACTATAAAATCAAGCCTTATAGCATCTTTTAAATGATCTTTCACAGCATGCTCAGAAACAAGACCATAGCAGGAAAAGAAGGTGGGTGGATACAACATTTATATCCTATGGCTAATAGCATCATTGCTGAAAGCTTAAAGAAATATACGTTCAACAAAAGCCAAAATGGAACCTCCTGATTTCCATAGGTCTGAAGTGGCCAAGAGAAGCTTTGTCTAGTACAAAAGTGCAGCAATCTTTGGAGACAATCCACAGAGCTGAGACCAAAGATTTCCTTTTCAGAAGTGCTTTGAATAATCACAAAGCGTGACCGAGAGAAGCAGGAATGCAAGATGTATAAAGCAGTCACATTTCAGGGTTACTTATTGCACAATTTAAAAATGCAACCCAGGTCCAAAATGTTTTTTAAACAGTCCCCATGAAAACATCTACTTGAGGGAGTAAGCAAAGAAGGGAAGCAGAAACACCCAGAGCACAAATGCTCCTTCTGGAAGGCTCTGCCTTATAGGCATTAATTTTTCCATTCCAGGGACAACTTCTACGTCTGATCAATAGGACAACGCACAGACCTGTCAACTCAGCCCATCAACCTGCAGTCCAGCAGGAACATCTGGAGAACATTGAAGGACAATGCTAAGCAACTTCCTAGCCTAGGGAGTGCTGCCTCCTTAGGTTGTCGCAACATTTGGCTTCTTTCTTTGGATTCTTCCTGCATATACTCCTGAAAGGAAAAATCAGAAATAACTCATTCTTGTTTACTAAAGGGTTACTAGCTTAGAATGCCTACTGTCTGTCGTAAGCAAGCAGTTTTAAAGCAGATGCAGGTTAAGTGTCAAACTGTGTATAGAAATAAATTAAGGTTGTCCATGAAACTGAAGAGAAACAGTAGCAAAGAGCCATTTGCAGCTTAAGCAGCTTTGTGGGGAACTTCTAAGAAACACAGCAGGTCCGCATTAAAATTCGGGATGTAGCCCATGGCTTTATACAACAGATATACCTGACAGATTTTAAATTACTTTGTCAGAACACATCACAGATTGCAGAAAAATCATTTTGATTTTTGTTGAGATACAAGAAAGTTGTGGAAAAGGCAGGTAGGTAAAACCACTGGAGGGCTGGTTGGCTGACTTTTAAAGAACTTGGGTTCATATTGATTTGATTTGCATATTGTGGTAAGTCATGGCTTATTAAATAAACCATAATTAGTCATGTTCATTCAACACACTACAACCACAAAAAATGCTTCCCAATCCAGAATGGCTGAGTTCACTCTCTGCCAAAACCAACCGCCATTTTGGCTTAACTCAATGGGCAAACCCAGCCATATCTTCAGAGCTACTATGAGTTATGTTGGGATTAATAGAAGATACCTGGAACCCTCATCTGGCAGAAAGAATAGTAAGAGACAGACTTTGCTGGACAGACACCACCGGAAGCTTCCTCCAGTCCCTTCTACCATTCAGGATATGGATGCTGAACTGTGGAGCTTTTAAGTTTGGGGCCCAGATATCAGAACTAGCTGTCTGTCTGTCTGTCTCTACAAGTGCCCCATCTCTATGATCCTTCATGAAGGGTTCTCAAGATGACCTCATTCCCTGTGGTCATGAAGAGTATCCAGTGGGGAGGGGACCTTTTCAAGGAGAAAGTTTGGTTCCAATGATGGAATTTGCTTCCCTGGGGAGATGCGCATAGAACTGGTAATCATTATGGTCTAACAGAATTTCTCTGGGGTGGGGAGCCCTGTGAGGGTCATGGGGGTGCTTGTAGTTGTCACCTAAGGAAGGCAACTCATGTATTTTTAAAAAATGTTTCAACGTCACACTAACAAGAATAAGCAAGCAATGTTTTTTTAAGAAACAGATAAATCCTTTCTGCTTTTTTTTCTAAATTAATGTTAGCTTTCTGAAACCCTTTGTCCCTCATCAAAAAAAGTCCACATGCACAGCACCATCAGTACCCAAGACCTTCTCAGGCCACACACTCCTCATCATATACATACATTATGATGTATGTATGTGGTACAAACATGCATAATAATGGGAGGAACAGGTAAGTGTTCCAGCCAGGATGTTTTAGTTAAAACACAAAAACCCCACATTCAAGGCACCTCGTGTTATCCACAAATGAAACACAACTAAAAAATATTCAATCTGCTCAGTTTCTGAAGCTTTGCTCAGAGTAGCTACTACAGCGGACTATAATGAAACTGAGTCGCCTATTCATGCAATTGGTGATCACGAATTTTTTATTTCGTGTTCTGTTCGTTCCAGTCGGGGTTAGTATAGCACAGTTAGAGCAGAGCTGGCACACCAAGAGGAAATAAAGCATCTGCTGCTTAAGCTTTTTCTACTGAGATGAAAAACATACTCTTTTTCTTCTTACGTGAGATCCCAGCACCCGCCTTTGTGTACACACCTGAAAAGGCCTTGTTAGGCACTCTGTTGTCTGAGGGTTTCTTTCTATTTTGCTCAGCCCCCTTCACAGAGGTCTTAGGGGTTCTGATTGAACATAAAAGGAGTTAATAAGTCACCTGCATCCAAGGTAAATGCTACTTCCCAACATACCCATGACAAGAGGTTCTTCACCGGCAAAAAAAACATCGTTTTCTCCAAATACATCATTCCAGAAGTCCCATGGATGATGCTTTGGCATGACATCAGCCTTCTCCAACCTGGTGCCCGCTAGATGGGTAGATTTCAACTTCCAGATGGCTCAACTGTGTCTATGGCTGAATCAGGTCATCTGGAAACGATCAGTAGCCCCATCCCACATCTAGAAGACACTCCAGTTGAGGAGGTCCTGCATTATATGAATGAATTTCCTGCTTGCACGTTCTTTCCTCCCCATTCATACTCTGTTTTAATTTATAAGCTCCATCTTTATTGAAACGGACTTGGAAGGAAAGGCAACATTTCACTGGTGCAAGACATACCTGATATTCTGAAAGCCACAGTTAGCTGGGAAAGATGGCAGGCCAGCCAACTATTTGATTCTATGAAGCTTACATCGCAAATCACAGTTCAGTTTTGATCTACAATCAGGGCTTGGAAAGATCAAGTCCTGACAATTTCTGGATTTCAACTCAATTGTTCAACTCAATTATGATTTTTGGCAAATTTCAAGGTAATTTATGAGGAACAGGGTGTAACTGGGAGTGGGGAGCATGTAAGCAGGTGTCTCGTTCATTGCATCTAAACCAATCTGTTGTTTAATACTCTTATTTGATTAAATTGCCGTTTATAAACCCATTCCTGAACCCAAGCTGAACCCAAAAACAAAATAATACAACAGAATAAATACTGTATTCATAGAGTGCTACAAAGATGGAAATGAAACTTCAAAGACCCTATATGACTAACAGGTATGCGACAAGAAATGCTAGATCATCATCATCTCGGTAAAGAGAACATTAGCATTTCATATCAGGAAATATCTGTCTTACCCTTGTCTGGACAGCAGCCTTTGAATAGGAGCATTTTGACCTTGGTTTGGCTGAAGAACTCTGCAGAAAAAATAACATATTGATTTTACAATCATAAAGGTTGCTTTCTGATCAAGCAGCAGTAGAAAGAGAATAATGAAAACTAATAGAGAATTCAGGATGGAATAGAACGGAAAAAGCAAGGGACAAAAAAAAAGAGAAATTGTTGTGAGCCCCCAGGAGTTATTGGGAGTTAGGAGGCATACAAGTTTACTTCTTGTTGTTGTTATTATTATTATTATTAAAAATGTTACAGACCTGTTTTCGAAGATCTTTTGCTTCCCAATTGTTTTTTTATTTGGAATTCCCATTTCAGCAGCCCTATTGGGGAAAAGGTGCACATGAATGAAAACAAGACAATAAAACAAGCAAGCATATGGTTGGCTTATTTCTATCTTTATTATGTACAAAGCTATAAACTGGGTAGATTGGTTGCCAAATGGTGTACAAGCAGGATGTATAGACAGCTTTAGAAAAGACAAGATTCTGAGCATTTTCCGATATGAACCTCTGAGCTTAAAGTCTTACACAACTCAAGACACCCTGATACAATTGTTGCTTCCACTATTAATGATAGTTGAAGTTAACCAGGCTTTTTCTTGGTTGCAAATAGGTTTACAGATCTTAATTAATAGGAAATCCTAGCATTTTAGAGGGGGGAGAATCATGAAATAAGATAATGCAGTCACCAGAAATTCAGTTACCTGAGTTTACACTAATCATACTAAATCAATAAAACAATACAGGTAGTCCTCAGGTTATGATCACTTGTTCAGTGGCTGTCCAAAGTTACCATGGCACTGGAATTATGACAGGTCCTGGAGTTCTGGCTGCCACAGCGTCATGATCACATAATCATGATTTCTGATGTTCCCTGCCAGCTTCCCATAAGCAAAGTCAATGGGGAAGCCAGCAGGAAGTCAGAAGATGTGATCACGTGAGGTCCTCGCTTAATGACCCACACAGTCCTCATTTAACAAAGGCAACTGGGACTGCCAGAATTTGTCACTTAGTGATATGGTCACATGACATTTTGCTTTACAATTGTGTCACTTAATGATGGAGTTCCCAGTCCCAATTGCCGTCATAACCTGAGGACTACCTGTGACTGGAAGAGAAAATTTAGAACAGATTCCCAATGTTTCATATTAATTGACAAACCTTAAAATACAAACTACTTTGCCAACACATTTATCCCTGTGTGCTGATTGCATGGGCATGTTACCGTTTCCCCCACGTACTTTATGTATTTCTTTCTATCCAGAGACTTCTGCGTGGCTGTAGAAAGCGTCACTCTCTCTCTCGGGGACTTGGCTTTATCCTATATACCCAACAATTAGAGACGTTGGTTTTATTACAAGCTAATTTGTAAGATATTACTTTTAACAAAAACAGCCTTGCCTAAATTACAATTAAAACCAGTTGTAATCCCAGCAGAAATCATGCATGTCGGCAATAAACTGTATTTAAAACCAGTATTGAGTTTTCAGGTATACTGGGATTTGGGGCCCTACGTTCAACTGTAAAACACAAACACCGCCATCAGCTCCTTAACATGAAATATCTATTACAGACACATGCACGGGGTCAATCTGTACAGACCTGCTCTTCAAAGTCACAAAGAAAACAAAAAGAGATGCTACTGAATGCAACAATCACAGTTAACCGAAGGGCGGCTGCAACGCACCAGCTGCCGAAGCATTTTCTCTTTGCGAATTTCTCGATCGTGACGCAAGATGTTCATTCTTTCGGATGCTTCCATTTTGAAGAAAATATCATGAATATCATATAGTGCTGCCTGCAGCTGAAAAACAACAACACCACCACCAAAACTAAACTTCAAATGCCCCAAGTTTTGCTCCGGTAACATTCACAAGAAACATACGGACACCACACAGATTGGATCCTGAGGGACGATTTTCGGTGGATTTCAGAAAAACTGAGGCAAATTTAATTTAAGGAATCTCAAAATGGACACCAATAACAACATTTTAGGTTCCCAGTTTAATACAGGAACACTTTGGTAAGTGCCCTATAGAGCCTCTGTTAAAGACTTCAGTGGAAATCAAACCACATTGGGCAGTGAAAGATTTTCACCGTTGCTGCCCCTTGACACTTTATTTTTGTTTTATCTATCTTTTTAATGTGTGTGCATATCCCTTTGGGTCATTCTTGATTCTAGTGACTGCTTGGACAAGTCCCTGCAGTTTTCTTGGCTACGTTTTTGGAAGCGTTTTATCCTTGCCTTCTTCCTAAGGCTGAGAGAGAGGGACCGGCCAAAAGTCGCCCAGCTGGCTTTGTGCCTAAGTAAGAATTAGAATTCCCATGAAGTGCCTAGACCCACTACACCAAACTCATGGCTTATAAGAAGTCAATATTCAAAGTCTGTGTTTGGAACAACTGTTTTTTGTGACCATGAACCAATCTCGGGTATACCTCTATACTTTACCTGAGCTACCACTCTCTCTTGTAGATTGGCATCCTGAGCTGGAACGTTTCCTCTCTTCAACAGAGCTTCGGACTGGAAGTTTTTGATGAACTCCATTGTATCCTACAAAATGCACAAACGTACATGCTTGTCGTGGCAGTACAACTCTTCTCATAATGAATTCAAACACCAAGCCACTGAGGCCATCGTTGCTTTAAAGAAGGCAGGTTAGTTCCTTCAAAGAGAGTATCTGCCAAGTATTCTTTTTCAAGGAAAATTGATTAGGAACGGGACGGTGCTAAACCAGGATTTCTCAATCTTGCCAACTTTAAGATGAGGGGACTTCAACTCCCAGAATTCCCTAGCCAGCCATTGTTGGCTGGGGAATTCTGGGAGTTGAAGTCCACTCATCTTAAAGTTGCCAAGGTTGAGAAACATTGCACTAAATAGTTTCTTAAGCAGGCCCCTAACGTTTTGGTTTCATGGATAAACCAACCACCATTGGCCTCCTAACTTTATCTATCCAAAAGTCAATTGGAAACTGAACTGAAAAGCTGAAGCACCACTTTGATCCTTCATTCCTGCCCTCTCAGAATTTAACACCGTGGGATTTGCATCTAAGTAAACATGCACCACATTACCCCACAGGCTTTGAGAAATTGCAGAGAGAACTTTCTTTCACTCAACTTTGCTTTCTTTTCTTTAAAAAAAAGTCTTTAAAGCCAAGCTACCAGTGATTCAAGTATATCTCAAGGTCAGCTCAAAAACATCTGTTTTAAAATTAAACAAGGTCTTTGCTTCTTTGGAGAGTGATAGATGAAAATAATCAACAGCTACAAAAATGTACAATTAAACAAAGTATTGGAGGTGGCCTCTCCAACATTTCTTCCAACTCAAAAAAAAAACAAAAAACCCCACCCTATAATTCTAAGTGCATTTTTTAAGAACTGGGGAATTTATCTGACAATTGCTCACTGCCCAGAGTCACCTGGTGAGATGGGCAGCCATACAAAATGAATGAATGAATGAATGAATGAATGAATGAATGAATGAATGAATGAATGAATGAATAGGTTTGGAGAGAAGATAAAAACTGTTGAAAGAAGTTGGGGAACCTCCATCCCTCCAGATGTCACTGGTTCCAGCCCCTGTAGCCACCATAGCCCGTGGCAGGAATGATGGTAGTGGGGGTCTAATATATGTAGAAGAGCACATCTTCCCCCCACCAAGACACATACTGGGGGGAGAGGTGGGAAAATAAAGGGGAGAGCTTTGGAGGTAACATTTGGGCAGCAAAGATGAGATAAGGAATGCCAGTGGCTTCAGGTTTCTGCAAATCATGCAAGTTTCTAAAGGAGCAGCTGCTGCAGATAAAGGAAGGGAGAAAAAGCATGCTCGGTGTTAATCGTGCGTACATGCACATTCACAGCCATAGAGCCCATGTAGCTGGTTCCTTACGTGGACAGTTTGCCTGAGATGTTTTAGCTTCTCTGTTTGCAAGAGTCTTCTAGTTAGAAATCCCTTGGCTAGAGCAGAGATCTTGTTCAATTTCCTTTTCATCTCAGGACTGTACACCTTCAAGAGGAAAGGTAAAATCACGTAACCATAAGGCTATCTCCCCCATGAGCTTGCATTTAACAACTGAAACAAAGCAGAAGTCACACTCTGGGGTCTTAATTACCAAATCTGGTGCTATAGCCTTTTACGCGCATTTCCTGGGAATGGCATACCCAACTCCCTCACACACATACCATAGCTGAGATGAATTTATCCAGTAATATAGCACATTAATTAAAGAGCAGTGAATAAATAGCTCTTTATTTGCCAATGAAATGTTAATATTCATTCCTCTCGGATTTATTTACCAACACATTTCTTTAAATCCCCACCTGAGACCACCTCATTTTACTCCTGTTAATAGACCTGGATACCGAAACAGGTTTTCCACTTGCTGACTGCTCCCAAAGGTAGAATGGAGATCCAGCAGGTAAACTGGGTACAGCAGCATTCACAAAACCTACGTTTAAAAAGTGTTAACAGTTGATATCATAATTAAGTGAGTATCAAAATTAAAAATGTATGTTCGTTACACGCTATTCCTCATTCCTGCTAGCTAAAATATTAAGGATTAGATCATTATGCCGGCTGTCTGGATCATGGAAATAACCTTGTTAAGGTTCAGTTCTGTCTTCCAAGAATTATTAGAGGAAGGAAATTGAGAGTTTCTGTGGCTTTTAGTTCTTAACTCCATATAGTCAACACAGGAAAACACATGAATATCAACCAAATATGAAGGATATGTTCTTCGTGGTTTATTCACCCTGGACTACATATTCAAATCAGTATGTACAGCTTCTGCTTTTACCAGCACTCTCCAAGTTCGTGCTATGGACAGCTTCAACTCGAGTCAGCACAGATTCCAACAAATGAACGTCGCTGATCTTTCTCCACTCCAGAGCCACACCAACATCAATTGGGAGAATCCCACTTTCAGCTGCAGCGTTTTTTTCTTCTTTTAACCTTCGTGCCTGCTCTTCTATCTCCTGACCATTTAAGAAAACAGAGATGTTGGTTATGACAAGCATTTGGAACGTCTCAGGACAAAACGTTGCTCCTTAAATCCTGTTTTTTGGAAAGTCAAGGAGTGGGGGACACGGGCTGACCACATTCAAGACGATTCCATTCTCCCAACCTTGTTGCTGATGGTAAGGATATCTCCCTAGATATATTTTCATTAGAATACTATCCAATCAATTGTCCCTACTGCTTTTAACATTTTAAAATTCAAGGTGCCTTGAGATAGTTTGTAATAAATCCTGGTAGGGAGACAGGAGACAGCATCAAAAGCTGAAAGAGACTAACATGGAAAGTGATCATCTGCAGAACTTGCAATGTCTTGCTTGAAAGACGCTTATGTGCAAAACCCCCCACCTTTGTTAGCTTTCTTCCCTAATCTGGCGTCTTCCAGCTAGGCTGGGATTACACCTTCCATCCTCCACAGCAAACACAACCTTTGCTAGCTGGCCATGAGGAGAGCCGTAGTCCCCACACATCTGAAAGCTGAGCAAATCTGATATATATATATAAAAAATCCTTTTACCTTTTTTTGTAAGGAAACATTTGTGGGACCAACCACCATTCTGCCATTTGACCACTATGCCCAGAACTCAGCTCTGGCTTCTACACGGTTGGAAAGGAGGGGGGCCATAATGGAACCTTCTCAATGTTTTCTCACTTTCCCCCATCCCACAGAAACAATTCCAGCATTCTAAGAAGACTTCACAAGAACTGGGGGATAGCTAGAGAACACAGATCTTTTCTTAGAGGAGCCCAATTCAGTCCAGGAAACATTCCATCAGGACTGTTTTGGCTGTCCAGCTGGATTTGGGCT
This sequence comes from Python bivittatus, assembly GCF_059951505.1. NCBI lineage: Eukaryota > Metazoa > Chordata > Lepidosauria > Squamata > Pythonidae > Python > Python bivittatus. Next base: position 7,260,101 of record NW_028277083.1, read on the forward strand.
TACCAACAATTAAATGACCAGACTACCTGTTCCTCCTACTCCAACTAGGTTGGTGGCCTTCAAACTCTGTTGCAAAGCCTTAGGTGAACGAGCCTAAGGCATGCTGACTACCGCAACCATCTGCCTCTTGCTGGCAAAACAATTCCCAGTTGCTTCTCGTACCATTTGAGGCACTGCAGCAAGGTACTTAATGATGCTACAGCCTCCCGGGAAGCTCTTCCCCCATCTCCAGACTATAATTATCCAACAGCCTGGCCTGATATTTACTAGGCATTGTTTTCACAACAGAGATACTGGCCTCCACCCAAAACAGTTTTGTCCCTACCTGGTGCATCCCAGATAGGTTGGAACTACCCTTCCCAATGTTCCTCGGCTGGGAATTCTGGGAACTGCACTCCAACAGATCCAGAGAGCACCAAGTTGTGGACGCCTGATCTTGAGACTCCTATCCAGGTTTTTCGATCACAACAGTTTGTTCACCTCCAGAATCCCTGCAGATTCAGGTTTCCGGAAAAGTGGAAAAGGTCAAAGGTCTCTACCCCCAGGGTTAGATTTTATTTGGTCCTCTCACCTTCTGCAGCCTCTCCTGTTCCCGCTCTTGCTCTGCTATCAACAACAACAACTGCTGGGCATGTTGCTCTTCGAGCTTCTGCCTCAGCTCTGCGAGGGCCCGCATCTTCTGCTTTAACGCCTCCTCTTCTGAAAAGCATCCGTATAAGATATAACCAATTCCTGTAAAACTCTGCGGTCTTACACAGCACGTACAGTAAACTTCCTCAATAGACTTTTCAAGACAAATGCTACCCACTCATGCAGGAACAGCCTCCCACTTGCAAGCTGTGTCACATCTGAGAAGGTTCAGTGCAGGGCAGAACAAGCATCAACTGGATGTCCCCTTAGTTCCTGCGGGAAAGAGCAGTTTTCAGGCCACCCCTAGGTAGAACATCCAAGTTTGGGAACGTCTATCGGTGGGCATCTCAGGAAGCTTTTTTGGGTCCAGTGGAAATGTCCCAGGCAACTCTGATGGTCTACCCACCCTATAGCATGGAATTAAAAGCATAGCTAGACCCAGCGAATGCCAAGCCTGCCCAGACAATTTTTTAAAAAATAATGTATTTTTCTTATCTATTTTTTAATTGGATTTATAGGGCCGCCCAACTCACACAATGTGACTCTGGATGGATGCAATAGTATGTGGGAATGACCTTGGGAGACTGGGCCCAGAGACACTGCCTAGGGAACAGTCAGATAAGAGACAGCATAGCCCACAGCTGGACAGTGGGTGGGGCAAGAGGCTCAGATGAGACCCTCCTAATTTCTCGGAGGTAAAGGAGACAGCGAGAGAATTGTACTTTCAGACCTGCAAGATTCTGCTAATGTAGCTTTACAATAAAGTAGAATTAGCTCATCTGTTGTATTTCCTGTCTGGTCTACCTGGTAAGGCTGACATCAGCTTACAACAGAAAGAAACAATAATAGTGCATTTTATATCTTTCTATCTATGTACCTATGACACATAAAGTAAGGCTGACTTTAATAGGGAAATCAGTTACTAACCTTTATGAACTCCCACTCAACTGGCAGCTGCAAAACTTTGAATCTTTCAGCAGTTAGGATAGCATTAAAAGTTATCATCATTATTACGTTAGCTGCCCAGTCATATGTCCAAGATGGGCGGCCATATAAATCAAATAAATAAATAAATAAATAATCAATCAATCAATCAGTCAATCTTGTGGCAATCCAGTTAGCATTCAGGAAATTCCTCCCTGAAATGTCTATTACTACTTTGAAGCTTCAATCCTGTACCTATTTCCTCAGGAGCAAGCCCCACTGAAAACAGTGAGGGACACCTACCGTCACCAAACAGACTTTTGTCAAGGCAAAATGCCACTGATCTACGAGAAGAGCCTGGTATCAGGGCTATGGACTTCAAGCAACTAATGCAAAAGAGCCCATCCAAACCAACTCAGGCTCTCGGTCCCACCTTCCACAACATCAGGTGGTGGCTATCCATGAACCACCATTTATAATTTTTCGCAACTTGAAATGGTTGATGTGGCATCCTTCCAGAGCACTGTGGGGAACTGAAGATGACAACTTCCATCTGCCCACTGCTGCTGTTGAGTCAGGTCACAACTAAAAGGAACCACCAAAATAAGAGTTCTACCACAAAAAGAGAGCCAATGGGCTACCACTAGAAGAGGCCTACAAGCTGGCAATTTCCTAAGACCCTTCTCAACTGTATTTAACTAATATAACTGAACCCAGTAATACAATATTTTAAAAACCCCTCTGAACATTTTGAAATCAACACAAGCTTACTACAATGTCTATTTTCTCACCTCTGAGACATTGTGGTGTTTCATTCTTGGCATCGAGTACAGCTCTCGTTGGATAGCTCTGATTGTGCGGCCGTCGCCTCTCTGGTGTGTCAACTTCTGTAGACACAACCCATGGCACGTTCTCCTTCTGCACGGCATCCACATCCAGCTCAAGTCTACGTTTCACCTTTTCCAACCCGTTTTCTAAAATCTGCTCATTTCCAAGAGTCACTTCCGGGGTATCCAGCAGTGGCTTACTCTGCATTTGCATTAATAAGGGAGATGGGCTTGCTACATCGTAAGATTTATTGAGCTCCATGGGCATGCTGCACTTGGCTCTGTCTGGCAGGCTCTCGGTCTTAGCTGGATTCTGGGTCAAGAGGGGACAGCTCACATATTGTAGCTCCTGGGGGCTGAAATTTGAAAGGCAACTGTTTGATGTCGTTCCATTTTCCAACATTGATTCTCCCTCTATTGTAGGATTGACAGGGAAACTTCTGCTTTCTTGTTGATTGGGCGGGAGCTGGCACACTTCATTGCATTTGCTGACAACTAGTTCATTGAAGGTATCTGAAGAGCTCTTGCTAAAAGCCTGAGCTTTGTGGGGACAAATGGGAACGAGATCCTTAGACAGTTTTGGCACAGGGTCAGAGGCCGTCTGCCTTTCACTGGCATCCTGAACGATCAAGTCTGCAGCTCTTCCCTTTTCTTTAGGACTCAACTCATAGGCATTCACAGGGTTGGTAATGACGATGTGCCCTACTGAAGAGGGTCTGGGGCGTCTCCTGTGCATCTTGGGGCTCATACTTGGCTCGGGACTGGGCAATTTTGAGTAAGAGCCTGTGAGGCTCCGGAGGATGCTGTCCCGTTCAAAGAGAGAGATGTTTCTGAAGTCTTCATCCGAATCAGAGTCCAAAACAGGAGGTGTTCCAGACCTCATTGGTATATCTACTTTAGAAAAACTGGATGAGGCTATTCCACTGGCATTATTTTTAGAGGCTGGGGAACTTTGAGGAGAAGCACTGGCCTTAATAAGGTTTGACTTCTCCTGGGTCAGAACTGGAGTACTTCTGCCCGTAAATTTTCCTCTCTCCTTCCCCAACTCGTTCATTTTAACTGCACTGTTTTCTTTATCAGGATGGCTTTCGCTGTTATTTCTCTTTGAACTGCTTCGCAGGCTGCGTCGGATTTGTTCTCTCTGAATGTACTCCCTGGATTTTTTTAAGAGGTTCTGAAGGCTCATTATGTATGGGTCTGGACCTTCCACATCAACTAGGACGGGGTCAGCGGACTCTGTCTTCACAATCTCATTTGAAGGAGGTGTGCCTGGAAGACTGGAAAATGTACCTTCTGGGCTAGTTCTCTTCTCCAAGCGGTTACTGCAAGTTTCCTTTGGATTATGAAGAAGAAATGGTTCAGTTCCTGCAAAAGTGTTCCCATCTGATGCACCCTGGGTATCTACCGGCTTAACATCTGGGGTCTGTTTAGGTTCTAGACATTCGCTGAAAGCAGTAGAATTTGGCAAAACGTTGCATGGTTCTGTTGCAAAGCCATTCAACACTTTGGATTCTAAATCCAAATGAATGTTCTCTTTCTCAGACTGATCTAAATCACTTTGGCTGGACATTTTTTTCATCTGTCAGAGGGGAAAAAAAAGAATTGACTTAAAGTACTAGGTTAAAAAATTAAGAGATTGTTCTAAAAGAAGTCCCAAAAGCATGTAAAAGGCATACTGGATAGGATCCAAATAATCGGGAGCTAATGATACAGTCATAAATGTTCACCCACTCAAGCCTTTACCCATTTCATTCGTACAAACCTTGGGCTTTTAATTGCATTTTAGGATTGATTTTATTGTACACCACCCAGAGTCTTTATAGAATAGGGCAGACTAATAAATTTAAGTAATGCATGGCAAACAACTTTTAGAACTAAAAATAAAATCAGAACCAGATTTGAAAGACAAAGTTCAAAGAAAAAAGAATCTCAGGGGCTATAAACAGGATTTTAACCATACCTGAAATAGAAGTCAACTGATCAGTTGGTTTACAGATGAAAGCAATTTTTTGGCAGATGCAGCAACCTAACAATAATCCTTTAGTTTGGTCTGTCACAATTTTTAAAAGCTCTTTTTTTTAAAGTAGAAAGAGCATCATGACAAAGGAGTAGCTTAAGTTAATCAGACAATTGCTCTTTAGCTCTGTTGCAGGCACGTCTTAAGACAATTAACTGGGTGAGAGCTACAGCATGGTTAAAAATACATACTGTGTAGAAGAAATGTAAGTGATTATTATCTTATTCTCCCCACACTCTTGCCACATCTTCTGAATCCCAAGCTAGGTAATGGTTGCCAAGTGCACACTAGTAAACATAGCAAGAAATTGAATAGATTTCTGTTTGGGCTCCTGTTATTACTCCAGCTCAACAAGCTGAACTAACAAGTGAGCTAATTTAAAGAAACAGAACTGCATTGTTTGCTGAAACACACTTTCGTTGTGCCCGTCAAGGACCGTGAAGACCTCATTCACAACTTCCAGTTAGCACACAGATCTCTCTAATTCAGTAGAAATGGTGTCGATACTTTAAAGTGTCTGATATAAAAAGAAGACACAGAGAATTTATGAGAGGGAGGGGCAGACCCCCGTGCCTACTTATGTAGGTCTGTTACAGCAAAAACAACAAAGAGTTTTCAACTCTTAGCAGAACTACAAGATTTGTTCCAGATCAAAGGTGCCTAAATTCTTTATCTAGCAAAAGTAAACTTGGCCTACAAAAAGGTATGCTCCAAAAAATCTGCTAGGGTGTTTAGGTGCCCCAAAATTCTTTATCACATTAAGATATACAAAAGAAAGAATCATGGTTATTTTACATCAATGTATATATCTTAAATGTCAAATTTCAACTAGTACATCCATTGAACAGAAGCTGTCATTTTATTTATTCATTCATTCATCATGTCCACCCTGCATTTATATCCTGCTTTTTCTCCAGGAGCCCAAGTTAGCTTATGTGGGAGCCTCCCCCAGTGTTATCCTTACAATAACCCTGGGAGGTAGGCTGGCCTGAAAAGTCCCCTAATATATTCTGTGGCTGGGGGGAACTTGAACTTATCCAAATCAAATATCTTGTTCCATTCTGGTACACGCTCAATATTTAGTATAAGCAGCCTATCCTTGACTGTGTTTAGTTAGAAAGCCTTCTCCAATTGCCATCCTGAAATCCTACTTTAATCTCAGCAGGATTATTTAATGTAATTTAATTATTTAATGTAAAACTCACAGAGATTTTGCTCCTTGAGAGCAAATGAGCGCAGGCACCTATTTCCTTCCAAATTTGCTGCAGATAAGACAGCTCCCCTTCCACCTTCTCAAAAAGAAGTGTTTCAACTTACCTGCACATCGGCCACAATTTCCTCAACGCGCGTCAGCAAAATCCTTTGCTTGGAATTCTGTCGCCAGCGTTCTAAATCCAGAGCTTTCTGCCTGTCCTGCTGAAGTTCTTTCTTTTTCTCCAGAGTCAGCTATAAAAGCAAAGGAGAAAAATGATTATCATCCTCTATTATTTATGAGTTCATACTTTATTTAATGTCATCGATTTACAGTCAGTGCCCCCAGAAACTTCTGCACAGTCCATGGGGGGAAAAAAAGTTTCAAATTAGGAATAAGATTGTAAAGTCTCAGAAAAAGATACACACATACACACACACACACACACACACCCATAGAAGCCAGACCCAAAGCCTTCTGAAAGCAATTGCAATTAAGCAAAACTTCACATTTCTAGAAATTTGGGGTTAAACGTCAGCAAGTAAAAAGTAAATAAGTTTGGTTTTGGCCCAGCCCTTGCAAAGAGTAAGCAGTGGGCATATGAACTCTTGTAAAGAACTATTAAAGATTTCCCCAGTGGACATTCTTAGTGATTCTTAATTTTTTAATGGAGGAGGGAAAAAACGATTTGCTCTAAAAATAAGGCAAAGCAAGACAGAAGTCTCATACATGCAGCAAGGTGTCAAATGTAATTTGAGTTTACTCACTTTCTTTTTACCATGGATACAATAAGCCAACTTACCAGAGGAGAAAGCACAGGAGCCCCATTAAATCGAATAAGGGAAACGTTTTTGCATTGAGCAACAGGAGACATTCCATTCTCCATAAGCTCTCCTTGAATCCTAGCCAGGTGCTTCTCGCAGAATTTTTCATATCCCTCCATCTTAATGCAATTGAGCTGAAGAATGAGAGAGGCATACAGAAAGAGAGAAAACAGACCCTTTTGCAAATAACAAGTAACAATACTGAGTAACAATAAGAATATATTGTTATTCTCTGCTATACAATTCCCTGGTTGATCTGCCTCTGTTGTTACTACTGGCCTGGAAAACTGCACTGCCAACTAAAGGAACTCTGCAACAGAGCTCTAAAATTATTACGGAAATCAGGACGAAAAACTCAGTGCTTGAAACCAAAGGAAAGCAAGTCTACTTTGCCCAACAAAACTACAAAACTCTCAACTCTTCCAGGCAGCCACAGCCCACAACAGGGTTCAATTCTGACCATATTAGAACAGGTTACTGATAAAAAAAGGTTCTAATAGGAATACTTACTGCAAAGACAAGCTTAAAAATCAATGTACCCCCATCCAAGAGGATGGCACTGTCCCTGTTATACAGTGACTACAAAGTTAAGGAGGTTCCTGGCATCGATTTTAGTCCCCAGTCATCCCACTCCTGCCGCCTCGATCCCCAAATCTCAATCGAGTCTTTGCAAGGATCTTTAAAGATCTGCTCTGCTGTCAGAAGCAGGTGATCGGGTGCAACCCCCTCCTCCATGAAGCTTCCCAGTTGACCTTTATTATTAAAGGCTTCTGTTGTTGTCATTTTTACTAATGAGGTTTATTTATCCCAAGAACAAACCCCTTCCGACCCCCCCCCCATACGCTTTGGCATCTTTAAATCAGGGCTGGGATTCCAGAGTAGCTTGACTGGGGGGGGGCAACGCCCCAAAGCTGAATAAACAGGTTCCTCCCCGTCTCAAGCGCCTGGCTGGGAGGTGGGGGGATAATTTCAACCAAGGCCAAATAAAGCTTAAGTAAAAATGAAGCTTAACATTAAGTACAGCTTAACATTAGGCGAAGCTTAACCTTATATGCAGCTTAAACGGCCCTCCCCCTTTCTCTCTCGGCGGACCAGGCCTCCGACCACGCTGCCGACAGCAAGCTTGCAGCCCCCCGCGGCTCCCCACAAAGCCGTCCCCGGCCGCCCCGCTTCCAAAGAGCGCAAACTGCGCGCCTTCAGCGCTCCTGCCCGCCAAGGCCGGCCCTACCCATCCCCTGGCAACCCTGAACACGGCCCGCCTCTTCCGGCTTGAGGCCGTTGCAGCCTCCCACGGCGTCTCCGGGCAACCGAAGGGAAGAGCCGGAAGTCGGGGATCGCAGCGGGCGGTCTCCAAACTCTTGCATTTTGGGAGTTGTAGTTTAAACAGGAAAGAGGCCCTCCAGTGGAACTGGATTCTCGGATGGAAGTGTAGTTTTCTTGGCAACCTTGTGGAAGAGGATGGCCATTGTCTTCTGGAACTGACAGACATTTTTTGAAGTTCTAGTCTAGTTCATGTGGGTGGGGATTTTCTGGTGGTCTCTCATCCTAGTCCTAACCAGGTTTCCCTCGGACAGTTTTTCAAGCTTCTTGCGTGCCATGGTGGTGCCCAACGGATTAAAAGAGTAAAAGAAAATCCAGGAGAAAACAATAGAAAAGAAAAAGTTTCTAGTGGGAGACTAGTGGGCTTCCTTGTGCAATCGATTGCCCCCTGTGAAAACTGATTGCTAGGCTAGATGGGTCAGGGGTCTGATTCACCAGGTCACTGCTTGGCTTCTGAAGCGCCACACTGCATGGATGCAGTCAAAAAGGGCCAAATGTAAATTCAGCTCACTGGAAAAGGCTCTAATGCCGGGAATGGTGGAAGGAAGGAAGGAGAAGAGGATGGCCAGCAGCAAGGTGGAGGGACTCAGTTACAGGGGCAATGAGTGCACCATTGGAAGACCTGAAACACCCAGGTTAGGGACAGATCATCCTGAGATTGTCTGTCTGTGTGGTCACTAAGCGTCAACGCTGACTTGATGGCATATAATCAAATCAATTAATCAATGCAAAGACCCAGCTCCCCTGAGAAACCCATAATGCTGGGAAAGTGGAAGGAAAGAGAAGAAGAGGACGACCAGCAGCAAGGTGATGGACTCCGTTACAGTGGCGATGGGGGCACCACTGGAAGAGCTGAAGGACCAGGTTGGGGACAGATTGTCATGGAGAAAATCTATCTATGTGGTTGCCAGGAGTCAAAAACAACTTGATGGCCCATAATCGAGCAATCGGTTCCACAGCTATTGAATTTCCTGGCCATCTTCTCCACGGACGAACTGAACCTGACCCTGTTTAGCTTTCCAGCATCAGCTGGGTTCATCTCTTCAAACGGCAAGCGGCGATTTGAGATTTGGAGTGGGTTTTTTTCCCCTAGTCGTCGAAAACAACCTGATGGCACATAATCAATGCAGCCTATTTGGGTTTTTGTCAGCCTCTCTCTTATAGGCATGGTCAACAAGGGAATTGGGGGGGGGTGTTGGTTGCCCAAATGTAACGCAGGCGCGGAATTTGGAAATCGCGCTTCTCGTCGCCGCCGCCTCGTCCAAACCCCGCCAAGCTTATTACTCCGCTACGGAAGCCATTGTTTCGCAAGCCGCCTTTGACAGCGCCCCGCGGAAAAGCCGGTCCGCAACTCAGCGCCGCCTGCCTCCCGATTGGGGGCGGCCAGCCAATCCCGGGCGCGCCCGGGAGCAGAAGGCCGCCCCTTCCCGCCCTCGCCGTGGCCGTCTTCTCTCGCGCGATTGGCTGAGGTGGCCGGCCCGCGCGGCCCGCTATTGGCCGTGCACCGCGCGGCCGGCGCGGCGATTGTGCGGTCAGGGCGGGGGCCCGCCGCCAAGCCTGAGGAGAGCGCTGCTGCTGCTGCTGCGGCGCCCGCCGCCCTCCTCCGCCGGCGCGGGGGCCGCCATGTTCTGCTATTCGGAGGGGCTGGTGGTGGCCTTCTCGGCGCTGGTGCTGGCGACGCTGGCGCTGAGCCGGAGCGCCGCGCTGGCCTGCGCGCTGTCGGGCGGCTTCTACGTGGCGCTGCGCCTCTTCAGTCTCGAGCCGGTCGCTCCGCAGCGCGCCCAGCTGGTGGTGCAGCCGCGCGGGAACCCCTCCCGCATCGCCCACCGCGGCGCCGGGCACGACGCGCCCGAGAACACGCTGGCTGCCATCCGGCAGGTCGGTCGCGCTGAGGGTGTGGGTGGCATTTATTGTGTGTGCAGAGTAGTCGTGGGGGTGTGGTGTGGGTGTAGCATTTTGCGTGCCCGGGGCGTATGTAGCATTTATTGGGTGTATAGAGCATTTATTGTGTGCGTGCACGGTAGGCACAGTGTATCTGGGCTGCAAACATGTGGATGGCAGCAAATGCGCACTCCGTGCTGGCGCTTCTCCCGATGAGAAATTTATGTATGGGCGTATACGTATTTGGACACATATGTATAGTGTGTGCGCATATGTATACATATATATGTACAGCATTACTACTGTGTCTGTTTATATTTGGTATGCATCCCATGTGTGCATTCTATGAATTGGTGTGCAGGTACAGTAGGTATTGTGTGGCATATATATATGTATGTATGTATGTATATACGTATATACATATATACATACACACACATACTTACGTACATACAGAGAGAATGCATTGTCTGCATGTGTATAGTATATCTTGTATGCATGTGGGCGCATATCTAATATGTATTACAGTATTTGTGTGTTAGACATACCACATCTGGACTGCAGACATTAGGACATCTGGATGGCAGTAAATGCCCACTCCTTGCTGACAGCTGGTGCTTCTCCAGATGAGAAATTTATGTCTGGGTATATATGTATAAGTACATACAGTATAGTGTGTATTGTGTTTGCATATGCATGTATGTATGTATAGTATTACCACTGCGTCTGCATTTTTATATTTTATATGTATTGTATGTGTGTGGGTCTATAAGTTGGTTTGAGGGCACAGCATGTGTTATGTGACTACATATATGAGGAAGTATGTATTTGCATGTGTATATTGTGTGCATGTGGTTGCATATCTAGTATGTATTGTGTGTAGTTAGATATACTACATCTGGGCTGCAAACATTAGGAGGCCATCTGGATGGCAGCAAATACACATTTGTTGCTAACACGTAATGGTCATCCAGGTGCTTACAGCTCAGGCATGCTATACTGAAAAATTATTATTGGAAAGGTAGCTTGGCAAAAGTCGATGGAAGGAATACTCTAAAGTATAATTACATGAAAGATGGCTTGTGTATGTTTGTGAGTATCTGTAAAACATGACTGGTTGGGAGTGGGGAGAAGTTGCAACCTATGAGAAGTAGAAATAAGCTTTGGTTTATACACTTTGGAGAGCTACATGGGTGAAATTGGGAGAGAAGCCTACAAACAGAAAATAAATTACGCTTGTAAAGGTATCTGGGATAGGCAGCCTGTGTATATGTATATGTATGACTTTCTGGGAAATAGGATGTCTTGAGTATGCACATCTATGGCTAAATCATATTGGTTGCATCAGTACAACATGCTAGACATGACTGAACTGGGGCTGAGCCATTGCTTGACTTACTATAGGGTTGCCTGCAAAATGTTAGAGCAGTAAGAATTGTAAGTATGAATTGTACCCCTTTTATGAATGAAGCAGTGGTGGAGAACTTACTTTTTTTTCTCCAAGTTCATCAACTTGAGAGTCAGTACAACAACGATCGAGAGATAATGGAAGTTGCAGTCCCACGACATTGACCAGAAATGACAGATACAGCCTTTTCCTCAGTCAACAGATAAAACACCTGCCTGTCCTAGAAGCTAGCCATCTTCTAGGAAATTTAGAATTGAACCAGTACATTTAACTCCCCGCTTTGCAGGATAGCTGAAAGTGTAAGGCCTAGGAAAATTAATATTACTCTAAGCTAGTTAAAGCATTATTGTGCATCACCAACCACATAAATCCTATTGATGTTCAGTTATACGTAAATTATACTTCCGATTTAACTTTAAAGGGATAGTGCGACAGGCAGCATGGATTTCAGAAAGTTATTCATTTATTTACAATATTTGCCTCTTGTTCCTGAAGGATCTGAGGGGCTAACAGAAACTCACAGAAATAAAGAAGGTGAGATGGGTCTTCCACTGCTACTTTTACTAAATCAGATGAATCCTAGCAGAGGGCCTTGATGGATTAAAAACCTGTTGGAAGCAAGCAATTGCAATTAAATGCATGATAAACAAAGGAAGGGCTGTGCTTGTTTGGTTTGCAAACGGGAGTGATTAAAACATCCAAGAACCTCCTAAACAGAAGCATCAAATTAGCAAGGGAGATTACCTGCAAATATTTGTGAATCATTAAAGGTAAATATAGTAACTGTCCGCTTCCCAAGATAATGCACGGTGGATTTGATCAGAAGGGAATTTATGAGAGAAGCTGTTTACCCTGTTGTCTTTTTCTAATGGCTTGTAGAAACCAGATTACTAATGCTTTTTGGGTGGCCTTTGCTGATTTCTGAATGGGAACTCTGCCTTCACACCTAACATCATTCTTTTGCATTATAAAAGATGGCATCTATGTTTATTTTCAGCTTTAGTGGCTTCTGCTAGATTGGGCATGAAATTGTAATGGCTTTGCTTTTTCTCCAAATATCCCCATGTAAAGATGATACATATCTGTTGTATCACTTAACTGCCTGATATGACCTGCGGTCTTAACGCGCCCTATTCTTTTGGGTGTTTGCGCAACATGGCTGATCCAGTCAGTGCTACCTTGAGGAAGTCCTTTAACCCCACACTCTGGCAGCACTTGGTCACAGAAGCCCTGTCAGATGAGGAACAACTATTTTGACAGTCTTCCAGCTGCCCCAAAGGGTCTTCCAACCCTCCCTGGTGATGTCAACAAGGGAAAATTTGCATATCTTCTGTCACTGAGCTTTCCAAGTTTGGGATTGCAACCTTGATATTCAAAGGATGAAATGCTGTAGTTTGAACATTTGTTTTTAGTTGCCCCTGTATTTGTAAGTAGCCATTTTGATTAGCCCTCATTGCTTAAGTCATGTTACTCAACCTCAGCAACTTTTGACTTCAACTCCCAGAATTCCCCAGCCAGCATGGGAAAATTCTGGGAGTTGAAGTCCACAGATCTATAAAGTTGTTGAGGTTGAGAAACACTGGCTTGGGTGAAGTGTTAGAGTGGAGGAGCAGAAGGTGGATTGCCAGTGCATTTGATAAACTTTAGCCAAAACAAAGAGTCTTGTAGCATCTTAAAAATCCAAGTTTATCCTCACATAATTAAAAAATACTAACCACAATGCAAGACTATTTATTTATTTATTTATTTATTTATTTATTTATTTATGGTTAGCTGTGAGACTAACAATCTGGATGTTGTTGTTCCTCAACTGGGATCATTGTTAATAAAAGATACATATTGAAGCAAAAAAGTGTTCTTAATTAATTTTTACAAAACTGTACACCCCCATCTCTCTGATTAAGGGATTGCTCTGCTGTTCTAGTTTAATGAAAATCTGACCCTGCTAACATTATTTTAGGGCTATAATTTGGTGCAGGTAGTTTTCATCAAGTTCTGGCTAACAGCCATTTTGCACTTATATGAATGACTCCAGGTAGAATAGGAAACCTTGCAGAGCCTGGCCAAAAACACACCGTTGTTTCAGGTATTGAAAACCAGGTGTCGAGGCTGTAGCTGGCAGACTGGTTTGATCATTTCCAATACAAAGTTATCCGAGCACATTCAGCTAAAAAGCCCACCTTATGTTCCCATGTTCTGTTCTGAAATCCTTGACTTTGTTCCTCAAGGCAGCTGAGAATGGAGCAACAGGTGTGGAACTCGACCTTGAATTCACGGCTGATGGAATTCCTATCCTGATGCACGATAGCACGGTGGACAGGACCACCGATGGCTCTGGAAGCTTACGTGCTTTGACCTTTGCTGAGATTCGACAGTTTAATCCAGCTGCTAAACATAGATTATGGTAAGGGAACAATCTGTAGTTCACTCACATCCCAGAAATAGTTTCTATATAATTTTAATTCTTTTAGAAGTTAAGTTGCAATCCAGAAATGTAATTTCACTGTTGTCTTGTTGACTTGAATGGGAAAGACACGCATATACTTTGTGGATTACAGCTTCCCAATAGAAAGTCATGTCTTCAGGCACTGAAATGACTGATCACTCAGGGATCTTTAAAGGACTTTTAAGAATTTATTTTCCCCTCCTAGTGGAATAGATCCTTAGATCTTTAGTGGTGGTACAGTATGAATGGGAGCGGACTTTTTTTTTTTTTTATTGGATACTTTTCTGTTGAAGTGCACACCTTTCAAGTAGTTGTGGTGATTTTCCTCCAGGAGGGATTACCGTGGGGAAAAAATACCAACTCTAAAAGAAGCTGTTTTGGAAAGTTTGCAACATGACCTCATCATCTACTTTGATGTCAAGGGGCACGCAGATCAGGTACTCTTTTAACAGCTACACATCAAAAGCTTTTCCCTTCCTGTAGAGCTTCCATTCAACAAAAAGTTCTGACGATAAAATGCTGAAACCGACTAAGTGATGTTTTTAATACTGTTTTTTTATTCATGGTCCTAAAGTAATGACTGGCTTAAGGTTTTCTCAGAAATGCTTTTTCTCCAATTCATAGAGCTCTGTTAAGGCAGGGGCAGGTGGTGGAATTTAAAAAAAAATAAGGCACTTACCAACAGCAATCAGTTTTTCTGATTAATATGGAGTAAATTGCATGAAGGTATGTGGCTGTTTGCATAGAGTTATTCTCCTCTAGCACTAGAAGGTAGAAGCTGTCAAACCTTTTATTTGACATAATCAAAAGAGTGAGGCTGGAAGCTTCTTCATTGACTCAAGTGCTGAATTCTGAGTCTTTCCCTAAATCCATGGTCTTTTAAATTAAAATAAGTTGCTGTTTTTGAACGCAGCTTTTTCACGTACATTAGTACAAATACTGTTCCGTTCACCCAGATTGATGTTTTTTTTTAAAGCACTAATTATCTTGCACCATCTGCTCTGCACATGCCACTTTAGTCATTAGCATCTTTTACACAAGAATTGCCTCCAGCAACTGAAAAGAACAAGAAAAAAACTGCCTTTGTCCAATGTTATTTAGAAAAATAATGTTAAGTGTTCTATAGCTCTTTCATGCCATTTTCCTTTTTCTGGCAGGCAGTTGCAGCCCTGAAACATCTCTACCTGGAATATCCCCGGCTGTACAATACCAGTGTCGTTTGTTCATTTATGCCAGATGTTATCTATAAGGTGAAGCTTTCAGAATGTTATTAATATCTCATTATTTCTTGCCACTGTTGACATGATAGGAAGTTTTTGAGTAAGTTAGGTGTTACACAAGGTGCGCGAAATGTATCTCATAGACAGGGAAGCATAGACTATCTTTCAGAGCTTTAAAATAATCTAGTTTATTTTAAAATAGTCAATAGAGTAATTACTGGTCCTTCCTTAAATTGGAAAGTCACTTTTAAGAAGAGTTCATTGGATTAAGCCCATGGGTTGATCACATTCATGTTTTACAATGGCTGCATGGTGAAGAAATGTGTTTTTCTCAGTATTTTTTAATGTTTGTGTGTTCAATTTATAACACTAATACCCCACTTCAGCTCCTTGAGGAAACAGTCAATAACAGGTAATCTTCTGTATGCAATAGGTGGGAGTAGTTATGTTTTAAAGTACAGTAAATATGCATTGAATGAACTACTGATCTTTAAATGTTGTATCATGAAATGCTGAAGCATTTCTGAGCAAGGTCAGCTGTTGAAGTTGGAAGTAAACACTCATGGGGAAAAAAATCAGTGGGGTATTCTTCTAAGTCAGTGTTTTGGATTTTAATGCAAAACAATGTGGATCTTTCTACAACACAATGATTTGCAGTTTGGTTCTCAGCCTTGTTTTTCCTAAAAACCCCAAACTGCCAGAAACCAGGCATTGTTAAATCTCTTGTATTATAACATTATTTAGATATCAGGATGCATGTATTTAGCTTTTGTGTTTGGTCTTTTAGATGAGGCAAGCTGATAGAAATGTCATAACGGCTCTGACCCACCGACCGTGGAGCTTCAGTCATTTCGGGGATGGGAGGCCTCGCTATACATCTTTATGGAAACACTATTTGTTTATGGCCCTTGATGTTATCATGGACTGGAGCATGCACAACTTCCTCTGGCATTTATGTGGCATTTCTGTTTTTCTGATACAGAAAAATTATGTTTCACAGTAAGTTGCACAGCATGACCCAACCGCATACTTGAGTTTAACCAATCTATTGCTGCTAGATTTCTTGATGGGGATTGCATGGAAAAAGAAGGCAAGCTTGCCTCACATTTATGAAACAGAGGCATGAGGAACAGTGGGATTTATACTGAGCCTTTTCTGGATTAATCCCAAATTTAAATGGCTTTAATTGCTTTTTCATGTTTTTTAAGGGAGGTAAGAGAGCTGTATCAAAGCAGTAAAGCACTATTGCTATAGAAATATTTTTAAAATAGGACACAGTGCAACTGCTTGTTCTCTCATATCATTTTTGCCTTCTTCCTTTCAGGGACTATATAAATCGGTGGTCTTCTAAAGGAGTTCACGTTGTTGCTTGGACCGTCAACTCACTTGCTGAAAAAATGTATTATGAAAATGTTCTCCAGGCAAGCTATATTACCGACAGCTTACTAGAGGATTGTGACCCTCATTACTAGCTTGATCTTCTACTGCTTATTGGCTTCATTAGTCAACTAAAGTTCATCAGCAGTGGAACTTTATGATTTTATTTCACGAAGGCTGCATTGCTTCCCTCGGGGGTAAAAAAAATTACATTTCAGATTGCACCAAAGTCTCTTCTTTTTGCTTAGATTGAGATTTCTCATTACTATCACTTTTCATCCAAGAAAGAATTAGTATTTTTAATCAAGTAGGCACGTGCAGCTTAAATGGAAAAAATTATTTGCTACAAGTGAGCTGTACAAGACTAAGGGGGTTGGGAAATTAACTTTTTGGAAAATTCTTGAATGTTCCATTCTGCCCCTGGACCACCCGAAACCTCTGCTGGTCCATGCTGCTTGGGTGGTTCCCCAGAATTAAATCCTCTAAACCAGAAGTGGTTTCAAGGTGTTCTGGGGGTATCCTGGCCCCCAAACAGTCCTGTTTTGTCCAGGACACCAGTTCAGAGAAATGGTCAACTACCCCAGTCAGCATAGTTGAAAGAGAGAATGGAACATTCTACCGTTTTTCCAGTGTTCTATTCCTAAACCTGTGATTTTTGCACATTTCTGGTACACGGCATACAGTAATGGCTGATTTATACTCAATCAAAACAAAATCAAAACAACCAGCTAGACTGACAAAACGTTTAGCCTTCACAAATTACTGGCATGACTTGAAATGTTAGTCTGTACTTACAAAGAACAATACAGGCAGTCCTCATTCAGCAATGGTTTGAAGTTACGACAGTGCTGAACAAATGGTGGCTATGACCTGTCCTCGGAGTTCCGTCCATTCCAGCACCCCCACCGTCTTGTGATTGCAGTCTGGGTGCTTGGCAACTGGTTTGCACTTAGGACTGGTTGCAGTGCCCTGCAATCATGTGATCACCATTTGCAACCTTCCCTTCCAGCTTCCCCAGAAAGTCAGTGGGGAAGCCAGCAGGGAAGTTTGCAAGTTGCTGGGGTAAGTCTCCCCCATCTGCAAACCCTCTCCAAGCCCCTCTGTGCTCACGTAGCACCGGCCAATTGTGTACCCAAGCATACCCTCCCTGACCGAGTCTCTTGCACGCCCCCTCCCCATGCTGTGCTGAGCATCTTGCACACCCTCCCTGACCCTCCTATGCACCCTCGCATGCCCTCCCATGCACTGTCATGCACCCCCTTGTTTCCTCCCCCACCCGGCAGCAGCCACTTACCTGCCTGCAGGCCTGGGACATGCAACTTCCTGCCGGCTTCCCCACTGACTTTGGGGAACGACCGTGGGATTCAGGTAACAACAGCAACAGGGACTGCAGGGATTGCTGTCGCTAAGCTTTACAACCGCATTGCTTAGCAATGGAAATTCCAGTCCCAATTGCAGTCATAAATTGAGGACCACCGGTAGCGAGTGCGGTGGGAACACTTGCGACTATGGCTAGTATGCAAGTATTTTCTGTCTCCCGCCCGCACATGAATTCAAAGTGCATTTTTGATAATAGAGTTAATTTAATCTCTCATAAATATTTAGCAAGGCAGTGTGCAATATATTTTGATGATATATTTTGATGTGATGGGGCATTTAATGAAAAGCTGGGAATGGGAGCTTTTCACAGCTGCCAGGGTTAGGATGCATGGGAGTGGGGTATGTTTACTGCATCTACACTTTTAAAAGTTAGCTTTTGTTCAAGGTTGCATTTGAAACTTGTAGGAAATACTTACACTGAAATTGTTCATGCAAACTTGAAACAGTTCTCTGGACTGCATTTTTCTTCAGTCATTTCTTTGCAGAATTGAGTCTTGTCCAAATATGAAAGAATGCCAATTATTTCTAAGGGATGTTTCCATCAGGATTGAAAGTATCACTTCAGAAAACATCACTGTGTGCTGGAGATTACAGCAACAAAGGCTTTTAAAATAACATATTTTAGATAACTGCTGTAATGGAAACCACAAGAAGGGGAGAAAATGGAGAAAATGAGGATAAATTATCTCATATACCCAGGGCATGGGACCATCTGAAACGTAATACTAAGGAGATGTTACACTAGTGCAAAAACTGGTGCCTTAAAACTTTGCAGCCAAGCATAAATAAAATTCTTGATGTTTCTTAGGAATGCTAAACTTCTCACTTGAATAATTTGGCTAAAGCAGAAACAGGTAGTTGGCAACTGCCATTAATATTGTTCCCAAATAAAAGGTTCCTTATCAACTGATTTAAGGCGCAGCTGCTAAGTCAGACAAAATATGTATTTGTGGTTATAATATTCCAACTTTTGTTTCCCCCAATACATCACTAACCGCTGTTTAAGCTGACATAAAATGTAAATCTGTTCCTGCCTTTCTTTCACCATGCCGCCATACATGTTCATTTAAAGAAATCAATGTTTCCTTTATCATTCTGTATAAATCTCTGTATAATTTCTGTAAAAAAAAAAATCCTTACAATTATAAAAATAAATTTGGAGAGAAAATGATGACAATGCTTAAGGAATTATTCCTGGCAGTTACAATCTGGAATAAGTTATATTACTCCACTATCAGATTTCCATCTTAAAATTGATTAGCCTGTTTCCTCAAGTGTACAGTAAGTTCTGGGGAGAGATTCTTGTCATAAAGAATAGTTTGGCACCTGCATTTTCTGAAGTCATAATAAAGAAAAACCTCAACAAATGTAAAAGCGTACAGTAATTTGATTTAAAAATTCTCATTTTTGGAGTTCTGTCAGTTCCTACTGAGACATTATTTGTGCAAATAGCAGAGTTCTAGATGAGGGGTGCTTGGTGCAGGTGGACATTACTTCACTCCAACTTTCATGAGCTTTCTTCATTTTCCATTTCCCATTCAGCCTCTTGCCTGGCTCTCAAAGCCAAAACCAGGGTTTCAGATACTCCAGCATTCCTGGTTATTTGGCTAGGCTCTGTTACAAGCAAAAGGAAGAAGAATGGTGTAATTCATTGAAGGCATCCATGTTCCTAATAGCCCCTTTAGGTTTTCTTATCCCAAAGCACACCAAACTGCCATAGGTAGCCCCACTGAACACCCGATTCTCCTGCCCTGGATATCCATGCACTTGTGTGGTCATGTGGTTAGCGAAGTCATGCTGATTTCTAGGGACGTTGATTTCTTTACCTCTGTAGAGTTGGGGAAGACTACATGATATTTTGGAGACAGAAAAAAAAAAAGATCTACCAATAAACTTTGGTTTTGCCACCAAATTTCAGTGACACAATTTGGGATACCCTGAGGTTTATTTCAACCCTTTTATAGAAGACTACATAAGTAGGTTTCCCTTTCTCCTATCCTACAAACCAAGTACCAGGAGAAGCTTTGCTGACTTAGGACTTCCCTGCAGCCTCTTTCTACACACTTGACCCATTTGATTTATGTCACTTCCCCTTCCAGACAAAGTTGACTTCCGGTGACTACAGAGTTATCAAGTACCTTTCTCCTAGACACGTTTTGACTTCCCAATCTAGTCCCAATACAAGCATTAATCATAGTTTACTTAATGTTTTGAGATAAGCAATATCAGCTAGGTATTGCATGCTTGATTATGCATGCTTTCAATTTAGCATGCTGAAATTAACTTTATTTTGATGAAAAAGACCCCAAACACCCATTGTGTAGGGCACTGATATAACTGTTCTGCCTAACGCTCTTAGTACTTACCGTGAGTAAAGCTGGTCATCGCAGGGTATCTAGCAGACTGAAAAGGAGACGATAATAACTGATTTGAAATACAGACCACTGTTTTAAAAATTAAAATGTTAACTCTTTAAACATATTCTGTGTCTCTGATGTTTATCCTGGTAGTACTCATTCATACTACCGACTTAAAACACTGGTAAAAAACCCAATACATTAATAATAAAATACTTCTCTGCCCTAGTGGAAATTAGGTTAGCCTCTCTGCTTTTTGTTAGCAGCAAATTCACAATGGGACCTATTACTGACTTTGTACTCCACACATACTGAACACTTCCCACAGCCAAAAGACTTCTACATCAACTAGTTGACTTGCTAATCAGTTAAAAGAATGATGCTAATGCTGTTCAGACAATTAAGGCAATGACCACGACTGCTGGTCATTTGGAGGTAAAGTTTACATACAAGTACATGGCAATACATAGACACAAAATAAGAGAAGAACCCAATATTGCTGTGTTTTGCTATCCTGGGAAAAGGAAAGCAGAAGAATCCTAGCATTCACCTCTCCCCAAAGATCTCTGTAAACTTCATTTTTTCTTGGGTTCCTTCCCTGGCCTGCTGCCTTCCTCAATCTGTTGCTCTTTAGGTTGGTTGGCCACATGGCCAAGAGATGGAAATTAGGGAAGTTGCAGTCCAACCCATCTAGAAAGTACCAAACTGGAGAAGGCTGTGCCAAGAACTATCAGAAGCACAGCACAGTGCAAAAATAGAGTTTCCATCTGGTGGAGACACTGATTGGAGACACTGCTAAGAACATTTATGGTTCAACTGTCTTCATACAGTCTGGATTATCATTTCCATCATCTCCAAACAGTATCAACATGATATAATCCAGATGGGTCAAACAATAAGGCCAAGGCTGGCAAAGAAAAAAAAAAAAAAGGCTGGCAAAGAAAAGAAAAAAAAAAGGGAGGTGAAGTCCAACCTATCTAGAGGACAGCATGGAGGGGGTAGTTAGCATCTGCAATTCAAATGCCTTTATTCAAAGGAAAGTGTTCCGAAGTTTGTTCTTCCTCACCCACACCACACCCTCTATTACCTCAGTAGACAAAGCTCTCTCTTCCATCCACGGGGAGTGCTCCATGCAGCTGGGCAGGAAAACACGGATTTGTTCCTTAGGCAGCTGGTTCAGAGAGAAATCCCTCTAGAAGACAAATCAAAATTAGACTTACCTTCTGTTCTTGACTAGTGTTCTGTGCCACCAATGACACACCCACCACCAGCTTCTGATAAGAAATTCAAGATATTTATTGCAGTCATAAAGCTTTCACCGAAGTCACACAAAGCATGCTACAAACCCAAAACTTTTTGCAGGCCTGAGACCTCATTTTAGCGAAATAATTCAGAGAGACAAACTCAGCTTCAGAAAGATCCAATCGCAGTCCATTTCTAAGCCATGCATCCAGGTAACCCAACAACAGCATACCGACAATGTCAAAGCTGGGGAACGGTTTGCCCCAAAGAGCTGGTCACAAAAGCCATCCTGCTTATCTAGCCGGGAATATCAGCTTGACTATTTGGCTGGGTCACGCTTCTTTCTTTCAAGTAGATGGCCAGAGTTGCCTGGCTCTTCTCAGTTTGTGATGGGTTGCTGGCCTTGGGACCTCTTCTAGTTCTGGCTTTTGGTCAGCTGACTCACCCTGCACCTAGTTGATCCCCAGGTGTGCTTCCTTCAGCTAATTCTTTGGTCCAGGCTGAGACTCAGTCTGGTCAAGCTCCTTAGCTTCTGAATTTCAAAACTCAGACAAATCCCTCACCACAGGGTACAACTGACCAAGCTGTTCCCCTGCACACGCGTACTGCCTGCCTGGTTTCTCTGCCTTTAGCTCAGTCTGCTCTTGTCATAGATCTCAATTAATTATGTGAGGTTTGGTATTATACCAAGGGTCTCCTGCGGTCAGTGGTGCACTGGTAAATGTTTAACAACCTGCTCTCCCCCACAAAAAGTATGCACATACATACCGTCAAAAGACCTGATCCACCGCCTAGTCTTTTGCATTCACCTCCGTCCCGAAAGACATGCTGCTGAGTGTCAGGCCCAGCCCAAGAACAACGGTGAAACAGTCCAGTCCAGTCCAGTGCCTTTATTTGCTTACACCTTATAGACAGAATCTTGCCAAACTCCATCTATACTACAGCAACTAGTGGATCTACCCTGGGAGATTCTAGGGAGTGGCTATCCTGAATCTCTTACTCTTCTCACACTCCCCCTGCGGACTATGCTGCCTCTTGCCTCCTCCCCCCTCCTGGAATGCGCCCCCTCCTTCCCGATAGCCTTGATCCCCCACATCACTCTCCTCCTTGTAGATACATTCCATCACACCAAGCTCTTCCAGCACCTCCAGGTCTCACTGACGCTGCTGGCTCCATTGTAGTTACAGCGCAGCACCGCTAGCCACCAAACAGCTGGTGAGTGCACCAGCCATCTTGCTCACCTCTGCTCTCAATTGGCTTGCAAAATTCCAGAACATTTAACAGGCTCCCGCAGGCTAGTACAAGCCAGCTCCAGTGCACCATATTGTCCACCTTGGTGTCAGAGCCTGGTTCATCCCCTGGCAGGCTACTGTGCTGGGCACAGCCAACGATAGCTCTGATCAGTCCACAGGAATGCTGTCACTAGTGCTCTCCCCTCTGTGGGAAGAGGTTCTGGCTTAAAGAGGCTGAGACCCTCTTTAGTCTTAACTCTTCTTTTTAAGGATTCCCTTAAAGTACCATACCATCCTTTGGCACAGTGTGTCTCAACCTCAGCAGCTTTAAGAAGTGTGGACTTCAACTTCTGGGAGTTGAAGTCCATACATCTGAAAGTTGCCGAGGTTGAGACGCACTGCTTTTGCATGATCCATTTTTCTGAATTCCTTATCACCATCTGCTGGCAGTCCTAAGAAACAACAACTCACCGTAAGGCATTTTCCCCAAATCCAGAACTGGCTAAATACAGTAATGGTCACTCCAACTCCCATCCAAAGTCTTTTTTTTTTTTTTAGATTGTCCACCTATCTTAAAGTTGCCACAGCTGAGCAACACTGTTATAGAGGGTACAGTATAGCAGGCCATGAACTGTAGTTTCAACAGCCCCTTATCCACAGGGGCACAGTCTCAGCTCTAGGGGACCTTTTTTGTATCGGCCCTCCAACACTGCTGTGGGGAGAGCGCTGAAGCACGCTAAAGTTAGTCTTCTTCGGAATTTGGAAACAGTTATGTGGCTGTACCTCACAGGTTTCTAAAAATTCAATCGCAAATTTCCCCCATCCCCTTCCCTCCGGGTTTATCTAAGTTTGGTCTCATGTTAGCTAGAAATTCAGCAGTTTCCCAGTGCTCAGAGGGCAGGATAACGTGTATACCTGGAGCTGCAGAGAAGACCATTCTTTCCAGCCAAAAGACTCCACCACTAAAGTACCAACACAAACCATGAATGGATACACGTTCTCCCCCTCACCTCCCGACAATTAGTGAATCGCCTTTTTCAATCTGCAGTTTTCCAAATAAAAAATATTTTGGACTGGTTCACATGCTAAGCCATTACACAGTGTGCTTGGCTTGACCTTAGTCACTGTGGTTTATGAGACATGGCTTCACAGCTTAGCATGTTAGTGGATCCCAGACAGTTGTGCTTTATTCAGTAAACCATTATTAAACAAAGAGCGTATGCAATGGGTACATTTGGTCTTTAAAAGCCCAGATCTGCAAAACTAACCTCTGGTTGCCTTCCCAAACACAGCAACTTAGAAGCTTCCAGTGCCCGTAATTGCTTCAGTAGAAACATTTTATCTTTGCCTGCCTACAAAATCAAGAAACAGTTAAATAACAAGGGATGATGGGTTAGAGGGATTCATTTGATATTTTTCTTTAAAAAATTAACAGGTAAACTGAGCAGTCAAACACCTCTCTTGAAAACTAATCCTTCCTTTGTTTTATTTATTAAACGCATTTCTATCCCGCCACAATCAAAAAGACCCTCAGTGGCTTACATAGAGTCCTAAACTTCCACAATAAAATCTGAAATTAGACAGAAACATCATAAATAACAACCATAAAACCACACTAACCCAAAACAACAATAAAGGTAATAAAAATAAAATAAAATTACAGATACATTACAATCTGTTCAACAAAGCAAATGCATATTTTAGAATCACAGAGCTGGAAGAGAGGTTGGAAAGCCTTCTAACCCAAAGCTAAAGTTCCCTGAAAGGTGCCTGTCTAGCCCTGTGATTCTTAAAGAATGAACTGTAGGCCACTAGGTGATCTGCTGTACTTCCCCACATTCACTGGCCAGAACTTACTTGCTGCCTTAGATCTTCCCTCGAGTGACCAGTAAATGCTTAATTTTAGATTATATGTTTAGTATAACATTTAGCTTAAAAATACATTTTTAAATAGAGGGAATAAGAAGGCATAAACATATGCAACTAAAGGATTATTTTATTTGCCAAAAAACCTAAACTGCCATATTTGTAAAGATAAAGTCATGGGGGAGGGGGTGTTTGTTTATCTGGGTGGTCCCTGAAATTCCCAAACTTTTATATGTAGTGACCCACAGTTGCAGAAAGTTTGAGAAACGCTGGTCTAGCCGCTGCTTGAAGACCTTCAGTGATACAGCACCCACCCCCTGTAGAAGCAACTACTGTAGTCAACCTTCTCAAATTGTTTCTCCCCATATTCAACAGTAAGATGCCCTCCTGTAATTTAAGCTAATTTGACTAGATCCCAACAGAGTTTCTCTAAGAAAATACTTACATTAACAATTTGCTCTTGTAGGAGTTTAACCATTGTTTTTCGCCCACTGATGATTTGCCAGTAAAGATATGTGATCATCCTAAAACAGAATGCAGAAATTAAAACTCAGTCTTTATTGGTCAATAAACTATGTTCCATATTCTTATTCATTGTTTACTTTTTAAAAAAATATATTCCTCAGCCAAGAACCCCAAACTGTGCCACCAGACAGAATAAACAACACGAAGTTTGTAGGGCCCATAATCTATAGAAGTGCTGCATTATGAAAGAATTCATTTAACAAATGGGTCACCTTCCTTCCCCAACCCACCTCTTTTTCCTTTATGGGAAACTTACAGCACAATGATGGAAAGGATGAAGAAGAAAAAGGTGCTCTCGATTATGTTGTGATAGATCCACACTACCCATCCTGAACTCGGGTAAGAAGCCAGGAGTGACACCCACCCAGAAATAGCCTCAAAGGTAGTTGTCAGACCTCGGAAAGGACCACATGCTTCTGAAGGCTTCCGTCTTGGAAAATAAAGGAAAGAAAAAAAGCCAGGTTCTTCTTATACAAATATAGCCAGTTTATATGTTTGTTGAAAGAAACACTCACAGACGCTGGGCAACATCAGAGACATCACTAGATATCTGCTGGAACCATGTCCCTGTGGAGATCTGCAAATCCTGAGATCTCTGACTTTGTTGAGAAGGGCTACCATGATGGGCAAGACTAGGGACAGGATCGAAGAGGACTCCACATGAACAGAGGAGCTGCCAGCCCCTTGAAGTAGGCCATGTCAAGAAGATGCACGGCTCTTTATTGTTGTAGATAGACCAACAGAATCTTAAAAGCCTATCCAAGCTTTTCTCTGCCCCATGTTATACCAAACAAAATCAATGTGGGGTTATTTTGGGTTTCTTTCTCATGCCTTCCTCTTTCTCAAGACTGGATCATCTTTTTCTGAAAGCCCCCCACCCCCCTTTAATGGTTTGCTCATTCCTTCTCCATTCCCAAAGTCAGATCTGCATTCCTTCACAGGGACACAATGGATCCAGAGGAAGCGAATAAACCAATGACCAGCTGCATCTTGCCTGAGGGTCCTCCAAAGCCTGGGCTGAAATGCCAAATAAGGCCCTGAAGCCACTTGAAAAGGGTGGACCAAGGAGCTTCTGACCTCCAGACGGTGACTGCGATGACCGAGAGGACTCCAGTGAAAGATGGGAAAAAGAGCAGGAAAACAAAGATGGTGTTCATCTGTGATCCTCGCCAAGCTTTGCGGGGCTGCTGGCAGTTCATCAACAGGCTGATCTGGAGGAGCAAGCCATAGAGACCATGGGCAGATCAAAGAGGTGCAGTCTTTTGGTGTTCCCACCATCAAAAGATTGACCTCTGAAACCAAAGGGAGCCAAACAGCGGCAGATACAAAAAGGCTGTTCATCTGTGAAGCAGGCAACCAAACTGCCCACTTTTTAGGATCTTTGGGAGGTAGGGGGGAGCAAAGGCAGAAACAGATGTCTTAACACATCTTGCCACCTAAAATCAGTAATTTGTTGTCAAATTTTGATGGGGTCAACTTGTAGGCCACCAAAAGGAGCAGTGAGGCACATGCATACCTTAAGCTTCCCCCCTCCCCTGTAAAAGCCATAATACATGGTAGGTTTGGCTTAAATATGTAGCTCATGCATTAGGGCTTGATCAATCGATTTGATTACTAGCCATCAAGTCATTGTCGACTCTTAGCGATCACATAGATAGATCTTCTCCATGATGATCTGTCCCTAATCTGTCCCTTCAGCTCTTCCAATGGCACCCCCATCGCCACTGTAACTGAGTTTAGGGCTTAGCAGTATGTATGAACCAGGCCACAGTAGCCTGGGTTAGCAAACTGGGTGAGCCCTGACCATTCCTCATTCTTGTACTGTTCCAGAGTGCTATTGATCATCCCGCTGAATGAAAGGAAACTGAACTGTGAGTCCATATACAGTATGTAACAGCAGGAGGCTTGAGGGAGAACAATGGAATTATGGCTGGCAAGGAAAAATCACAAAAAGCAGCCTAACCTTTTTCACGCAAAATATTATAAAAAATGTTATCATCTGGATGGCAGGAAGCAGAGGGGAGAAGAAGATCCCAATCCTGAAGAAGAGGGGGAAAAAAGACAATTGAGTAAGAATTCAAGGACAGAGTTCTCTTCGTATGCCATTCAATGTAAGTAGAGACTATTTTTTGTGTTTGGATAAAAATGCCGGATATGTGGCCCACTCTGTGAATGGTGACCTGTGACTGGTCTGGAGAGATCATATGCACAGAGGTAAGCAAACCCTGTATCAGCCAACAGAGGTTAGACCACACTTTCTCAGTTCCAACAAAGCAGGAAGTGATGGCTTAATGCATAAGAGGGGAGAGAAACTACAAGCTGTAAAATGAAATTCCCAACTATCAATGGAGCCAAGGTCTCCAACGATCAGTCCAGCAGAGAGCAGGGAGAAATAACCCCATAGTTTCCCTGAAATATCAAGATTCTTCCTAAGAAATTAAGAACAACCTGAATGTGCTAAGAACCTTCAACTTGATCTACAGTCATTCTCACTATTCCTGATACTCAAGCTATGAATGCTGCTGTTTCAATAGCTAAAAAATCAATGCCCAGAAAGAAGAAACACCATTTTCAGACTGGGAACAGCAAAGTATTTCACATTGCATCATCACCACCACCACCACCACCACCACCACCTCCTCTACTTTAGGGTTAGGTTTCTTCGTTTGTTTTCACAACTTTACATAGAGTGGAATGTTTTTGGTTTTTTGCTTTAAATCGTACTAGGACTTTAGGGAGCCAGTTGCATCAGCCCAGCAACACTTATTTTTCTGAGCTCCTGCCCTTTCAATTTCAAGTTACTTTATAATAATATATTTTAATTACTTTGGGGGGGTTTTTAGCTAATTTTTAGTTAAGTATACTAGGTTACAGTCGACTTATTAGATTTTTATTAGACTTATTAGATCTTTTTCAATTTAATCATAATTTCTTCGGGCGAGATGAACGTGGAGACAAAAGGCATAGGCAAAAGATTCTGAGTGGATTTGAACGTGGGAAAACGAAAGAAACAACATGGCATCAGTCTGGGTCCCCTTTCTTCATCAAAGTCTGCTAAATAACCAACAATAGAAGAACATTTGATATGAAGGGAGCCAGTTTTCATCTTCCATGCCATCACCCAATTTATATCAGGACATTTATCAGCAATATTTAGAAGCTTGGGCAATTTCCTCTGCAGTTTCTGTTGACTCAGAGACACAATAATTCAGATGCATTCAAGCATACGACAAAGGAAAAACTGCAAAAATCTTCAAAATGTGATTTTTCACTCACCATGTCAAAGTCTGAGCGTAGATCAAATCCAAAACATTTCGAGCAATGTCAAATTCTGGCACTCCAAGTTTTTTATAGCATTTCGTGCCAATAAGTCTGAAATGGCACATTTTTCAGTTACAAAGTTTGGCGACATCTTTCAGAACAGATTATGCAGCAGCTCTACAGAAAGACATTCTCGATGTGTGACAATTTGTAAGATATCTTTTTTCAAAAGGGAAGCTGTTCTTTCGATCAGCTGATTATCAGGAGTTTCTTTGGAGCACAATTGACTGGGCAAAAACAGGCTATAAATAAACTACTGTAATCTAGAACTGTCATTTATCATCTTGCAAGGGATACCAAGTTTCCAACCCCTAATTTTTAACAACAGCAT
This sequence comes from Python bivittatus, assembly GCF_059951505.1. Taxonomy (NCBI): domain Eukaryota; kingdom Metazoa; phylum Chordata; class Lepidosauria; order Squamata; family Pythonidae; genus Python; species Python bivittatus. The sequence goes on from NW_028277083.1 coordinate 7,288,421, forward strand.
TACAGTAGCATTTTTTAAATTTGGCGGCTGAAATGAAGAACGGTTGGGGTACCGCAAGGTAGACTTTCATGCAACCCCTTCTTCCCTGAGTTCCATTTGGAAACTGAAAACGAAATCCTGGTTTCTGGATATGCTTGGAAGGATTCTATTTTTTCCACTTTTAAATGAATATCCTTTGCTCCTGACAATTGGTTGTAGATTTGGGAGTTCTGCTGATATAACTGTGGCCCATCAGACATGTCTCTAACCTGCCTATCCCTATGTCAGAATTTCCAATCCAAATGTAGAAATATGAAAGTTTTATTTGAGTCAAATACAGACATATGCACATACCGTAGTAGATATTCACCAAAGAATGAACCTAGGAGGCAGCATACAAAGTCTGCTATGAGCAGCCTGTATATATCTTGGCCAACCATGGTCTCCCAGCACTAATGAGGAGAACAGATTAGAAGATGGTCATTTAGTTCACGCAACATGTTAAAGCCAGATCCAGATCTGTGGACATCAACTCCCAGAATTCTCAGCTGTGGCTGTGCTGGCTGGGAAATTCTGGGTAAGAACATCAACATGCCTGGAAAATATCTAGGTCAGAGAAGGCTGAGCTAAGCCGTCAAACAGTTTATTTGATTCTTGTTTAATGTACTGTGTGAACCCAGCAGTCATCCTTTAGTAACCATCGTTTATGGCTTAATGTATTGTACAAAACCAGCCAACGGCAGTTTGATCAATAAACCCTAGGTAGATAAACCATGGCTTAGCCCAATCTGTAAATCCAACTTAAGTGAAAGAAGGCCTCACATCACTTTCTAAGGAATTTTACAACAGTACAGAAACATGTTTGAAAACCTACCTCTACTTTGGATATAGCCACTATGTTGAGCCAGTAGTAGCAGAGGATTCCAATGATAGATATTTTCAGGATGATATTCCTACAAAGAGGAAGCAACAGCTATCAGGATTCAGAAGCATGGGACGCACACAACTGTTTCCTACAAGTCTGCTCTGAAAGGTTTGAAGTTGGGAATTTGAAGGCAATGTTCTGCTCATGGAAAAATACCTGGAAAAGAACTATTTCCTTCTCTCTCCCCTGTCATAGCATTGTGTAATGCGGTGTTTCTCAACCTTGGGAACTTTAAGATGTGTGGACCACACAAAGGGATTGTTGTGGGGGAAAATCGGAGGAAGGGGTCCTATTTCTGCTGCCTTGAGCTCCTGAAGGCAAAGCAGAATATAAATCTAACAGATCAATAAATACGTTCAGTAAAGAATATCTGGATGGGTTATTATGGTGTGGTTCACTCTAAAGGAAGGTAAAAACCACCACAATGTACCTGATAATAGCAGTGTAGATCTGGTGCCTGGGATAGGTGAACTTTTCAACCAAGCTGGAAAACGAGTATAGGAAAGGCATCACGTGGTTGAGGAGGCTCACCACGATAGGCAAAACCAGCGTGGCAGCTTCATTTGTCAGCTTGGTGTTTTCCTGGTTCAGAAATAACTTGAAAGGCGGTAGAGAGAGAGAGCGAACCTACGTTAAGAGCTCAGAGTAATTTCCTCAAGTCTTAGTCATTCTATATTCGCAAATGTATTGTAGAAATGGAAAAAAAGAAGGGGCAGAAGTTATCCCCTGGCATTGTGAAAGCCCATTTACATTTTGCAGTCCATCTTGGATTATGTTTATTATTTATTTGTTTATGAACTGATGGTTTCAACAAATATTTACGTTCACGTCATGTCTAACAACCAAGCATCCACAGCAACTGTGTGCAAAGACCCCAACTGCAAATCAGCTCACGAGGCTGTTACTTGAATGAGGAGGAGGAGGAGGAGGAGGAGGAGAACTTCCAACCAGCAACCTTGGGAGGGATATCAAGTAAACAGATTTATTTTACACTTCCTGGACTTTTAGACAGGCTGGTGATTGTGGCTTCTCACTCCCTCCAACCCTCTTCAGTTTGAAAAGCAGTTCTCAGCTCAACACTCGAAATCATGGCAAACTGCTCCAACTTCCTAGATGAGGGATAGACAGGTTGAGAGCGCCAGTAACCTCTGCCCCAAAGTAGGCAAGGTCAGGATGAAGAACTGGGTAGGCCCCAAGCTAGACCCAATTTCAATTTTAATTTACTCCTCCAGGGTTTTCAATATTTCTCCATCCTTCATTTCTGCCTCATTAAAAATGACAACTTTGTAGCAATGTTTGGAGAAGCTCTATGGGCTACACCTACATTGGGGTGGGGGAGAAATACAGTGGTACCTCTACTTACGAACGCCCCTACTTACGAATTTTTCGAGATACGACCAGCTCCGGCCCCAAAAATATACCTCTACTTACGAACTCGCCTCAACTTACGAACCAGATCCGCGGCCATTTTCCGCCCGTTCCACGTGGTCCGCGGCCATTTTCCGCCCGTTCCATGTGGTCCGCGGCCATTTTTCTGCCCGTTCCACGTGGTCCGCGGCCATTTTCCACCCGTTTCACATGGTCCGCGGCCATTTTTCCGCCCCTGACACGTGGTCCGCGGCCATTTTTCCGCCCTGCCGCGTGGTCAGTGGCCGTTTTTCCGCCCCTGATGCGTGGTCTGCGGACGCCGGAATGGATTAACGGTAATTACATTGAACCTTATGGGAAAATTTACTTCGACTTGCGACCAACTCGACTTGCGATCAGAGTCACGGAACGGATTAAGTTCGTAAGTAGAGGTACCACTGTATATTGTCCTGGGGAGTCAGTCCTTCTATCCAAGCTCAACACACTGTTGAGAGCATGCAGTCATGTTTAAAACCCACTCCCAGGGACATTACATATTTGTTCATTATTTAATACAGGTATGAAAAAGCAAAGAAGGTGCCAGGGAATAAAATAATCGCACCTAACCTCTAAATTAATAAGGCAAAAGAAATAAATGCCAGCACACGAAGCCACCGCAGAGCCCAACGAGAGAAACCATGCGGCCAGATGAATAGAGATGCGAGAAATCCTCTGCTTCAGAGGAAGCTTCAGAGATTCAGTACGCATTTCAGAAAGGGTCTCCTAGAATTAAAAAGAGCGGTTAAATAAGTTAGAAGCATGGGACATGAATTCAAGTCTGGCTTTGCACTCAACAACTGCCCTAAAGTTTAGAAGGCCTGGTTGGGAATGAGTTAGCAAAAGCAAGGGGTAGCAGTAAAAGGTTGTTTGGTGGATTGAGTATGAATATCATCTTCTGAATCAAATATTTCCCCACCCTACTTCCCAAAAGGAGACCATCAAAGGATGGTAGCAAAGGAATGGTGAGAAAGCCATGGACCACAGAACACATTATTTCCTGCTGTGTCAACTGTCCTGAGAAAAAGTGACATCTTGATGCATAAATAATTTACTCCCTGCCTTAGGGTGACTTCTCATACACCTTCTCATAAAATTCCAATTCAATCAAAATAACACATGGTTAATAAAATTGTAATAAAACCAACTTAACACTGACCTTTTTTTAAAAAAAAAAAAGCTTTCTTCAAAATCATGCCAGCCCAACCAGGTTAAACAACGTCACACATTATACAAATGGGGCTAGTCAACATTTCAGATATATTTAACCATAAGCACTGTTCCCCAACCTTGCTTTTTTCCTCTTCCCTCCCCACCCTTCTTTCCTTCTCTAACCGTATCCTTAAACTGGAAATCTTCAGACATGGGTTATATTTTTCATTAACTACCTATACACTGCTCTGTTTTTTTCTGAAGAGCAGAAGGAAAAGGGTAGAAATAATATGGCGTCACGTATTGGTATTATTACTATTATTTTAAAAAAAGGTATCAGTCCACCAGGAGAACAGGCAGTCTTACCACTGGCTACAGACTATCCATTCTTACAGATAAAAATACCAGTCATCACCCAGGGACCAGAGGTCTTTCTAACTGGTCTTTGGGCCACAATGACCAAATTGATGCTCCCAGAGGGTTCACAAGTGGGACATGAACATTCTCTTCTATGCTCCCAGAAACTAATATTTTGCCTCCAATCTAGCGAACATACAATCAGGACCAGCGGCATTGCCTTCTATGGACTTGAACCCATTTTTCAAGCCGCTGAAATTGGTGGCTGTCACATCCTTGGGGCAGGGAATTTTTTTAAATAGATAAATTCCTTGGTTTAGATCTTCTGCAAATCCGTGCTAGTATCTCACTTTCCTTACCTATCTCAATGCGACCGCCATCATCTTTACCTTGATCTGTGTGCTGATATTTTTCTGATTCATCTGTACGGCTTTCTCGCCGATTATGCTGAAGTCCCAGATGCAAAGGAGCTTGGCAGCGTTTCCAGAGCGCATCTGAGGCATAATGACATTGCTATGGAAGGATTTTGCCATGCTGTAGAGGGTAGGGAGAAAGAGAAAAGATGGCAGGCATCTTTATGTGCATTTTCCACATCTGCAATGGAAAAAGGTTCTATAAGTGTCATCTGGAATGCTGTATTTCTGTCTGGCTTATCCTTTGCTCTGCCAAGGGTGCTGGCCTGGTGGCCTGCAAGGGTACTTACAGACAGGCCCCGGTACAGGCCCCAAAACATACATACACACATAATTTTTTTAAATAGCTGAAATTTTGCAGAATTGGCAAATGCCTTGGCAGATTGGGCAGCCAATCTCATGGGAATACATGTATGTATATGTGCATGCATATGTAAGTATGTCTCTGTGTGTGTGCATGTATGTTTACACACGTATATACACACACACAACACATATATGAAGTTCCACTGAAAGGAAAACTGCTCCACCAATCTGCAACATAATTTGTTCAGATCTGCCTCATTGTGCTGATGACACCCAGCCAAATGTCCCTTATTCGATGCATTCCAGTCCTTAGGCAGGTATTTGTTTGCTCTGCCATTGTGGTAACTCAGCATTCTTGTGGCCCGTTCTTTCTCTGATGCAACTGCTAGGGAGAGGCTGTGTACCCGAGTCCAATTACAAGCCGCGTGATAATAAAGCAAGGAAAAGAATGAAAGGAAGGGCCTAATTACGCGTATTCAAAGGAGTAAACTGCTTCACAGGTAATGAAGCTGCAAGTTGCCCCAGCTGTTCCTTTTGCTTTTCATTCCAAAAAAAGAAAAACAAAGGTGAGAAACCACTTTGGGAGAGATTATTTGGAGTGGTAAAACAGGGAAGGGGATTGTTGTGAATTTCTTCTGCTCTCCAAACCCAAGATTCTGCTTTTTAACAGTTCTTCAGTTTCAAGTCTGCAGGCCCAGACCCATGCTCTTTCTTGTACGTATCTGGAAACCGTGGAGCAATGCCCCAAAAATAAGATTTAACTTTAAGTTGGCCCCCAAGATTCATAGAAGTGACCATGGGATGTTTCTTTCCTTTTTAGAAATCCATTTTGTTTAATAAAACCAAATATTCAGCATTTAAGGGGAACATTCAGGAGAGATTTGTATTTTGAAAGGACAGCAGTTTCACGCCAGGCTTTTGAGCCTTGTCAGCAATGACCTTCCTTTTGCTAAAGACTATTAAAGCTGCCCAGGACTGACTTAACACATTACATTTCTGTCTTCAACCTTTGCCAAAACTGCAATAATTCAGTTTTCTTTCTCGCTCTATCACACTGTGAATGGGACAATGAAAAATTATTCCAGCGTTGAGCACAGGGTGATACTTAGACACTATTTTCTTAGTTGTCAGCAGATAAAGCCTAAACTGCCATTACATCCACTTCTGTAACAGAATTATTTTTATGCTTAAGTAATATTCAAGAGTCCAACCCTTTTGTCTTAATAAAACGTATGACTCTTTGAAATTACAGAATTTGGAAAATACAGAGGTATCCAATTATATTCCACCTCTCTCTAGGCTTCATGGTGGCTTCCATGGGGGTCTCCCCAGCAAGAACTCGGTGAGGTGGGCAAGGGGCCAAGAGAGAGTGACTGGCCCACAGTCACTCAGAGAGTTTCCATGACTGAGGGTGGTCTTGAACTTAGTCTCCTCCCTGCTAGCCCAACACCTTAACCAACCTGTAGATCAAGCTGAGAAAGCAGATGATAAAATAAATCCCAATTGTGAAAATGTAAGCTAGCTGCATGTAATATGGCGAGGTGTTCTCAATTTTTGCTATTGTAGCGTTGGTATAAAAGCCGCTGTAGAGCACCGTGTTTGTAAAGTAACCCTGGAATGATAAGAGAAAGTATCAGAATTCAGGAGATCAGCAAAAGATTGTTATTGATAGTATCAGTTGTCTAATATTCTTCCCTCCCCGTACAGGCAGAGAAGAACTCGCTGGTATTCAGCCTGTTTCATGCTGGGTTTATTTTGTAACATTCACTCTTATTTTGGGTTGCTTCTTCTTAAACAGTCTTTTTAACAGGCAATTAGAATCACACACCATACTAAAACATGAAGTGGTTTGCTTGCTGGAGTTAAGTGTGTTGTGTGAATCCAAATACTGAAGTCTAAACCATAATTCATGACTTAGCATCTCAAGTGAACCCAGCCAGCTGTGGTTGAATCAATAAACCACAATTAAATCAGATTAGTACAATGGAAGGGAAAAAAGAAAACCCAGCTCTGTCTCGATTTTTCATTTTACAAACACACGTACAGCTCCGGTGAAAAACTCCAGGCCCATGAAGGAAAGGTGGTTTGGTTGGGCTGCAATGAGCTGAGGAACAGCAAGAAAACTGAAGTTCACAAGGAATGAGAAAACGTTGAACATGAGAAGCCATGTCAGAAACACAAAGTAGGAATGGATGCTGGTCCCAAATTGGCTGCCGATGTCTTTGAGCGTCTTCTGCCAAAACCGAAAGAGCTGAAGGCAGTCCACAAAGCTGTTCTTTAACTGCCGGAAGGACTAGGAGAAGAAAACAAAATCAGCTCACCATTGCTATGAAGAGCATCATGCCCAAACCATCATGTAACCATAGTTAAACGAAGAAACCCTAACTGCTTGGGTCCACGCCATGCAATAAGCGAAATACCAACCAATTCCTTCTTGGTTTTATCAAGTTTCAGATGCAAAATAACTCAATCAGGCCTGACAATATATATATTGACTCACAGGGAAGGAAACCTCCTGGGGATCCACATCAAGAGTAAACGTCTCAGACCAGCTTTGATAGGCTAATGCATCCCCCTTCTCAGGCACTGCAGCACACCAGCAGGGATATGCTACATGGCTGGGCCTGATGGAAACTGAAGTCTAAAATACCAGGCTGAGTACAGCCCACACATCCTCGCAATAGATAACATTTCTTTTTCTCTCAACAAATGCTCTTTATTCAACAAAGGCATGTCTCAGTTAACAAGAGTAGAATTTCAAGGCTGACCGAGAGGAACCTGCATACTCTTTCCACACGCCATTCTCTTGCCCACTGCCTCCTTTTCCTCCCAGGCATTACAGGAGGAAATGCAGAGAGGAAGGAGGATGACCTTGACAGAGATCAGCAAACGCTGTTGCTTAGGCAAAAGATGTCATGGTATATGGGAATGACCTTGGGAGACAGGAAGAGTCCCAGGCTAGGTAACAGGTCAGATAAGGGGCAGCTGAGCTCGCAGAAGGAATGGGGACCTGGCAGACATCTCAGGAGGGGCTCTCCCTGGTTTCCTGGATGTGAAGGTGAAGGGGGAGAGATGTATTTTCAGATTTGCAAGATTCTGTTAATGTAACCTTATAATAAAGATAGAGCTAGTATTCCTGGGTGTGCTTCTTGTCTGGACTACCTCGCAAGGTTGACAAAAGGGGCTAAAGCATTTTTGAAGTCCAGAACGTTCAGATAACATTTGGAAACAGCTCAGACAGACACCTCCCTAATTTGCTGAACTATTAGGAGGAGGAAGAGGTACAGCACAATCAGACTGGCAAGATTATTATAGCTAATCTCAGTAAAAGTACTTTTAGTCTTCTTGGGGACTTGATTTGCTGGTCTGGTCTATCTAGCGGGGCTGGCAGGAAACACAGGACCTAAAAGGCCATTCATCTGGGAACCCCCATGTTATGGGTACCCTGATCTTCTGCCCTATAGTCTGGCAATAAAAGGGTGACTTCTTACCAAAGCTGTGCTGTAGAAGCACTGGGTACAACAATTAAGATGCGCATCCCGGCTGTGGGAGTTCTTCTTTCTTTCTGTAAGAACACGGTTCCTGTCAAATATCAGACAGCAAAATAATATTAGTGAGATGGGTGGGTGGAAACCAGCTCTTTTAAAACTTTATTATCTCATCCTAAATTGGCAAGTCTAAAACACTAGATTAACTAAAGATGATAAAACTCCAGTTGTTGTTTTAAATCAGTTTTTTCCCTTATTTCATTCTCCTTCCTGCAAGATAAGACTGACGTGTTCCATTAGCAAAATGTGACCACATGCACAACATGTCATTTAGACATTTAAAATAATTTCTGTAGAATATTTAGACATTTTGTATCTAAAACCACTTATAGGGCAGTTTACAAAACAAACAAAATAAACAGTTCTACATATATCCAGAGAAAAAATTAAAGTGAGAACCAACAACAGTATAACAAGAGCTCTTTCCAGCACTTCAATTAAATGTCAGTCTTTTTCTATTTCTGTATAACACAAATCTCTGTACGCTTGCTAGATATGGAGAATAATATATATGTGTATAATCTCTATATGCAAACACTGTACTTGCTAGATGCAGAGAAGGAAAAGAATAGAAGGAGGTGAAACATTAAAATAATCTATTTATTTTATATATTTATATTTCGAATTTAGACACCACCCATCTCCCAAAGAAGTGACTCTGGGAGGTTTACAATAAAACAACAAGAACTAAAACAACAAAGAAACATTAATTAAAATAGAATAAAAACAGTATAAAAATAGAGTAAAACCAAACACATGCATAAATAATGCATTTTTAACCCTTGTGAGTTAACTAAGTACCCTCAGAATACAAATATGTGCCTGCTACCTAATCTCACGTTTTTCTTTCATTGATTTGGGAATCTTCTGGATTGCTTTAACTCTTTCACGGCTAGACATGGTTGACAAATCGTTGATTAATTTTTCTTCTGCAAAAAATAAAGATGGCAATAAAATCAGGAGAGAGACGGGGTTCATACATTCCATGAAGTCATAGTTTCTCAGTTGATTTCAGGTAAGTTTCTCTGGGTGATCCATCTTGTAATTAGGAGGCGACACAGCCCCACCAAACCAAAAAAGAAACTTTTGCATTCCAATGGTCAATGATTATAACAACAGGAATCAGTTCCTGATGGGACTCTAAAATTTGAAAAGAAAACTAAAGAGAACGGAATTAAACAAAATAAATAAATAACTGACCTTCTTTCCTCTTTGCTTCCATATAGCCTGGGTCTAAACGAAGCAAGCTGGGTGTTGCAAAATCTGCATCGCTGTCTCGCCTGCTATGTCTCCGGACAATGTTAACTGTAGTAAAAGAATTAACCGTGGAAAGTTTCAATGAATTTGCAATTAACTGCACAATCATACAAGCATCTAATCAGAAATCTACGCCTACCTTGCCTAGAACTGAGCAGACCAGGATTGTGCTTGCCAAGAAGGAAAAAAGGAGCCGGAGCAAACCGTTTCATAATATTACTCAATAAGGGAGAAAGGAATGAGGAAAAGGCCACAGAAGAGCCACTGTTGTGGCAAAGTAACCGTTGGCCTTCCAAACAGCACCGCTCAAACCCAACCGTTCACTCAAATGTATTGCTTTAGCAAATTAAAGGTCTGACCAAGGGAGATTCTGGATTGAGATTCAACGTGGCTCATTTAACCAGAGTTTACTGGCTCAACTACAGTTAGTTTGGTTTAGGCAACACACTAAGCCCTAAGCCCGGATACACGAATCATAGTGTTTGGCTTCACAACAAACCAAGTGCACAAAACCCAGATGGCGAGCAAGCTTCAGCATGAGGATCTAAGAGATCCGGGATGTCACGATGTTGTTTGGGTTTGCATGCAACATTATAAAGATGGTATATAAACCATAATGGCTGAGCTGTACATGTTAAGCTTTTCTAGCTATGGCTTGTTACTTCCTTGGGTTGATAGAACCCAGCTCTTGATGTCTTTTTGGTGCCAGGCTAAGCTCCTTCTCTGGGCGTTTTAAGTGATAGCCTTACACTTGGGCAGCAACATTTAACCTCTTATCTGTTCTGGGCTACTTATTAATGTATTTTATTGCATTTATTATTTTGCCTGTTTGGGAAGTTACTCTTTTTCCTGTTTTAAATATGTTTTTTTTCCTCTGCCAAAAGAGTTTCAGCAACTGGTCGGATTAGAAATATGATTATGGTTTGCCTCAATCTCTTTCATGGATATTTATGTGATAATTTCTACTGTCTGCTCACTAGGAACTTGACAGGAATATTGATCTTCTTCCCTGCATTCTTCTTTTGGCATTTGCTTTTCAGTCTTTGCTGGCCCAGAAAGAAAACGTGAATTATTTCTGAGTATTCCTGTTCTCCATCTGCCTTAGTGGAAAAGCCTTGTCCGTGAAGGACTTTCACCTGGACGCCCTTTCTGTGAAACCATTTAAACAATCTAGATGATTCATCTTCAGTATCTATCTATTTATTTATTTGATTTAGAGGTAGGGCGCCTAGTGTACTCTCCTCCCATTCTTCCCCTCAATAACAACCCTGTGAGATAGGTTGGAGTGAAAGAAAGTAACTGGATCGCTGTCCCCCAGGGAACTTCTATGGCTGAGGAGGGAGTAGAACCTGGATCTCCCTGGTGTCAGTCTAACACTTTAACCACCATACCACAACGGCTCTTACTCTGGCGTTTCAGTGTTGGATGTTAAGTCTTTAATCGGTATCTTGGAAAATCCATGTTCATACAGTTGAAACATTAACTAAAGAGATTTTCCAGTATGGAATTTCCTCCTTTCTTGACCAAAATGAGTCAACCCCCACTTTCCACAAATCGCCTAAAACATGTACTTTTGTGCAATTTTCCATAAATTGCCCAAAATACGTACTAGAGAATACGCCTGGTTCCCGCCTTACAAGCATAGTGACTGATAATAAAATTAATAAAATTTGGTTAAAGAATGTTAGAAAAAAATAAGGTTGGGTCACTGAATATTTTTGGACCAAATCTTTTAATAAATCCAGTAAATGAATTGTCTTAAATCTTACCGCTCTCTGATGCATCTGAGTACCTGTCTGCATCCTGAATATTGCAAGCATGGCTGGTAGGAGGTAACATCCATCCAAATTCTGGTTGATACTCAAAGGAAGGATTCACTGATAAAGGAAAAAGAAAAACACAGAATAAACTGTTTACACATCTTGTAATACATACAGACTGGATTTATCTATCTTCTTAACCTAAGTTTCTTAATCCATGATTGAATAAACCACAATGGGCTAGGTTCATACAACATGGCTAAATGGTTGGATTCATAAAACATGCTAAGCCACAATCAAGCTAATCACATTTTACCATAGTGTAATGTATGAACCCAGCCACAGAAAATGAGGGATATCTAGGCTATAGCATTTCCATCTGACATGTGAGTTTTCTACATGCAGGGAAATATGTATATGGAATGACATTAAGTCATGAGAACCTTCACCCCCAATCTGAAATGGTACAACCCGGACCCAAATTGACCAGCTCAATACAAATGAGGACACAGCCAAATTCAGAAGACTCATGCAAGCACACTTAGAACCATTCAGATCATTGCTCCAAACATTAAACAATTAAAAGTTGCATGCTCAGACATTTTGGCATAAGGACTAGAAATATTTGTTTAACCAGAAAACAGTTCAGGATTGTTAGTCTGCAAGCAGCAGATTAAAAAGCTCAAAGCAGGTTATAGAACCCTGGAAGGGTTAAAAACATTCACTACATAAACACCAGTCAAGACACTGACGACACCATCTTCATCCCCAAATGGATTCTTAAAGAGACAGATCTTCACAGTCTTCACAGGTAGACTCGTGTCTACATCTATATACAGTACAGAGACAGACTTATCTCTGTGTCTATACTGTGGACACCTCAATTATCTGCACTGCTTTGACCTATACATTCAGTGGAGCTGCATACCATGTGCATTTCCATATGGGTTTGAATGGGGCAACTCAACCCCCAAATCTCTTGGTTGATATTCATCCTCATATTCACTCCGTACTAAGTTCAGCGGTATTAGAACTGGTGCGTTCTGCCTTTGTCCTCCTCCCCTGTTGTAATCTTCAAAGGGGACATAAGGAAAGGTATTGCCTGAACTGTGATTAAAAGAAGTACTCCTTTGAGAAGGTCTTCTGTAGAACAAACAAAGAAGGGGGAAGTTAACAATTATCCAAACCAGATAAAGGTATTGCTTTCAAATTCACCTACAGATGCCGCAGAAACCTGGTGGAATTACATCTCCTGTGCAATTATTAGAGATCAAAGAACAACTTGGACTCCCTAACAGTACAATTTGTTACAGCCCTACTCAGAATAAGAGTGTGTTTTACATTTTTAACAACCTGAGAAACCTTTCAGAGTTGAAAAGTAGTATGTAAGTACATGCAAATAAACATCTTTTTCTAAGAGCGAAGTTAGAGGGTGAGTGCCAAAAGGATTGTAGCTTAAAAAGGGGGCACTGAGTAACACAACAAAGTAGGTTGCTAAATGTCAAGAGCAACCTTAAAGCTTTTATTTCAAGTAACCGAAATGAAAAATGGAAAACAGAAATTGAACTGATGCTGGGGGAAGGCAACATTGGCAGGCACACCAAATAGGAGTATAAAAATAAGAGGAGGAGGAAATATTGCAATCTTTTTGTCACCAATTCCACTTCTAATAGCCCCCTTAACAAAAACCAAATCTCTATCCAAATTTCTTTTAGGCACATACACAGTTCTTCCTGATCGGAAACTTACAGCTTGTCGATTTCCAATGTTTCAGAATAGCGGTAGCCAGGATTTTCAATATCACCGTAAGGAAAAGACATGATGGGTCCAAATCTTGGCCTTTGTAGGAAAGAGCCCCTGGAAATTTGCTTAGATTATCTCGGTTCTGCAAATCTCATCTTGAACCTATTTCAAAAGAAATTAACATCATGGATGTTATGGAGACTATTAGAGAGTTCTTCAAGAAGACATCTATTTTTCCGTTAGCAGGCAAAAGTAGCTATATTGGTATCTAGAGAATTAAGGAGAAGAGGGAACTTTACATTATTTTTTAACTTTCCTATTTCTCTTGAGTTCTGTCCTCTTCCTACCAAAAGTCCTATGTTTCATCTAAGGACAGACAGAAACCTAGCAGTATTACTTGACCTCACAGCAGAAGTTCAGGGCTCTGCAAGTGGGCTGTTTGTGTATGTGTGTGTGTTTGCATAAGAGAGACAGGGAGGGAGAATTAACACCCCATGACTAGCAAACGATTGGGGAAGCAACAAATCAGTCTGCCAATTATTTCCTCCTTTCTTTCTTTCCAAAAAGACAGTTTATAATCAAGAAGGAGTTAGATTACAACAGACATAGCTACCGTACAGAGAAACCCTGTTGTAGATTTCTGAAGAGGGAGTTGAGTATCTTGCATTACAGATGGAAATTCGTGTGACAGTATAAACACTAATTTATTATCATATAAATTAATTATTAGACTGACACTGCATCTTTTCCCCCGAGACTCCTTTTATTGATACGCATGATACTGTATCAGTATCGCAGGCTTTGTCTACAAACTACAGTCTTCTCTCCCAATTACATCTTGTAATCTGGCTATAAGAATGAAAATGTTTCATCTTTTATTATTCTCACCAAATGATGTGCTTTAACTTATCCAGAAACAAATCACCCCCAATGTTCTCTGCATCACCCAAAAGTCATGTGTGTTTGTTCATGAACACGGAAACATGCAAAGGCCTTAGGGATTGTCACACTGGCATTAAGAGACAAAGGTCAGTTATTTTCATGTTGGAAAAAATGTCTTATGTCAGCTACATAAAAGCATATTTCAGAGACTTTATCATCCAGAAATAGCTGGCAGTCCTAACAGAGCATAATAAAATGAATTATACTTTGATCTGATATCAAGCTCTTTCTCCTTCCCAACTACTTCCATCCCACCCCAGAAAAACCAACCATAATTGTTTTCATGTTTATCTATGACTGTTTGGTTTGATTGGAGTTTAATGCGACGAATACTATTTTATGTTATATACGAAGCCATCCCTGTGATTTATTTAACAAACCATGTTAAAAATCAACTAAAGTTTAGTGACTGCATTTAATATTTTTCCTCGTTTCACCAAACTTTTTGGCTTTTTACAAATTTTCCTTCTTGGCCCTCCTGTAGAATTGTTATCTATTCTTAGGGTAGAGGAGATCTTGTTTATTTTGATCTTTTCAATCAGATCATGTTTTAACATATGGCATTAAGCTGCCTTGAAATTCTATCCAGGTTGAAAAGCAGGAGGGAAAATTATTTCAGAAGTTTGAAAAAAAATACTAGTATAAATTTTTAAATTCTATCTCAACAGTATAAATATTACGAGGTACTGTACCCATGTCATTTAAAAAGCACTCATAACCTTCACCATGCACTAAAGTAAAATTATTTTATCTTTGCAATAGCTTCTCGGATGACCCTGAGCAGGAAAGGTAAAACTGATCTGGCTTTGGTACCAGTTCCACTTTATAATTTAATGAGATATATCGTTTTCACCAACCTCACTTACAAGCTCCTGTGCAGAACAAAAGAAAGAAACTGAAAAAGTCTTAAAATTAACAACACAGACTGGCTACTTGCCACTGCCTCAAGTTAATATAGTGCCTTTTTTTTGCCCAATATTGCAAAAAAGTAAAAGCAACATGTGCAAAAAGATGTATGTGGCCAATGCCACTTCAAGAGCAGAAACTATAGCTTATTTCTCACTGATAAGTCAATTTGGATTGTACAGTTTCAGACGAGCTGCATATTTATCCATTAATACATATACATACACAGAAACAGCATGTTGGGTAGAAGCCTTTTCCTCTTAAAAAGATGATTTATCTATACACATGGTGTTTTGACTTTAATTTCAGCACAGTAAAAAATGTATCTTTTAAATGTACCATTAAAATGGTATCTTCTACATGTTTTCCAATGCTGATCACACATTTGTGGATAATCTCTAGCTGCTCAGATGAAGAGTAAATATGGGGGTGAATACCAGCAGGACTTTAGCACAAATGGGGATACTGAGGAACCAAACAGACGAATCAGTGACAGGAGTGGGACACTGCAATGTACAACTCAGCCAAAAAGGAAGAGAAAAATGCATTTGGGGCGGGAGGAAGTTCCCAGCTGATGTCTGAAGTTTATCAATACTGATCCTGTAACGTGCCTAGATAAGAAGCACAGGTGTTCTCTTGTATACATTTTCTTGGCAAAAGTCCCACTAACCTCAAGGAAGATAACTTGGAGTAAACAAGTACAAGCTTGCATAGTTACGTGCATTTAAATCCCCTCCATTTCTATGGGAATTAAGCCTAAAATATTTATTTAGGGGCTCCACCTATATATAAACATTGTAACTAACTGATAAAGCCCTTGTAAGTTTTGTTTTTTAAAAAGTTACTGTGATAAAGCAAACAATGCTTTATTTATATATGTAGGTAAGTATGTATGTGTTTTATTTCGAATGTAGATACCGTCCATCTCATGAAGATGTTGACAGATATGCAACACAGGATATTTAGCCCTTAGATTTTCACTTGTATTTTATCATCTGTTTACATCTGAAAACTGTATAGGAGAAAACGAATGGATGATCCAGTTGTTTAAAGTCACACAAATACACTGGGAAAATGTAATTCCTGTACCGGAGTCTCAATAGAAAAAAATTCAACCAGTTAGTAGCTTTTTCCACTAGTGAGGCAGTCAAGAAGTACTACTGGAATTACTACAATACTACTATTGTCGAAAAGACTACCCTATATTTTCAAGAACTTTAGCAAACATCAATCCTTTGACTCTAATAATCATTAATACAACTCGTCAGATCTCTTTCTTCCCCGTCGTCCCCAGTCTAATATGTTGCATTTACTTCCTGATCAGTGAAACATTCGAAAATTCCCTGTGAAATTATTATGCAGTTCAGATAATCCCCAGTTTAAGAACAAGTTCCATTCCCAAGGTCTGTCCTTAAGTCAAATTTGTACGTAAGCTGGAACAGTATTATTGTATAATACTGTATAAGTAGTATTGTGTAATGAACTCAAACCATTGTGTATTTAACTCAAATTTTGCTACAGTAGGCTGTGTTCTTAAGTATGGGTCATCTGTAACTTGGGCGTTCTTAACCCGAGGACAAGACCTTTCAATGCACAACAAGGACAAGCTTCAAGAATCCTAAAAAAATTAAATTAAATTACTAACCCAGAGGCCAACACTTCCCCAGATAGCAGTTACATTCGCACAACACACCTATAGTTTGAATAATTCAGTTTTTTGGATTACCCACACAGTAAGGACATGAACAGAGTTTGCACGATACGCAGATTTAACCTGTGTGGTATTAGCAGTTGAACTTGAGAAATTGGGATTTTCAGGATGATTCTGTGCTATTGACTGAGTTCCCGCATTATGCTAAATCATAGCTTGTTTTAACCATAGTTCATTGAATAAATTATAACAGTTGGGCTAACACATGACATACTAAGGTAAAACAATGACTTGCAATCAATGTCTAGGTTGGTACGTTAAAGTAAATCAAGTGGCTTTAGACAAATTGCACACAGTTAGCTATTCTCACAGTCTGGCAAAGCTGTTGAGCAGATAAAACAACACAGAAGGATGAAGCATGAATGCCACCTTGAATTGCTTGGAGAAAGGTTGGGAAATAAATGTTAAGAAATGCAAAAGGTTCTCAGGTGAGGAAGGAGAGAAAGTATTTCTCTCCTTCCTCCATGGTTAGCCCTGGAGGGGGGAAAAACATTTTTTAAATACGGGAGATCCTAGAAACTGAGGAATGGGATGCAGAAATGCAGGAAACAATATCCCTGCAAAGAGCAGAAACTGGGTTTGGCAAAGCAAGGAATTACCAAAAGAGAAAAAAAAACATGTCACTTTTCAAAACAACAGGGCTAAAGTACCCTGATAGGAAAATCTTGTGGCTCCTTACCCCTCCCAGGATGAGTTTAATTTTAAGATCTCTTGGCAGACACCGCCGGCAACATTTGCTCAGATCCACTCATCTTTGCATTTTCCCGGCTTTCTTGGAAAAAGCTGGCATCAGTTCCTGGGGAGGAAGACGGAAAAAGAAGAGGAAAGAACCACGACGTATCTTTGGAACAGCGCTGGAGGAAATGCCCGTACCTGAATTTCAGCTGCCAACTCAACCCAAACTCTCAGAAATTCAATCTTTGTCCTGCAGGGTGTGCACACTCATTTGCAGTGCTGGGACGGAGGGGGGGGGGGATTAACTCACCATTGACTCACCTTCCTGAAACAAATCCCAGGTAGCTAACTTGAGATCAAATGAAGCGGATTGTCGGGGTCATAGGTTACCTTGCCCTGAGCTGTTTTTTCCCTGCGTCAGCATAATGCTTTTTTGTACACTTCACTCCTTTGGGATGGTACCTATTTTGATTCACTTTGGGTCTTTTAGGCTGCAATTACGGTTAGAGAAGGGGGTGTTATTGTTCCTGGCAGGTTTTGCCACCTGTTATTCTCAGCCTTTCACTTAGCTTTGTACGGAAGGAAAGGCCGATGTACCAAGAAGAGGCTCTTCCGCTGGGCCTTAACTGTCTTTAAGTCCAGAGGATTTTTTAAATTAAAAAAAGGGCTGCATTACTGGAAAAGCAACAGAGAAAACAAGCAGCCAAGTCTGGTTTTGTTTTTTTCTCATCCATGTGGAATTTATCCCCTAAAGTACTTTGTGTATTAGTCACAGCATTTCAATTGTCAGTATTGTTACAGGAGACTAACAATGTGTACGTTATTGATAATACAGTTCCTAGAGGAAGTAGAAACTGGATGTGTAACTTTGTCCAGTTCAGAACAGAAAAATCTGGCAGTTCGATAAAGACTCAGTTTTCACATGATAAAACCTTATGTCATAATAAATCATTGAATCTCTAAAATGCCCTAATGCTGTCTCCAGTCTGCTGTTACACAACCCAATAGGCCATATTTTGCTTAACCATAGTTTATTGAAGTCACCACAAACAGTCCACATTTGCTTAGTG
Organism: Python bivittatus; assembly: GCF_059951505.1. NCBI lineage: Eukaryota > Metazoa > Chordata > Lepidosauria > Squamata > Pythonidae > Python > Python bivittatus. The sequence continues at coordinate 7,306,569 of NW_028277083.1, forward strand.
CAATGTATGAAGCAGGCCTGGGTTAAATTTGCAGAAGACAATTGCACAACTGTACCAGAACTTCAATTTCTGGGGCACAGATTCAAGAGAATGAGAGCTTGGGGAACTTCCACGAGACGCCCAGCAATCTTGGTTACCTTAATTCAGTGCTTTGCTGGCTGGGGAATTCTGGGAATTGAAGTCCACACATCTTAAAGTTGCCAAGGTGGAGAAATACTGCCTTAATTGATGGAAAGGATACTGGAAGTTGTAGTTCCAGTGCCTGCAAAGCCAATGGCTGGTAAACTCAGAGGGCAGATCTGGACTTCCCAATTCCTTGTTGTTGGAACCACAGCAAGGTTATCCCATACAATGTAATGAGATACTGTTCAAAAGGCTTTAAAATCAGCAGGAGAAACTCTGGTTTATAATTCCCCAGCGACTGACTTATACTAAAATCAGTCCTCTTTCTTTTGAAATGTTTCAAAGATCATAGCCACAAAGCCAAGCGTTGTAAACGCCACTCCTAGTGAAACGCTAATACAAACACTGACTAGAATGCTCTGAACTGAAATTGAGTAGAAGTATTGTTGGATTATTCAAAGCTAATGTTTATCTTAAAAGGGTTTTTTAAAAAAAAGGTTTGATGAATGCAGAGTGGAAAATGCAACTGTACAATTACCGTTGTTCAAAGAATGAAGCATGGAGAAGGCGGTGGTTGATGAAAAGAATAATCCCAAATTAGCAATCCCTGCAGGAATTTGAGTTAAAACACTCTGTACAGTTAAAGAGTAGAAATTTAGGAAGAACACAACTGAAATTATTAAAAACAACTTGTGTTGTTGAATAAAAACTGAAAAGATGTAGCCAGTAATTCTCATTATTCTACAACTGTTTGGCCTCTTATTTAAAATTCTCAAATTGAAAGTTAGGGCAGAAAAGCATCAAGAAAGTCTGTTAAGAATTATTAACATATTTTAAACAAGAAAGTGAAGTCATAGAAACTATCATCTTCATTTCATCACTCTTAACAGGGTTTTGACCACAGCTGGGCTCACACATTGCACTAAAAAGTAGATTGCTTGGTTTGGTCTTAGTTTGTTGGGTGAATCCAACTTTTGTTCCTTGTACACCATGATTTAAGAGACTGTTGCATAAATCCAGTCATTGTGGCTGGTAAATTAACGACTTATCCTCTTGCTTGAACGTACTCATTGTGATTTGTAATGCAGAGATTATGACAATTGAGCTGATGAAATCATGATTAAACAAATCTTCACTGAATGAACCATGGGAGCCCAGCCAAAGGTAATTTAATTAACAAGCCAAAGGTAAACCCCTGATTTAACCTGAATGCGAGATGTGAACCCAAGTTTAGAAACACCTGCCAGGTTCCAAAAGGTGAAAACAGTAGGCAGCATTTATCTGCTAAGGAAGCACAATAAAATCAGATTCATAGAAATGAATGGCATCTAGCAATAAGATTGAATTTACAGAAGGGAACGGCCTTCATTTGATGGTGGAATAAAATCTAGTTCATGGAAAAGAATGGCCTTCATTTAGTAATGAAATTTAATTTACAGAAAATAGCATTTCTTTGCTAATGAAATGGAATAAAGTCGAATATACAGAAAAAATGGCATTCCTTGATGATGAAATGGAATAAAAACAGATTTATAGAAGAGAATGGAAGCCATGGAGTAAAAAACCTCCCTCAAATTTATTAAATGGATAATGAAATGGAATAAAGTTGATTTTACAATAACAGACCCAATTTATCTAATGGTAAAGCCAAATACAACCAAATTTTCAGAAGAAAAAGGCCTGCCTTTGATGATGAAACGGAACAAAATTGAGTTCATAGCAGAGAAAGGCAATAAATCGAATTTACAGAAGAAAAAGGCATTCATTTCAGGTTGAAAGGGAATAATATCAAATTCAGGTAAGAGAATGGCATTCATGAGATTTTAAACAATCAAATGTACAGATGAGATTTCCATTCACCATGAAATAAAGCTGAATTTACAGGACAGGATCCCTTCCTTCATCTACTGATCGAGGGAAATAAAACTGAATCTACCGAGGAAAAAGGCATTAAACTGATGAGGAAAAGTAGCAAGTTCAGAGAAGAGAAAGGCATTCCTCATTCCTTGAGTAAAAACACCTCCAAAAATGCTATTAATTGGATAATGAAATGGAATAAAGTCAAATTTCCAACAGAAGTCCCGATTATCTAATGGTGAAGCGAAATAAAACTGAATTTACCGAAGAAAAGAGGCATTTGTTCGGAAAAATGGAATAAAAATGAATTCATAGAAGGGCAGTCATGACTTTTTAAAAAGCCAAACGCACAGAAGAGAATGCCATTCATCGCGGAATGAAGTCGAATTTTCAGAAGATCCTATCGTCTAATGGTGAAGCGAAATAACATTGAATTTCCTGAAGAAAAAGGCGTTCTTTCGACAACGACACGGACTGCAATCGAGCGCACAGCGGCCCGAGGCGGACCCGCCCTCCCCCGATCGGCCTCCCGGGCCCGGAAGCACGGCGGCGCCGGGGCGGGGCGCGCCGGGCCGGGCCACCAGGAAAGCGCGGGGAGGCGCGGCCGGAGCGGGCCGGCGGCGACCATGAGCGGGCGGCGGGGCTCGGAGAGCAGCGGTGGGTCGGGGCTGCCGGGCCTTCGTTCCCCTGAGGAGACGGCCGCGGGCGAGGGAGGCTGGGGGCCTTCAGGAGCCGGGGCTGCGTGGGCGGAGGAGCGGCGCTTGGTCCGCCGCCGATGCTTTCCTCAGAAGGAGCCCCGTTGAAGCGAAGGGGGGCTGTCCCCAGTCAGCTCACCTCCAGCCCTGGCCCTTCCCGGTGGTCACCCGTCCCCGACCCAGATTCCTGGTGGTCTCCTACTTCCAACCCAGATTCCTCATGGTTTCCCATCCCCAGCCCAGGTCCTTGGTGGTCTCCCAGCCCCAATACAGGTTCCCTGTGGTCTCCCACCCTTGACCCAGGTTCATGGTGGTCTCCCATCCCAAGCCCAGATTCCTGGTAGTCTCTTACTTCCAACCCAGATTCCTGGTGGTCTCCCATCCCCAAACCTGATTCCTGGTAGTCTTCTACTTCCATCCCAGATTCCCGATGGTCTCCCACTTCCAACCCAGATTCCTCATGGTTTCCCATCACCAACCCAGGTCCTTGGTGGTCTCCCACCCCCAGCTCAGGTTCCCTGTGGTCTCTCACCCCTGACCCAGGTTCATGGTGGTCTCCCACCCCCAACCCAGCTTCCCAGTGATCTCCCATCTCTGACCCAGATTCCTGGTGGTCTTTCATTCCCAGCCCAGTCTCTGGTTGGGCCCCTGGAGCCATCAGGAATTGACCTCCACTGGAGGGGATCCTTATTTCTAATTCTGAATTTACGTGGCAGGAATCTGACTCTGAATCAAGCTGCTTAGAGTTTAGACTTCCCCCTTTGAAATCTAATCCGGTGGGATTTGCGCTCTGGATGTTTGCAATTTAGCCCTAAAATGGCAGGCACTTGTTCTTTGGCTGATGCAAAAAAGCGTTTAAAGAATGACAAGAATAATCATTCTTTAAACCCTTTTTTACCCGGTGCCTTCCAGGCATTTGGGATCCCAACTCTCATCAGCCCCGGCTAGCGTAACCAGTGTGGTCAGGGTGTATGGCAGGTGCAGAACTTTAATTTCTCTCTTGGAAATGTTGAAATAATCCTTTAAAAATGTCCTTAGAGATCGGGCAGTCAGTTGTCCTAAATCACACCTAATGCTAAACCACAGTGGTGAGTTTGTGAGTCCAACCCCCTGTGACTTGCTCAAGAAATGATGGCTAAACAGGCTTGGCTTAACACGCGTAAACCAGGCCAATGCGTTTCTCTGTGTAACAGAATGGTACCAGTCAGATTTAGCACGTCCCCTGTCTTTCTCTTGTCCTTCCATCAAGAATGGGGGCATTTCTCAAGTGGTTCTCTTGATTTCTTTTTATTCTTCATGGGGAGGGGTATCTAAAATAATTTATGTCTTTCAGTGATGAGGTTTGAGGAGGGAAAAAAACAGTTTCTGTGAAATATTAAATCTGTAGCCCAGTTCTGTAGGCACATCTGTTGTAATTGAAAAGCAAGCTAAAAAAGGTCTGTTTAAGCAGGCGTTTTAATGGTGAGCAATTGAGTACCTCTAGGGAGACCACATGCTACTGAATGATAAAGGTCATTTGTTGTTATTCTTCTGGCAGATGTTTTCCTTCCTGACTCACATATGCCAGCTGTAACCTTCCTCCAAGAACTGCCCAGTTACCAGTCTATGCGGAGGAGAAGACTGTTATCCCCACATGTGGGCAACTACCACAGTTTAGCCCGATCGGCTTCTGGAGAGACCAGGAATCTGCTCAAAGGGACAGAATTCAGAAGTCTCAACTTGGCATGCCCGCTGAGAGAATGTACCTTGTCGATTGCGGAGAAGAGACGTTTAAGGTTTGAGTGGAAATGCTGCCAATTGTAGAGCAGTATAGTTCTGGGGTCTCTTTCTAGTTGTTTAAAAAAAAATGCCCTCTGACATTGGACAGTGGGAGATCTAAGTCCCATTTGTAAAAGAGCGATCCGAAGGCTGTCGTGATGAATTGCTTTAAGCTTGGAGCTCTGTTTAAACATGGCCTTGCTTGGAACACGCATGTCAAGATTTTCCAAACTGCACGCTGTGTGTCAAGCTGTCTCCCACGAAAAGGGCATATGGAATGTGTTTGCCAACCTAGTGAATCTTTGAAAAGTTCAGGAACATGTTCGCACATCATGGTTTAGAAGAAAATTTTAATATTTAGGTTTTGTAATTGGAAATACAGGTGATCACATAATTCACATAATGGTGCTTGAAGACATCACAATTGTCTTTTGTGTTTTCTTTTGTATTTTTAAGTTGTAAACTGCCAGGAATCTGTTCAGAGTGTGGTAGCATATATGAATGCCACACCGTGTTTTTTAAAACGTGGTTTGTGGAAAGAAACAGTTGGGGAGATTCACAGAACTTGCTGAGCCGTAAACCTTGGTGTCACAACTGCAGTGGCTGCATTCACACAATACAGTAAAAGCCAAAGAAACCATGTTATGCTTAGCATAATGTAAGAACCTAACCTGTATTTTACTCATTCCAAAGTGAGATGTGAGATGCACTTACCATGTCTGTTTTTCTGATCAGGGAGATTGAGGAAAAACACATAAAATCTCAGTCAAGGTGGGATCAGTGGAAGAAATCATCTAATAGATCACTAAAAAGAATTACAGAGAATGCCAAAGAATTAATCTCTTACCTGGAATTGTGGAGATACAACATCCATAGCATTGAAGGTACATCTTATTTATTGCTTTTGCACTCTGCTACATTGGCTTCTTGGCTGGCAGATCTGTTGCATTGCCTGTGGTGTACATAGACTAGAAAGACATTTTTGGTGTCTGAAGGAGGATTTCCTGGAACACTTACTATGATCCCATTTGGCTGCTGAGTCTGGAACAAGGCAAGGCGTCTCTCCCCCAAATAGGAATAACAGGTCATCTGATGCGTGAGAGGTTTCAAGCTTTTGATTAGAAAAACAAGCTGAATAAAAAATGAATGATGCCAGTTGAGTGTCTTTAGAACGAACATCCTAAAATCAGGGTGCCCCACCAAACTGTATTTTATGTTATGTGTGTAATTTATGAGAAACAACCCTAAGATGTGGCTTGCTTGACCAAGATTTATTTAATTAACCATAATTGATTGGCTCATGGAGTTAGGTTAAGGCACAAACCATAATGTGACAGCCCACAACTGGCACAGCTGCACAGAAAGACAAGTCACCGAACGGGGCTGTGAGTCCCATAAAGGGATCAGTTGACTGTCTTAATGCTGAATAATTAAATGATTCATTTGTGCACCGCTGGAATATTTCTCTCTCTTTCTCTTAGAGAAATTTGGCACTGGGATCAAGTCTTACTTTTCTTTCCTGCGGTTCCTGGTGGTGTTGAACGTTGTCATCTTCCTTCTCCTGTTCAGCTTTATCGCCCTTCCGACTGCTCTTTTTAGATACGGAATTGTCAACGGCAGCTACGTGAAGGTTCCCCTAGAAACAGGTAACTTGCTCTTCCTGTGAACCTCTTTGCAGAGCATGATTAGAACTGCATGCCTGTGGAAGAACAGGCTATCCTCGATGCAGCTGATGGGCAAAATATTCAGGTTTTTTGCTCCTTCTAATGTTTTTCTTTTGCTCTGAATGTTGTTCTCTACAGAGCCAGAGTGCACGGTTTATGCAATCAGTAGCACCAAAGGACTTGTCTCTTTCTACAGTTATATTATAGATCTGCTATCGGGCACAGTGAGTAGTTGACCGTACCTTTCTAAATCCAACGAACACATGTAAAATAGCAATAACCCCCCCCCCCAAAGAGGTGGTTTTCATTATGCCTTTCTCTGCCAGTTGCAGAATAAATTAGTGAGAATGTGCTAGAGAGGCAGATCTTCTTAAGCCTCCATAGGATCAAGAACAGACCACCTTTGAAAAGTTGCTAAATGGATAAGCTCCAAGCAACCTTTGTCAGCATGTCCCCTCGCAGGGGATGTTAAAAGTTGTACTTCAGCAGCTTCTGCTGCTCCATAAAGACAGTCTTGTGTTTGGAGAAACTTTAAAGCGAATATGGGCACTGCACTTGTGTTTTTACAGTTACCAAAAAAAAAACCAAATACCCAACCCCACTATTATAACTTCAGCATCCTGAAAACTTTTGCTTTATTTTTTTTAAACCAAGTTCCTAGTTCTTTCTGATTAAAAACGCATTACTTTTCAGAAGCCTTCCCCTGTTGCTCCCAGTAGCTTATGACAGCATATCTATTTTTCTTTTCCTTTTCATTGCCGGGATGGGAAAACAAATCCTAGCTCTACCTCTAGTCCTAAAACAAAGAGACCAGTTTTGCTTTTTCGTCAGTTGAGGTTGGTACCAGCCCTGATTCCTCCTCCCCCCCCCCCGCAAATGTCTCTGGTGCATCTGGTGCTTTGACGTTCTTCAGTCTGGTTCATGTAGCTGGATATGAAGCCCTGCATTTGTTGGGATTTAGTCAGTGAACCACTGTTGGCTGGGTGTGTTGCCACCATGGAAGATTGGAGAAGGAACAGGGATGCAGAGCCCTTTTTCCCTTTCCATGTCTAAGAAATCCCTGGGTAGAAAGGAAAAAATTAGGGGTGCAGTAGTGCCTTTTCTGTGCAACAAATTTTGGTCAGAAATGTGCAGGTCGTGACACTTTTTAATAATCAGAGTTGTGAGTCAGAAAACGTGCTATCAGACTCCTGATTTTTTGCTTTCAGAGATTAACACCTGACTGTTCTACGACACTGTGTAGAAAGGGTTCTTTAGCTACCTGGGGCAATTTGTTTTTTAAATTCCTCCGCAGGTGTGCTTAGAAAAAGTGAATTGTGTCAGGCTTGCTTGTGAGCCTTTTATCTTTCTTCGTACTTGTCACCGTTAAGATAAAGAGGATGACACCAGCTCCCTAATCTAACAAAAGGGATGGGGCAACAATCACAGCACACTAGAAGCAGTGTTCTCATAGACATATTGCAAGGGCCACTTCTCAGGGACTCCAAATTCTTGATCAGAGATTTCATCAGACCATCCTGAGGTGCTGTTTGCTAGGGACTCTATCTTACTGAAAAATACCTGTGGCACGTGGTCCATCATCTGAAGTGATGACCAGGTCACTGATAAGATCGGCTACTGAGCCATTCCCAGTGGTACTTTTTTTTAATTAAGAGCCAGAAAAATGTATACTTTATGCTTAAGAATGAAAAATATTGAAAGATAACAAAAGCCCCCTAGAGAGCTTGAATCTCAGCATAGACCCAAAGTCTTAAGAAGGTGCCACAGAACCACCAGCTCCAGTGGTCCATCTGCTGACCCTCTTGGGGTTCTTGGCAAGCTGAAAGAATGTGGATTGGTATATCTTTTTTTCTCTGTAACTCTTCTAATATTTACTCAATAAAATCCTTTTAGACCTTTCACCCTAGATTAAGCCTATTGTCTCTGAATCCTAAAGAACCTGCTGTCTTCCAGCAGGCCGCTGGGGGGCAACACACTGGGTTTGCTCCACATGCTATACGAACCATGGTTTAGAAGCCACTAGCTTACAGATCATTCCTCGTTGCCTCTTGGATCCTTCACTGTGGTTGTATATATGAAGTAGGATGGATTTTATGTATATATGCTGGTCCGTGATCGTAATAAAGTCTTAGTGACTAGCCACTAACTGGTTTGCAATCCGTGGTTGCTTTTTTCAGACAATATGCTAAGAAATCAGATGATGGCTTAGTTTGTTATACAAACAGTCCTTTCAGAAGGATTTGACTTCTGTAGCTGGTGGATTTCTGAATGGGTCAATGGTAGAGGGGAAAAACTGCTTTGTAGTAGCTGTAGCCTAATAGCCATTGATGGCTTCAGACTGCTGGGTTCAGCATTCAGCCAAGCCTCTAAAGCATAACTGTTCCCCATTGTGTGTCTCTATGAAGCAGCTTGACCTTTCTTTGTTGAACTCTATTTGCAGGGGTTTCTTGAAATGACAAGTCTCTTTTATGGCTATTACACAGTGGATAATGTATATTTGGGCCTGCTGGAATATCATGTGCCGCTTGCGTATTTGCTGATCACGCTGGCTTACCTTTCTTTGAGCTTTGTCTGGATTATCAAAAGGTGAGTCCTGTTGGGAAAGTCAATCCATGACTTTGGTTCCCTCTGCCAACAGAGCACAGTAGAAATGACCATTCTAAAGAGCAGTGTTGAGGATTGAAGGATTCTAAAGGGCTGTGTATTTTTAACACACTGGATAGATATTCTGACCACATGAGCGTAATATGGATTCCCAAAATCTGACATCTCTCTATTCAGACAGCATTAACTCTCATCCTTCCAATATTGGTTTGTACAGTAGTCTAAAGTAAGTGTATTGTTTATAGCAAATTCAAGCTGAAGCTGTTCAACTCTCAGGTACTGTCCAAATGCAGCTGAAGATCCCATCAGTTTGAGCAGATGTTGGCCGGAAAGATGTTGGCTTTGTTGGCACAGACAGTGATTGAGCTGGTGATCAGTTGATCCTGGAGATCACATTTCGGTAATGGAGGATCCCAGGATGTCGGATAAACATGAAGCACTCTGGGATCAGGCTATGTTAAGCAACCAGATGATTTTTAAGATTGCAGTGGCTATGATGTGGATATACATATGAAAGTCTGTGCTACATCTGAGTGGCATGTAGGAGCAGAAAAATAGATATGAGGAGTGAAATCAGTAACAATCCATTACAATATTGAGAACCTAATTATTAGCACTGTTCTGAATGGAGGAAGGTCTTCAAAGCTCCATAGAAAATCATGACGATTAGAAAGAATTTGAGATAAAATAGTCTGAGTTCACACAACCCTCTAAGCCAGCCCAGACATTAGGGCTTAGCACAATGTGTGAAACCAGCCACTGTTAGAGAACCAAATTACGGCTTTATTACACGAAAACTGTGCTACATAAACCTTGAAAGCAACCCAGCTGCCTACATACAATGTTTTGCTTGAATTTCCCTACTGTACTTTCAAGTATTGGGGAGAGGAATAAAAGAAAGTATAACAAAACGTGGTGTTTTCATCTGAAGTTACACTGCAGAGTCATGGATTTGACCCTAGATGCCAGTTGGTGTTCTGATCTAAGACTGATCCCATTGAAAAAGTCCCAGATTAAACAGAACTGATTCTCATCAAGTATACCTGAAATGCTGCTGCAGAAGATGTAAACTCTTTGAAGTCTGTGTAAAAATTTTACACCCTGAAATTTCTTCATAATACTGTTTTCTTTTTTAAAAAACAAAACAAAACTGGCAATGTTATTAATAGGTCGGTTGAAGGTTTTAAGCGAAGCTTGGTGTACAGTGAAGATCCGTTTCAGAGCTACTGCAACAAAATTCTTGCTGGCTGGGATTTCTGCATTACAGATGTAAACGCCGCACGGCTGAAACAGAGTAGTTTACTTTATGAACTTAAAGTACGTATATGTTTTTTTCTAAGAGCGTATTGAACTGTGCTGCCTTATCAAATATCCCAAGGAGCAAACAACTGCATAAACTTGCAATATGGTTATGCAAAAATGGATTGATTGATAAACAGAATATTCCAGAGGATTCCAGAACATTCCATTTTCTCTCTGGGCCATGCCATTCAAAGAGCGGTCTGGTGGTTTCTGGAAGTAAATCCTCCAAACCAGAAGTGGTTTGAGATGTTCCAGGGAGGGTCCACCCCTGTTTCACCCAGAATACCATATCCAAGATATATCACACTGCTTCCAGTTTAGAGGGTTTATTTCTGGAAACTGCAAAACTCCCCCCAAAATAGCATGGCCAGGAGGAGGTTGGGCGTGGTCCAAAGGGGGAACAGAATGTTCCAGAGTTCTCCAGAACGTTCCATTTTGCAAAGCAATGAGTTTTGCATGTCTCTAGTTCATAGTATCCCTCCCCGTCCTGATGTCTGACAAGTGTGTTGACATTACAAGTCCTGGCCCACATATTTTTGGGTCATACTGGCTAGGAGTGATGGGAGGTGGTATACGGTACTTCTAGGGAGCATCAGGTCAAGGAAGACCATGGTTAGATGTCTGGGTGAAGAACAGGATGCAGTTACGTTAGATAATGGTCAGATTTGCAAACAAATTGTTTTGCAACCTGAAGAAATCTTTTTTGCAGGCCCCCTTAAAGACAGTTGTGGCAAGAACAAGAGCCTTTCCATGCCTTTGTTAGCACTCTCCATTACCAGGGATGAGCCAGGTGCACACTGTATTCTTTTATGTCTTTGTGCAAAGCTTCGTCTTGTATTGCAAGATGGACGGTTCCCAGACCCTTTTTTCCAGCCCCAGAAATTCTCTCAACTGGACTGGTTTGGAATTTTAAGAGAAATAAAAACAGGCTACGGGTTGTGTATGGGTCCCCGTAGGCTTAATATATCTATATTAGTTTGAAAAAGAGAAGGATAGAAAAAGTTGGATGACTTTGCCAGACAGCCTTTCGGAGCTAAATAATAAATAAAAGTGGAACCTCTGGCCACAAAACGAGTTTTGTAGTTTCTTCTCCGATCTCCTGACAGCTGCATTCAGGGATAATCCTAGAAAAAGGATGTGTGGTTTTTTTCCCCCCCTCCTGGCATTTGCCATAAGTTGTGTTAGAAATATCAGCAACAAAGGTAGGAAAACTATTCAGCTGGGGAAATGCTTGATTGTTGAATTATCCAAGATTTCTCTTCTTATGACCAGGAAGAGGTCATTGCTTTGTCTCAGATGATATGGTCTCTTCTTTTGACTCAAAGATTTGTTTAAAAATTATTCTTTTGATTGACTGATCAATTGATTGATTTAAAAATCAAACCTGTAAATATATTTTTGTTCACAGACTGATTTGCAGGAAGAAGACAGAAGGCAGAAGGCAGCAGAAAGAACCCTCAAAGAGAAAATACGTATCTATTGCTTGAGAATCTTCTTAAACGGTGTCGTTTTGGCTGTTCTATCAGCTTGTTTTTATTCCATCTATAGAGTAACTGTCTATTCACAAGAACATACTTTCCAAGTGAGTAGCATGCAATTTTTGAAATTATTCTATATTTAGAATATATTTAGAGTATAGAATGTATTTAGAATATTTAAAAGGCTCATGGCATTTTATTCTTTCAGTCAGTTTTATTTTCTCAACAACTCTGAGGAAAAGATTTGGCTTAGGGTGGTAGTTGGTTCACACATTGGGTTAAACTAGTATTTATTTTAACCATGGTTTGTTGAACCCAGCCATTGTGGCCATATATAAACTAGGCTACTGTGACATGCTTAACAAACCAATGTTCAAGCAGATCATTGGCTTAGCCCAATGTTGGGAGCAAACCACAAATTTCTGTGCAAAGATGTTGCACCTGTGGAACAATTTTGAAATGTCCAGTTTGATGATGGCAAGTTGGTATACGAGAGGAATAATGCAGAGCTGAAAGCCAGATCTATTTTAATCTGCTGGGAGAGGAGTTATCTGCAGTGCCTTAAGCCCTGGGCAGCTGGAGGCTGAAAGAAGGAGATTGGTGGCAGTTTGATTTGTTAAAGATTTCTTAATTGGATAGCAAAGAAACTTTTCCTCCATGCAGGAAAACAACATCAAATTTGACAACCTCTTTGTGCAATACTTACCTTCTATGGTGATCACCGTAGCGAACTTTTTTGCCCCCCTGATTTTTTCGTTTCTCGTCCAATATGAAGATTATTCGCCTGTCTTTGAGATACGATTAACTCTGATCAGGTAAGCCCACATGCTGGTGGCCTTCCATTGCTTGCTTGCTTTTCTAATATGGGGAGCAGGACTGCCTGTAGACCACAGGCAACCCACTAAGCTCCATTTGTGGGTCCTGAAATTGGATAGGATTCAGTAGCAGCTACAGTGGTACCTCGGGTTACGAACGCCTCTGTTAACAAACTTTTTGGGTTACGACCAGCTCCGGCCGCAAAAATTTACCTCGGTTTGCGAACTCCGCCTCGGGGTACGAACAGGATACGCGGCCATTTTCCCTCCCGTGACATGGTCCGCGGCCATTTTTTCGCCCCTGACACGTGGTCCGCGGCCATTTTCCGCCCCTGACACGTGGTCCGCGGCCATTTTCCCGCCCCTGACACGTGGTCCGCGGCCATTTTCCGCCCCTGACACGTGGTCCGCGGCCATTTTTCCGCCCCTGACACGTGGTCCGCGCCCACTTTTCCGCCCCTGACACGTGGTCCGCGGCCATTTTTCCGCCCCTGACACGTGGTCCGCGCCCACTTTTCCGCCCCTGACACGTGGTCCGCGCCCACTTTTCCGCCCCTGACACATGGTTGTAGGGAGGGGGACTCTCCCTCCAAGCAATAGCCGCCTCCCTGTCTTCCACACCAGAACGGATTAACGGTAATTACATTGAACCTTATGGGGAAATTTCCTTCAGGTTGCGACCAATTCGGGGTGCGACCAGAGTCACGGAACGAATTAAATTCGTAACCCGAGGTTCCACTGTATTTTCAGTAGGGAAATGATCAGGAAGAGGGGATTAATGCTACAGGTAGGAAATGGGACAAATGATCACATGGCCTTCCAAAACTGAATGATTTGAACAAGCTTTCAGAAATATGGTAGCTTGTCATATCCCAACAATAGTAGGTGGGGAAAAAACACTGTCTTGGCCCCCCAACTCTTGATTTGTGAATGAGTGGGATTTTGAAGGATTCAGTAGCAGTTCCAATGCAGCACATGAGCAGGGATCTCTTCCACCCCTAAATATCAAAGATTAATATAGAAATCAATATATCCAGTTCATTTCTTCTTTTTTTATGACAAGGCCTAAGTTCCATGCTTCAGCTGGGTCACACATTATTCTTAGTATAAAATATGGTTTCTTGGGGTTTTGGCTTAGTATATTATGCAACCCAACCGTTATGGGTTGTAAACCATAGTGTATGACTTGGTGTGGCATGTGAACCCAACCAGCTGTAGCTTATTGAATAAACCATGGCTAACCAAACCACAGCTTAGCAGTGTGGTACCCCCAGCAACCCATTTTATGCATGCCCACAATTCCTCTTTAATCTTGTTATCGCAAAATGTCTGGGATACGGAAACTGGCTTGTTTCTTCATGTACCTCCATCTTGTCTTGAAGGTGTGTCTTCGTGCGATTGGCCAACATTGTTGTCCTTTTGGTCTCGCTGTGGGCTCGGATCACATCCTGTGCTGACAAGTGCAAGACATGTGGATACAATTATGACCTTTATCCAGTAAGTAGGTTTACATACGAAATGAAATGAGTTATGACATAAGGTAAGTGAACAAAAAGAAATTCTCTCTCTGTTGGCTCTCCTTGAACGGTGCTCAGCCGTGAAGAAGATGTTTAGCAGAAGATGTTTAGCATCTGCCCTGAGACGCTTTGTCTTGATGTAAATAGCTCACTAAGATGCCGATGGCTGTTTTTAACATCTGTTTTATGCCGCTTTCAGCAATCGCTGTATTTAATCTGAGAATACCCTTGTCTCTTCTTTCAGTGCTGGGAATCTCGAGTTGGCCAGGAAATGTATAAACTGATGATCTTTGACTTGATCATCATCTTTGCCGTTATAGTCTTCATTGACTTTCCTAGGAAGTGAGTATTTTGGGGCAGAGGGTGAGAGTCACACCTGTCTGTAACTTTTCACATTTAGACTTGATTCCAAACTCCTCATAAACTTTTACTTTTTACTTTTACTCTTCCGGCATACCGCTGTTCGTAAAGTTGCCCTCTCCCTTCCATTTCAGCTGCAGGTTCTGATTAGATATTGCTGTCAAGCCTGTGTCTGAACAAAGGAGAGGAGCTCTTTGCTTGTTTTTTCTGACAGCTTGTTGTTGATGTTGACAATGCCCTCCAAGCTTTCCTGGCCAAGAGAACATAGCACACAAACCCACACAACCTTGGGTAGCCAGGAACTAGAATACCATGGATCAGTGTTTCTCAGCCTTGGCAACTTTAAGACCTGTGGTCTTCAATTCCCAGAATTCCCATGGCTGGCTGGGGAATTCCGGGAGTTGAAATCCACAGGTCTTAAAGTTGCCAAGGTTGAGAAACACTGCCATAGATTAATGGTGAAAATGGGCAGTCGTACTTTATCAAACCTTTCCAAACTTTCTAAGGCCTGTGTATACGGAAGAAAGAAACTGCCTTTGTGTTAAGTGTTTTGTGAAGTGGCAAAGATCATTTAACTTTGGGTCAAGCAAGCTCTGCTTGCTCACACTCAACCACATTTGCCACTTTAATGCCATTTCTGCCAATTGGTAGAGAACCTTTTGGAATTTCATGTTAAGTCTGCCTCCACCTTCTCTAGAGTAGCTATAAATCCATTTTTTCCAACATCCTGTTGTGTTGGATGATAGTTCCCCTCACCCCAACCAGCCTGGCTATTAGGCTGCTATGAATATAACCCAAGAACACAAGCTTTTTGCTTTCTGGGAAGACAAGTGCTGAGCATCAGAATTGGAAGTGAATGAATGTTTCTGCTTTTAGGTTGATCATTACCCATTGTCCCGTGAAGGCCTTTCAGTGGGTTGGGCTGCAGGAGTTTGCCATCCCAGACAACGTGTTGGAGATAGTTTATGGACAAACCATCTGCTGGATTGGAACTTTCTACTGTCCTCTTCTCCCAGCAATTGCAGCCATAAAATATTTCATTGTCTTTTATATTAAAAAGGTAACTAGATGGTCTTTCTGTGCCTTAGATTGTCTAGGAACATCTGTCCTTGTTCCATCCTGAGTGCAGTGTGAATACTTAGGGAAGTAAACATCTAGGAAGCCTTGGCAATTGTTTTCCTCTTATACGTATATTTTCCTCTACAGCTTAAGTTTTCTTCTCCAACTTTTTAATTCAAGCTTTGTGTATGGATTCTGTATTTAAGCTTTTTCTTGGATTGCACTGTCTTCAACGGTTGTGTTTCCATATAATGGGAAATCTCTCCATGTTCTTTTCTCTGAGTGTTTCGGTAGCAGATCCTAGTTTGTGATAGGAGAATGACAGAAAATAAAAAGGGAAAATGGAAAGAAGTCATCAGTTCTCTTTTTACTCTCCAGATAAGTTTGATGCACACATGTAAACCTTCTGCCCGGCCCTTCAGAGCCTCCAGCTCCAACTTTTTCTTCCTGGTGGTCCTCCTGATTGGTCTCCTTTTGGCATTCATTCCTTTGGGAATCAGCATGACACAGTAAGTAGCTTTAATGTTGGGGATGATTCACAGGTGTTCCTTAGTATTCCTTTGTGTTGTCACCCCACATATTGTAGCCTGTTTCCTTGCCCCCAGACCTCAGTTGCAGCTCTCCCCTTCGTGGGCAAGTAGAGGAAGCATGAAGCCTTCCCTGACAGATTGGACCTCAACCACCATCTCCAGGGTTGGCAGGCTGGAGATCGTGCGGGTTCTAGTCTACATCTGGCAGCCACTGGGTGCAGTAAGCTGCTATAATGTTCACCACAGATGGCAGAGGAACATTTATGTTTGGTAATATTTTGTATTTTCTCATCTCTCCCCTCCTGAACAGCATTCCGTCTTCTAAAGCCTGTGGGCCTTTTGTGAATTTCCATCGTTCGTGGGATGTCATTGGACATACCATAAAGAAATTCCCCCGCCTGTTGCAAAGAATCTTGAATGGCATTTCTTCTGAAACGTTTGCTGTGCCTTTCTTCATGGTTACCTGGTGAGCTTTTGCCGGCAGACACATGGGTGTGGTTCACATGACCATTCTAGCAAGCTATCGTGTGGTTTTCAGTGGGTGTAGCGTTTTATACAGACTTTGCAATTGTGGTATATTATCCAGGGTAGATAGTTTAATGTGAAATCCAAGCATTAACTAGACTGACTATTTTTCCAAAAACATCTAAAAGAACACTAAAATGGGGGTGGGAGATAGTGTTTCATGTTCCTGGTTGCCACCATAACTGTTTGCTGTGCTTGGTACTTACTGCATTATGTGTCCTTCCTTAATGCTGGTCATTGATGGCTTAGGTTGAAGGCTGCCACATTTTCCTGGTGGCATTCAAGATGATTGACAGATCTGTATTTATTTGAGTATGTAACTGTGTTTGGGTACTGTCCCAGGGACACTCCACATTCGTACGCTCAATATCTCGGTTGGGCAGTTTAACTTAAGAATCCTTATTCTGAGCATCCGCAAGGGAGGGCCAAACGACAATGACTCGGCTTCCATATTTTCATTAGGTGTTAAGATATCGTTACATAATCACGACATTCACGATGTCCTTTTGGCATCATTGTGGCTTACCACAGACCCCGCTGACCCTTGATTGATTTGATTGATTACGTGCCATCAAGTCGGTGTCAGCTGTTAGGGACCACAGAGATATTCTCCGTGACTAGTGATCCTTACTAGTCTCATCTTTGCCCTCTGTCTTCAAGAGATTGTGTTTTGCAAGCTTACACAAGCCAGCCATGCCAAAGTGTTCCATTATGTATTTTTCACCTTGTTTTATAGCTTTATTGTGTTTTGTTTCATTGCCTTGGCTGGAGCACATAAAAGAGTGATTAATCAACTGAGGGAACAATTAGCTATGGTAAGTTTTAATCTAATGATATTTATTAATTCTGTCCCTCCACCTTGCTCTTACTGAATGCATAATTTTATTAATCAAATGTGCACTGAGTGTGATGTGGTTTTGCTGATTGAATTTGGCTGGAGGCACAGATGGGAACACCGGATAAATTTTATACATGTCAAATTTATGCTTGAACTTTGGATCTGGGATCTCATTGCCTTCTTGCGGGTAATGAAATAGCATTTATTAGCTTTGGAGGCTGTAATCTCTGCCATAAGCGTTTTCTGTTGAAAAATATTGGAAGATCTTATTAGGCAGAGGTCCTTCAACTGTGTTAGATTTTAGCTCTAGTCAGCCTGTGATTCTGAGAACTGTACTGTTTCCTTGCATTTTGCTGGATTCACATTTTGTAATGTCGCAATGTGATTTGCTCAGTTTCGGCTTACTACTTTGACTGTTGGGTTTGTTAGCTAGAGTTTCTGGTTTGGCATACAGTCCAATCCAATGGCAGTTTATCCAATAAACCGGTGTTAATGAGGACGTGCGTGGATCGGAACTCACTTGGTTTTGGCCCGGTGTCTCCACAGGAGAGTCGTGACAAGCGTTTCCTGATTCAGCAATTGACTCAAGCTCACAGACTTCACTGAGTACCATTCATTCCCACTGGAGGGAACGTTAAGTCAAAGCAAGTAGGTGGTGGCTTAAGGAAATAACTGGAGTGTTCACCATCACGAACTGAGGAGGACATATTCAGCTTGCCGTAGATGGAGTGCCTACTGCAACGGGGGCTTCCATCCTGTTAGAGCGCCCTACTGTGGAGTTCATCTTTATTTATAGTCCTGCCATCCTCAATTTCACCCTCTTCCTTAGGATGCAGGACAATTGTCAATAGACCCAGGGAATCGCTAATGCCAGGCTGTGATGCTGATCTTGAAGTGAGCCTCCCATTTTTTTTTCAAAGGATTTCTGCACTTTGCCTGATTTCTACAGAATGAAATGACTGCTCCAAATCTCTGCTTTGGTTCAGAATGTACAGTAGTGACAACACAACAACAAAACCCTTTACTCTTCACAGGCAAGCTGTTTTAATTAACATTTCTTAATTTTTTAATGTTGAGCCCCTATAGAATTTTATTTGTTCAAGGTAAGTCTTTTCCAGATTTACATGGTGTTTTACTGTTTTTGTATTATTGTTTTATGGAGATAAAAGTCTTATGGAGTTGGGCAACTTTCTAAACCCAATCAGTAAAGAAAGTACAAAAGGTCAGGGATTGCTGGTCAGAGCTGAGCAATCATAGCCGTGGAGATTTCCAGGTTGCTAGACTCCATATCACTGGCCTTGTTTACATATCACCTTGACACCTTTGTTCAGTGGACACAAATCTTGGCTGCAGGCACTCAGAAAACAGCAACCATTCTTAAAGCCGAGGGGTTGAGAATTGAATGACTAGGTGACTGAAAGTTTCCTCACTAACTTGAGCACATAACTTCTGTTATAGGGCCCTAGTAAGGGTAGTCATTTAGTGACTGCTTCATTTAGCGACCATTCGCAGTTAGGATGGTGATGAGAAAGTAACTTTACGACCAATCCTTGCATTTACAACCGTCTGTACCGTCTGTAAAGCAAAAGGAAAGCTGAAGTAAGAGGATAAGCACAGTAGTGGTTTCACTTAGCGACCGCTTCGCTTAACAACTGAGTTGCTGGTCCCAATTGTGGTTGCTAAACAAGGACTACCTGTACTTATTTGGGGGAGAGGGACAGACATCTGGCTTCATGTTATTTGAAATGTTAAGCACTAACATCTGCATATATGAACTGTGCTTGTTAAGCAAATGATTATTATTGGTGCAAGACTGGTCCCTCAATGTATTATAGAAAACATTCATGAAACTAAGCAAGGATGTAAATATAATAAATATACTGTGAAAGCTTTATAGAAACAACATGTTTTTATTTGTGTTTGGATAGTTTTAAAAAGGTGATAAGGCTAACTGAAGAAGATCCATTGTAAGAAAAGATATTCAAAACAGCTTCTTCATCAAAACAAAATCATTGCAATGTCATAGGATCAGCTGTCAATTACATAAACAGCGCATATGATATAATCTCATGGCACTAGTCAGGTCATGGCTAAAATAGGGGGGAAAGCATCATAAAAATACATTACAGTACTGATAACTTGATTATTTGACTGCTATGAACACTGAAAATACTGTGTTAAATTGGATTAGGCTGAGCAGTAAATAAAGTAGCCGCCACAACATTCTTAACACAATTAGACACAACTCAGTTTTAAAATCTGTTTTAGGTTTGGGGGCCTGAGCTGAAAAGATTTGGGGGACAGAAAAACAAATTACTTGTCTGGAAAATATGCCCTCATTTCCATGATCAGTATTTGTCTTCTCATCAGGGGCCCTGTTTTAAAAAAAGGTAATTTTATGGATTCATGGGTGGGGGAAGGAAGCTGATTAGATGATAGTATAGCTCAGGCTGCAAAAAAAAAAAGTCTCATGCATTATTATCAAGATTGAGTTTTGCAGCTTCACAGAAGACAGGCTTGTTTCCTCATCACCCCCCACACCCTCATCTGCAGAAGGAACAGGGGTGTAGCAAAGTCTCTCAAGGGACCCTCCCTAATTTCTTGGACTGTAAAGGCGAGGGGGAGATGTTGCCATCAACTTCAACCAGCATAATGGTAAGTGGGAGCTATAATCCAACAGGTATAGAGGGAAAACATCTTGAAGGAATACTGGAGATCTTCAACAAATCATCTACCAGTCTATCAACCATCTATCAAATAGTTGTGACATCTTTGAGCACAATTCTGATTATTACAAAATAATAATATAGTTGAGATCATTCTGAACTATGAAGCAGCACTGCACTCTTAGAAACTTCTGGAGCATCAAATGAAATGCAAAGCAGTCATTTGCCAGGGAAATCTAACGAAGTTTTTACATCTGTTTTTCATGTTGATGAGACACTTCCTGCTGGGTGGTGCCATTTTCTGGAGCCTTTAGAAGTTTCTGAAGAAACATTTCCATCCTGGAGTTAACACTTTCCTTCTGTATAATGTTTTCACCCTACAATGACAGGAATTTATAGAGATGCATATAAATTGGGATTTTGTCTGGAAACTTAAAGCGAAAATATGTACTTCCAGTGAATGGCATAAAGATGTATAAATATTTATTATTGTTTTTTCAACAAATAAGAACTAAATATGGCCTTTGTCCCACAGAAGGGCTCAGATTGCAGGGAAAGGACAATCTTTAAACCAACCCAGGGACTTTTAGCTGTCCCAGCTCATAAAATAGTGAAGAAAAAGGCAGATCTCAAAAAGGGGTACTCAAAATCAGTGGCCAAATTCTGTTGCAGTCAACATACCCCCCTCCTGACTCAGCAAAAGATGACCACATGATTTAAGCATTCCAGAATATTCTACCATATTTTCTAAATGCATTCTCAAATAAGCTGTTTTATCTGACATGCCAGGGATAGGTCAATTGAGGATGCTTTGGCCCAAACAGCTGGTCTTCACAAAGTAAGTTACTGCTTTCAAGTACCTGCTTGAGGCCTCCTTTTTGCTGCTATTTTCAAGTTTATCAAGGTTGTGGGAAGAGGCCATTTAAATTTCCCACAATGCCATCGATATAAAGAAGCCCCTTTCAATCTGGAGCTCCCCTGTCTCCAGTATCAGCTTCTCAGCTATTATTTAGGAAATTAAGAGGAATATGAACTGCTTTGTATTAGCAGTTAGCGGAGACTTGGGCTTCCCAAGAGACCTTATCGCCCCACTTGTTATGGTCTAGCCCAGTGTTTCTCAGCCTTGGCAGCTTAAAGATGTATGGACTTCAACTCCCAGGACTGCATGCTGGCTGGGGAATTAGCCCAAATGCTCAGCTTCTGAAAAGCCTAGAGCTGGAACAGGAATGCCAAGTCAAATCTCATCTCATTTGAAATAATGGAAACTCTTGGCAGGCTTGTTGGAAGGCAACAGTCTATAAATATAGCATGTTAATATCCAGAAGCACTAACAAAAATGCATGGAAAGGCTCAATTTCAAACACTTTACCATCTGTTCACATAAACTGCTTAATGATCTGGCACTGCTTGAGAGAGACGAGATGGTGAACTCGTCTTTGGATTGTTCACTGTCCAAGCTTTTCGAAAGAGCTGCAGTTTTCCCAGGAAATCCGATCCCTTGCTCTTCCTTGATTTCACACACGCAGTAACTTGGTAGTTCTGAACATCTGCAACCAGCTGGAGCCATTGGTGGGACACAGATCACCTCTTGTTTACAGGACTCTTCTAACATACCCTCTTGTCTTCTCGGGCTATTGACATGATCCTCTTCTGCACTGGTGTCCCTTGGCTCACTCAGAGAGGATGGCTGGTTTAAAAGATAATGCATCTGTGGGTTTTCTGCATTTCCATTTACAATGATCAATTCCTTCCTAGTCCGATCAGCAGGTATTTCTTGAGTCACTTCCTGGCAAAGCTCATGCAGAAAAGATGGTCCTTGTTGGACTGTAGAAATACAATCACTGTTTTGTCCTCCTCTAATGCATCTTGTGAGCCCCCTGGATTTCTCTGTGTAAGACACAGTTGCATCATCATCAGAGCCTCTTACGTTAGCCCTCTGCAAGCCAAGAGGTTCCCAATCTGCAAAGTTGACCTTGTGGCATTTGGAGGTGATTTGGGATAGGGAATCACACCCTTCCCATTCACCTTTCGGAGACCTGTTACTTTGAGTGCATTTCAGAAGCTTTTCTCTAGGATCATTTTGGTTGTGCTTTGGATCGCTGGCCCTTTTCAGTATAGAGGACCTGGAAATCATTTCAGAACTGAATGGCTTTCTGATTTTTTTTCCGGCCTTTGAATGCTGGCTGCTGTAAATCTCAGCAGTTGATCTGGCAGAGGGGTGAGCACAGTTTCCTTGCTGCTCTTTGGTTTTCAAGACGACTGGGCGTTGCAACCCATCTTCATAGGCTTTGGATCCGAGGGTTTGGCTTCGTCTGGCAGCCAAAGGTTTTTTAGATGGACAGTACTCGCTTGAAACATTTCCACCAGCTTTGGAAGAGGACTCCTGCCTTCTGATTTTAAGCGGCATGTAAGAATGCACACCAACATTCTCTGCACTTTGCAAAGAGGGTACAAAGTGCTGCTTCTGCGTATTCCAAGCAGCCATGGGAAAAATTCTCTTAGATTTAGCAGGAGAGGTATTGGAAGCATTTGAAGCTCTGTTTTTTCTCCTTATCTCTTTTTCACTTTGTCTTGGTCCATCTCTGAAAGATCAAAACACAATATCCATCAACTTGAGCTTTCAAGAAGCCAGAAAGGATATTAATAGTGCGTTGCAAGACATCCAGACCAAAGCTGCATCCCACCTATCACAGCAAACCCTCAGTTTAAGAGACTAATGGCAGGAAGGGGTGTCTGTTAAATCAGAAGGTCTGTTAAATGGCAAATGGGATTTTATGCATGTGCAAAATGGGAGACGGAATCTTTTCATCATGTCTAAAATCCGCTAAACCAAAATCCAGTAAATTGAGGATTTACTGTATGCTCTTCTCACCTAAAACATGATACCAACAGCCATAACACTCCCAGGCTTTCATACCTTCTTGCTTCATTCTCATGAGAAAGGTTGGTGGAAAAAACCTCCTTGCGGCCATTGCTGAAACTCTTAACACTTTTTGTCTCTCTTCTCTTAAGTTCTTGAGTTGTTTTTAGTTCTTCTGGGGAGATTTCAGAAGTCTAAGAAAAGAATCAACAGAAATATAACCCCTTCTCAAGCAAGTTCAGATGACATACATTCAGAAGAGCTCAAATCCACTCAGGACCTGAAACTATGACAGAAATACTGTTATCCTTCTCAGAATATAAACTTTTACTTATTCTTTAAATCAAGTACATAGAACATTCGATGTTCCAGTAGTTCCCCATCATAATTTGTCCCAAAGGATGCTGAAAGTTGGAGTTCAGCCATATCTAGAGGACCACAGGGATCGTCTTCTGGTTTATGGTATTTTTAATTACTTAGAGACAGGTTTACTTCCAATCTGGAAAAAAGCGGCCATCCCTGCTTTCAAGTTGATTCTCGCAATAAGAACTTAAAAGAAGGAAAAGGGTCAAATTCAGCCACCAGTTTTTAAATTTATATAGGGTTTCACGATTAACTGGAAACTGTGTGACGGGAGGCATCACCCGCCCAACTGGTATTTCCAAAAGAAGGAACAGAATAGCTTCCTTCCCATTTCCTTCCACTCTGGGCTTATGAAACAGGACAAAAATAAGTGTACGAATTAAAAACAGAGTGGGATGAAAGGAGCAGAATTGTCAAAGCAGAGGCAGAGCATTAATAAGGGTGAGCCATTTTTTTGGAGAAACATTCAACTGTTTATGAATTTATAATGCCTCCTTTTGAAACAGATGTTTCCACAAACCGTTTCATAGTCAACGAGTAATCTCATAAGCAAGTTTGCAGGTCGCAGGACAATCTGCTTGCGCAGCACGTTGAGCCATAATGGGTGAATTCTGCTTTCACACAGAACAAACAAATCACACAGTGGCTGAGTTCACAAATTGGACTAAGCCGTCATTTCAATAAGCTACCATTGGTTCAGGATTTGTGCTGCAGGCTGAGCTATAAACTATGTTTATCAACTGCCAAGTCTATGTTTGAATAATAAGTTAAAGCAGTGTTGTCCAAACTTGGCCACTTTAAGATGAGTGGACTTCAACTCCCAGAATTCCCCAGCCAGCATGGCTGGCTGGGGAATTCTGGGAGTTGAAGTCCACTCATCTTAAAGTGGCCAAGTTTGGACAACACTGAGCTAAAGCAAAGCCCCAAAATACCATTTTGGTTTAACGCCATGTCAAAATGAGGTCTGAAGAGAAGAGGGTCCCTTGGTACATACCACAGCAACAATTAGCTTGGATGCTGATGAAACCAGTCTTTTTACTTCTTCTGGTGACATGGGTGGGACGGCATTCAAGTATAATCTGGAGAGGCTGCACGGCAGCTTGTTTTGCCTGGTGGAGGAAAGTACACTTAGTTCAGAGAAGCCACAAATGGGTTTCAATTCACAACTATTAGCCAAAGCAAATCCCCAAAGGAGAACATGGTCTTCTACGTAGACAAATCTTGCTTCCTCAAAACCGACAAGGCAAGCAGGCTGCATCCAGCCTGTCCTATTTCAGTTCAAAGAGCGAACACAAAGAGTCTCCAGATCCAGAAGTATCTCATAGCCCAGATGATGGCTGCAAGGCATGGTTGAGTGTGTTCGGCCAATATTAAAGGGCCTGCTGTCTACAGGAGGACAAGGCATTTCTTAGGGTTGCCCGAGATATATTTTTAAAATGTGAGCAAGTTGTGTTTAGCAGGATTGTTTAGGAGGCTGAAGGGCACCCAGAATATAAGGCAGATTTCTGGAGAACTTAAACACTCGCTCAGGGTTACATGTCATTCTGGTCAAACTGAAGTAAAGATACCAGTCCTGTGCTGCAAATAGCTGGACTACCACTAGTTAAGGGCAAGCAGACGCTTCTGGGCTCTTTGCTGCCTCCTAGGGGCTCTATGGATATTTACAGCTCGGATCTGGCAGCCCTGCACTTCGGTGCAATACATTTTGCTAGCAGTTCTGTGAGGAAACATCCTGATTCCACACATGGATTTGTATTTGCTTTTCTGCATGCCAACAAATGAACAGGGAGGCCAATGTTTCTGAAGCTGAACTAGCTTAATGACATTTATTACCTTGTCATGCTCTTCATTTTTACCTCGTTCATTCTGTCAGGTACATAATCCTACAAAGACAGAGGCAGGGCACATCATTGGCTTGTCTGCCATCTGGCATAACACAGATTCTTTTTAGAAAACAGGAATGCATGCAGTAAAATCACATCCAAGAATGATAAATTCAGGGTTTGCAGATATACAAAGGCTATGGATTCGGTCTAGACGATAAACTTAGAGTGGACAAACACTTTTTGTTCATTTCATTACTCCATTCATTTTCATAATGAAAAACTTAATTGCTTTCATTATTTCTTGGTAAACTCACATTTGTTCCATTCCCAGTTGAGCAGCTCCTTTAAAATGGTTGCTTCACAACCACAAGTTAATTTCCTAGAATGTCCCAGGCATTATGAGCTTGGGGTATTCTGGGGAAGTAAAGAAACTTACAGGGAGACATGCAAAAACTTCGGATATTTCTCTTCCAGAATACACTCCAGTCATACAAGATCCAGTGCATTCTATTTTCCAGGAAAAAGGTGAGTCCCACAACCACAAACAGGGATGAGTAGACAATCATTTGACAATACAGGAAATGAAATGGAACCTATTCAGACAAAGGTCCTGTTTGTTATCAACCAAACACATATTCCACACTCCACTACTGAGAGTAAGAATATTGTGGCACTAAGTTAGCTTGGAGATCAGTCAGAACTTTTCAAATCCTGCCCCTTGGACCCAGTTCTTGCCACATTTAGAGACTCCAAGCTGGTCCTCTTTCAATGGAAAGAAAGTTGAACTAGTAGCAGATACTGGAAGTGCCATCAACTGGTTTGGTGTTATAATGCAATGTTTCTCAACCTCAGCAATTTTAAGATGAGGGGTCTTCAACTCCCAGAATTGAAGTCCACACATCTTAAAGTTGCTGAGGTTGAGAAACAGTTTTAATGAATATGAACTGGAGTAAAACATAGGCCCTATTTTTCCCCTTACATGAAGTATATAAAATGATGTATCTGAGCATTACTCGGGCCATCTTTTTAATAAGCTTTTCCACATCCTTTTGCTTGGCCAGACTTCCCTGGATTTTCCTATTACATTCTTCAGCACTGCCAACATAGGCACGGAGGAATGCTTCCAGCTTTATTTTGGCAAAATTGTGCTCCTGTGTCCTGTGCTCAGTCAGATAAGCAGGGTGCTGCAAGAGAATTAAAAAGATTATTTTTAAAAAAACATATTAAAGAATATACAGTTACAGACAAATATCTATCTCCAGCATAAAGGTCTATTCATGGCAGAAATTAGCATAACCTCATCAAGACCCAACGGTTTCAGTCTGCCATAGCTATGGCACAAATTCGGCCACCTTTCTAGAAACTTCACAGTCCTGATCATTTAATGGGAAGTGCTGTCATTATTCTGCTCCAAATAATTGTGATTAGAGGAGAGATTAACTTCATCCTCCAAGTGTGATAAAAGGGCATTTCAGGACATGCATGACTGCCTCAATTTGCCAGAGTTTGGTGTTGTGATGAAGGTGCTGGCCTAGAAACCAGGAGATTGTGACTTCTAGGCCTTCCTTAGCCATGAAAGCCAGCTGGGTGACTTTGGGCCAGTCCCTCTCTCCCAGCCCAACCCATCTCACAGGGTTGTTGTTGTGGGGAAAATAGGAGGCGGGGTATTATGTATATTCATGCCTTGTGTTAACCAAATATAAAGGAAGGATAAAATAATTTTTTATTATTATTATTTAAAAATACATGAGCACTGTTTATATGGGAAATTAAGACAATCTTCAAGAGAGTTACCACGTATGTAAGAGGCATAAGATTTGTGATAGCACGTTTTGTCCTTTTGAGAAAATGTTTAGATCCTGTGCCTATCCCTGACAGCTCTTCAGCTTTCCTCATTAAAATACCAACAGTCTGCTTTTCAGCAGAAGAAATACTAAAACAATAATAACACTTAAGAACTAAATATTCAAAAGCAGTAAAGTCACAAAAAACAGTAACCAAATTTGATTTTAAAAATATCAGTTGCGTTTGTCTCTACGCAAATGCTGCTACATGCAGACAGCTCAGGAACCACACTTGAACTTTGAATTTGGGGTTCAGCCACAAGATTAGATGGGGAGGCTTACCAAATAAAAGCTTTCAGCCACATCCCAGGGGATGCCAGATGACTGGAAGGAGTTTTCCTTTCTCTGCACCTCAATGTAATACTTTCTAAGAGAAGGAAGGGATGTTATTCAATGGATCATTACGGCCAATGCCCACCACCACTGTTAAAATCTCATGCCCGGAAAGGTTTTGCCCGCCAAGGTTGGTGCCCCAGCCTTGTTGTGACTGCAGCATGGCTGTATCAATTTGCAGGCAAAAAAGGAGCAAGGGCCTAATTTAGTTTACATTTATTTATTAAATTTACATGCCACCCAGCACCCAGCGACTCTGGGTGGTTTACAAATCGTTAAAAAGATTTTAAAACAAGGGGAAAAAATAAAAACGACAGAAATAACAAAACCGGGAACAAAGAAAAAAAGATATATGGGGGGTGGGGTGTCAGCACACCATCCGCCCAGAGGATGGAGTGGAAAGCACTCTGCACATTCTCAGGAACACGGACACCCCTTCCCTGCTTCCCAGAGATTTCTTCTCCCTCCGCCCGGCCCGGCCCGGCCCAGCCCTTACAGCCGATGAGCCACCGAGCGAGCAAGCTTTCGCTCCGACCCCAAGCCGGCCAGCAACCCCGCCGCCATCGATCCGCCCCGGAGCCCCAACGACGCACGTCTCCTCACCACCCAGCCCTCGGACCGCGTTCTGCGGTTTCCCGGACAACACTGGAGGAAGCGCCCCTCAGCGAATTGACAGCTGCTTCCTCCAATCGGAGAAAGAATCCGCTCCGGGGGCGGGCTCCAATGAGGACATAGACACAATACAAATAGAGCGGCATGCTTCGTTTATGGAGTGTCGAACGAGAAACCTTGATGTAACGCTGCTTTCCGCGCACGGGCGGCCTCGAGGAGTTGGCTAGAGATTACGGAAGTCTTACGTCAACAAAGCGCCCCGGGCGGCCGTGGCCGCGGTCGCCCGTGACGCCATCACCCTGCGCGAGGCAGGATGGCGAAGGCCGCAGTAGGCAGCGGCCTTCTGCTGCTCCGCGAGCAATGCCGGCGCTGCGCCCACAGGGAAGGTAGAGCGTGGGCGGGACACCTCCCTCTCCCCTTGGGATCCCCACGTGGTTCTCTCCTCCCCGCCGTAGGTCCCTCACGCAGGCGCCCCCTTTGCCCTCCCTGGACCAACTGCCCCACCAGGGCGCTTTCTAGGTGGTAGAAACTACGATTCCCAGAATTCCCAGCAGGCGGCCATTTTGGAAAGGGACTTTGGTGCAGCCCACCTGGAGGTGGTGGTTGGAGGGGAGGCTCAGCAGGTGTCCAAGGAAGTGCCAGTATTGAGGTCACCCAGCACCCTCCTAGTGATGCTATTATTACTGCTCCTCCTACTGTATTCATTGCATTTTACGTTTTAAAGTGCTCATGGATGGTTTTATGGCTTTGCCTGTTGGTTTTTAACTTGTTTTTATTGGATTGTTGTTTTTAACTGTTCTGAGCCGCCCAGAGTCACTTAGGTGAGATGGGCAGCTGTACCAATTGAATAAATAAATAACTAAATAACCGCCCAGAGTCAATGGGCGGTGACAAATTTGAACAATAAATAAATAAACGTCCCACTTCTAATTTTCTCCTCACAACAACAACCCTGTTAGGTAGGTCGGGCAGAGCGTGGCCTCGGGTTGTCCAAATCTAACACTGTGAGTTGTCAGGCTGCATTGGGTTTGGGTGCTGAAACCCTGATGTGGGTTGTTTGTGGTGCTTTGTGGTTCGTTGAATGAGCCACGCAGGGGGAGTCCACAGAGGTCAAGATGGCAGCCGTAAGCGTGCGGTGAACGCCGCACCCCTTTTGGTGTGGGTCGTGATTTTGGTTGTGGCCCACATTTTGGCTGTCTTGACTCCCACCCTGAAGACCCCCCTGGAACCGTGGTCAGTTGGGGCCTGGGTTTGCATAGTTTGTGGAGCAAATCATTGTGCTGGGAATAATCCTCATAACAGCCCTACGTGGTTGGATGGATTGAGAGACAGCGACTCATTCAGTCCCATCCAATGAAGTTCTGCCCGAGACTTCCTAGCAGTTACTAAAGCGTCCTGATTATTTAATATTGGCCTGGATTGAAAAATCACAAGTTGGTGAGGCCTCAGAACAGTGTTGTCCAAACTTGGCCACTTTAAGATGAGTGGACTTCAACTCCCAGAATTCCCCAGCCAGCATGGCTGGCTGGGGAATTCTGGGAGTTGAAGTCCACTCATCTTAAAGTGGCCAAGTTTGGACAACACTGCCTCAGAAGGTTGAACACAGCTGTCTTGTACAACCAGGGAAGAAGCTGCCTTTTTTTTTTTTTTAACTAACGAATTCTACATACTTAGAAAGCTCTGAAAAGATGCATCAACGATTGTCTGTTTGACAGGTGCAGAAGGGAAATGGGGCTTGCAATCCATATGCTCCCCTTCCAGATTTTGTAGCACCAGAATAACTTTGGATGACATCAACAAGCCAGTTATTGACCGAATAATCAGAGTGGATCATGCAGGTGAATATGGGGCAAATCGCATTTATGCAGGTCAAATGGCTGTGTTAAGCCGAAGTTCGGTAGGACCAGTTATTCGTGTAAGTATCCCTAGCCCATGGATTTCATCTCCCTTGCTCTGATTCTTCTTCTATATTTTAAACTCGACTTTTAGCCAAAACAGATTTTTGTACAATCATTTTATACCAATGTTTCTCAACCTTACCAATGTTTAAGACACGTGGACTTCAATTCCCAGAATTCCCCAGCCAGCCATGCTGGCTGGGGAATTCTGGGAGTTGAAGTCTACATGTCTTAAAAGTTGGTACGGTTGAGAAACACTGCTTTATACAGTTAATTATCTTGAATGATTTGTGGAGTAAACCATTGTTGGCTGGTGTCCTATATTACGTTAAACCATCATATGATTGATTTAGTTCTGGCGTAGACTGTTGCATGCATCTAACCATTGTTCCTGAAAGCATGGCTTATGGCTCAGAGCAGTGTATGAACTCAGCTCAGGTTGGCTTCCTCATGGTTTAGCAGAACTAGCATAATGCCATGCGTGACTCCAGATGGAGACCGTCTACGGCTCGAATGTTTCCGAACTATGGGAAAGCATCATCATTTTGTTTCTTCACCCAGCAAATGTGGGATCAGGAAAAGGACCATTTGAAAAAAATGAAGGAGTTGGTGATTTTGTACAGAGTCCGCCCGACCGTTTTGTTGCCCCTGTGGAACATTGCTGGGTTTATGTTAGGTGAGCATCCGTGCTTTTTTCTTCCTCATATATATCTGGGATGTATGCTCCAAGCACAACTGTGACGTTGTCGTGTTTATTCTAGGGGTGGGCACAGCTTTACTTGGGAAACAAGCTGCTATGGCCTGCACAGTAGCTGTAGAAGAAAGTATCGCTGTGCATTATAACAACCAGATCAGGACTCTCCTAGAAGAAGACCCAGAGAAGTACAAGGAGTTATTAGAGGTAACAGTGTGTTAACAGTTTACCGATATACAGTGGTACCTCGGTTCACGAACTTAATTCGTTCCGCGACTCTGGTCGTGAACCAAATTGGTCACGAACCGAATCAAATTTCCCCATAAGGTTCAATGTAAACATGGTTAATCTGTTCTGACCCCTACGAATGTGGTCGCCAACTGATTTTGGTCGCCAACCGAATCAAATTTCCCCATAAGGTTCAATGTAAACATGGTTAATCTGTTCTGACCCCTACGAATGTGGTCGCCAACCGATTTTGGTCGCCAACCGAATCAAATTTCCCCATAAGGTTCAATGTAAATAAGGTTAATCCGTTCTGACCCCTACGAATGTGGTCGCCAACTGATTTTGGTCGCCAACCGAATCAAATTTTCCCATGAGGTTCAATGTAAATACGGTTAATCCGTTCTGAACCATATGTATTTTTTTTTTTAAAACCACAAAAATATGAAACAAAGTACAGTACAGTACAGTACGAAGAGAGAGAACGCTAACCTTGCTCGAGGTGACTTCTGGCGTGGAGGACAGGAAGGCGGGTGGGGAGGCGGTTATTGTTTGGAGGGAGAGTCCCACTCCCTACAGGAAGCCACGACCACGTGTCACGGCAGGGAAAATGGCCGTGGGTCATGTTCGTCACCCGATGCGGAGTTCGCAAATGGAAGCAAAATTTTGCGAATGGTGCTGTTCGTGAACCAAATTGTTCGTGAACAGAAGCGTTCGTGAACCGAGGTATTACTTTAATCCATGTATGATTTGATTTGATTTGATTTGATTTTATGCAGTGTTTTTCAACCTTGGCCGCTTGAAGATGTGTGGACTTCAACTCCCAGAATTCCCCTGCCCCACATCTTCAAGCGGCCAAGGTTGAAAAACACCGATGTAGAGTTATCACTCTGAAACTTTGGAGACAATTTAAGTAAGTTTCATAAATACAACAACTATTTCCAAAGTACTGATAAGGCAATGCAAATGAATGCAGAAGGAAGAAAAGCCAAAAAAAAAAAAATACTCAATTATATTTAAAGATCGATTACATTTTTGTCCTCCTGATCTTTATTTCTACTTTGTTTAAATAAGCATTAGCCTTAGAACAATGGCTGGGAATGCTGCAAAGACAGCTACTTAATCCCTTTCTCTTTTGTTCGTTCTATATTTGAAATGCCTATCTCATGTTAATTAGACTTTCAGACATGGGTTGTAGAAATCCAGATGAACCCTAGATGGCAGTAGGATTTGGGGAGAGGGGATTGTGTTGCTCTAATGGATCTAATGGTCACCTAGAGGTCTACAGGACAAAAATTTTACCAAATTTCTTTACTGTATGCTGTTATTACAATTAGTGCTCCTCCACCTTCATAGATAGGGAAATTTTAGATACAAGTTTTTCTTCTCAGCTCATTTATCTTAGGTCTAACTACCATTTGATTGCCAGAAATATAGTTTTAATGTGAATTACAGAGTTATAATATTAATGCTAACAGTAATACAGGTAGTCCTTGACTTATGACCATTCGTTTAACAACCATTCAAAGTTATGATGGCGCTGAAAAAAGTGACTTAAGAACAGTCCTTGTACTTACAACCGTCGTAGCATCCCCATAATCACGTGATCAGAATTCTGATGCTTGACAACTGGCATGTATTTACAATGGTTGCAGCATCCCAGGATCATGTGATTGCGATTTGCAACCTTCCCAAGGGACTTCCAACAAGCAAAGTCAATGGGGGGAAGCCAGATTCACTTAATGACCGCAGCAAAAAAGGTCGTAAAATCAGGCACAACTCACTTAACGACCACATCACTTAGCAATGGAAGTTTTGGTTCTAATTGTGGTTGTAAGTTGAGGACTACCCATTTTAGTTTAGGAGTTCTATATTAGGGAATATACACATTGTGTCTTATTTTGTTCTTTTTCTGATATCTGATGTTCAAGCAGTATTTGTAGTTTTGACTACTTTGTTCTAACCAAATTGGGTAATGCTTATGTAATGCTGGTCAATGACTAGAAGAAAGATTTGATTTGATTTTGACCTATAATATAACTTTACTAAATGATATATTTCCTGTAATAGGGTCAAAAGGTAATCTTCAGTGATTTCCAGCAGACGCATGGCAGGATTAGAAAAGAGTTAAGAAGTCTTAGTCTGTTGCAGCTTCTTGAATTCCAGTGGAAGCAAAGGTTGTCCTTGGCCATGTGTGATATACTGTAAAACCTTGTTGATCACTTCTTAGACTAGATTGTCAGCTTGCCAATCCCCCAAAAGCATATTCTTTGTTTTCACTGTTTTGAAAGCCTATTTTAAGAACTGATGACACGTCACAGTTTTGGGTCAGAGAGGGTTCCAGGAGCTGAAAACAGGGGCTCAGAAGCCATATGCTAACCTGATGTTTTATGGTTTCATTTAAAATGTAACGCTTTGGATGTTTCTCACATTTTTTAACAAGTTACATATGTTTTGTTTTCTCACTTGACTTGCTTCTTGGATACAAAAACACCACCAGATCATAAAGAAATTTCGGGATGAAGAGATGCAGCATCATGACACTGGGCTGGACTATGATGCTGAACTGGTAAGTTAGCATCAAACATCCTCAACATTTGAATAATCAGAAGCACCCACAACTGATGCTGACCTTGGTTCCCCATGCTGGTAGCCATTCCTCTGAGCCATCCACCACTGTTTACACCTCATGTAGCCTCATTCCACAGCATTAAGGGTTAAATGAAATGGGAAGGCTGCCACTTTAATCTCCCCCAATGCGCTTAAGCAACAATTTGTCAAGCTGTAGCATAAAGAATGGTCACCTCCTACCACTGCCCTCCCTTTCTCCCAGGTGTAGCTCATAAGCCTGCCAGAAAGTAGTCAATGTCTACAAGTAGTCCTCGCTTAACCACCACAACTGGGACTGGAATTTAGGTTGTTAGGCAGTGTGGTCATTAAGCGAATCATGTGACCAGACCTGATTTTATGACTTTTTTTGCAGTGGTTGTTAAGTGAATCATGCAGTCATTAAATGAATCACACAGTTCCCCATTGATTTTGCTAGCCAGAAGCTGGCTGGGAAGGTTGCAAATGGTGATCATGTGACCCTGGGATGCTGCAGCCGTTGTAAGTGTGACCTGGTTGCCAAGCACCTGGATCACAATCGTGACTGCGGGGCGCTGCAATGATTGTAAGTGTGAGGACCAGTCGTAAGTCATTTTTTAGCGCTGTCATAACTTTGAATACTTGCTAAATGAATGGTTGTTAAGTGAGGACTGCCTGTATTTCATTGATATATATGGTGACCCTTCTCATAAATGCTGCTCTGGGTGGCTAACAACACATGGAAAACAATAAAAAAAAGTTACAGTAAAAGCATAAAAACCTGTAACAGTGGCTGAGAACAAACCCATAAACACTCAACAGTAACATCTAACCAGCCATTAACCTCCTGATCCCTAGACCCATCTCTGTCTATCTAAAGGTTTTGCACTTGTCAGACTCTAAAGCTCTCCTTGAACCTGAAAGTAATTCGTTTTCCAAACAGGATTCTCAAGAGTCTCTTAGCACAGTGTTTCTCACCGTTGGGAACTTTAAGATGTGTGGACTTCAACTTAAAGTTCCCAATGTTGAGAAACACTGCTCTAGCAAGATGTGTTGAGAAAGGATGGGAGTTACAAGAATTTCAGCAACTGAACCATTTTCCCCCTGCAACCAATAGATCTCAAAGCATGTGAGGGTGAAGTCTTCATCATTTTCTTTTTTGCCACCTTTCTGGAAACCAAGGAACTGGAAGGTCTCTTCAATGATAATAGAAGAGCTTGCAGGGAGCAGTTTCCAAAATCATCTCATGAACCCTTAACAAGCTGGAGCGATTAAGGCACGATTTCTTAAAAAGCATTTTCCCTGGATAACTAGAACAGTAGGAGCAGTTCCAGTCTCGTTTATGGTGCTAATAAGACTTGAGTAGTTGCTGGTACCCATGTTGAAGAAAACAGAAAATATGAAATAGTTCTAATGTTGTGTTCTCTTTTTTCTCGCATAGACTCCAGGATATTCAATTCTGAAGAACGCTATACAGATTGGATGTAAAGCAGCAATATTTTTATCGGAAAGAATATAACCTATTTTTGGCAATGGTAAACGAATTGTGAATTAAGAGATGATTACTGCTGGATTCAATTAGTGCAAAACTAAACTTATACATTGAGAAGTCTCTGGATGGGGATTTTCTTATTTTCTTTGTTCTTCCTGTCAGTTGGGAAAAGCAGATGGTTACTTTTCTGCTTGTTTGCCTGAAATTGCTGTAAGCTTGCTTTAGAGATTGCACAACTCTTTGTTCATGCTTTCCGCCTGAAAATTGACCACAATTTTGCTGCAACCTTTTGGCAGCCGGAACACCTTTTTCAATGAAAGGGATTCCCACCCACCCCTTCCTTACAGAATACCCCTTTAGCCTTCCCTTCCGCGATGCATTAATTTATTACTAAAGTTTGCCCTGAAAAGGAAGCCGGTCCTCTTGAAATCCACCATGGGTTTTCAGATGGAAGATTCAGGATTGAAAGGAATGGGTCTTCGTTCCAAAGCTTTCAAGTTTGTTTTTAACTTTTTTTTTTTTACTTTATTTAAAAGTAAAAGATTGGAGAGCAGCTTTAGCTGGACCAGATGTTGAAAAACATCATGTTGGACACACACAGAGTACATTGCATGCATGGCTAAACGGTCATGGCATATTATGACCTAGCATTTTATTATTATTATTATTTAGGAATTAGCCACCGGGGCCCAGCTGTCTTTATGAACATGTGAGTTAGGCAAGGGAATTACGTTGCCACTTTTTCCCGTTCCAGGTGCTGGTGTTAAAAGGGCTTTTTGTGACTTGGAGCTCAAAATACCCCTGGGGGTACGACTGCTTTACGTATCAACTCGCACATCTCTTGAACCATTTTGCTGGAGGATCTGTGTGTCTTTTGCCCCGCTTCTCTCTGAACGTATTATGGGATGGGCTTTAAGAGTAGTTGGAGAAAGGAGACAATAAAGATGTGTCTTGAAGCAGAGATCATCCAACCCTTTTTTTGTTGTTTTTGTCCCCGATGCTCTTTCCCTAAATCTTAGACTCTGATGCTGTTTAGCAAAAGCTGTAGCCAATTCTTACCTGTTCTCTTTCGAACATTGGCAGAAATGAGCTGCGGGCATGATTTTGCTAGTATCGGGGTGGGAAAGAGGCGAGCTTCAAGATATCCTTTTGGTTACAGCTTCCCTCGCCCCAGCAATTGGCCTTGGGAGCTGGGGACGATAGGAACTGGAGTCCTAACTCTGCTTCTTCTTCCCAAGTTCTTTTCATCTTCACATTACAGAGAGCTTGTGATCTAGCACTCCAAGGAAGGTTTAAAACGTTGTGCCATACTGGTTTTAACCATGGTTGGTTGACCCAGCCACAATTTATACTACACATGAAGCCAAAATCAAAGAAACCTCATCATGGTCTGGTGGATTTTGTTAGCCAGGGTTATCACATAATGTAACACATGACAACACTTCAAGGAATCCTAGGATTGGAAGGGACCTTGGAAGTCCTCCAGTCCAACCTCTTGACCAAGGCAGGAGTCCTCATACCATCTCGGACAAATGGCGGTCCAATCTTTTCTTGAAAACCTCCAGCGTAGTTTGGGTGCACACGCAGAAAATCCTCCTCTGCTTTTGTCAGATGTTGTCGGCAGCTTACGTGACAATCTGTTGTTTGCTTGTGACAGAGGAACGTGCCCTCCCCCCCCCCCGTATTTGTGGGATTAGCAGTCCCAGGGTTTTCAACTAAACAGACCTAACAGCAAACATAGGGAAACCAATGTATACCTGGATTGCTTTACGTATACTTAAGGAAGCTGGATTTGGGCCCCAGGAACTGGGTTTCTTTAAAGCAGTGTTTTTCAAACTTGGCAACTTTAAGATGTGTGGATTTCAACTCCCAGAATTGAAAGCTGGCTGGGGAATTCTGGGAGTTGAAGCCCACACACCTTCGAAGTTCCCCAGCCTGCTAAGGGCTGTGCTTGGCTTTTGAACTCTGTGCTGCAGCCTTGTCTCGTTCATGATTAAATTGAATTAAATATCACGAATATTGTAAGGATCACCGCCCATTTCCCTCCTAAGTATTTTTTAAAATTCAGTTCCAGTATTAAAAAAAGGGGGGAACAAATTCTGAAGGCTGGGCAGGGGCTTTCCCAGCTGGAGCTGAGGGCGATGCATGGAGGCTTTTCATCTGCCCAGGCCAGCATCTCAGCATCAGAGCCCCAAACAAGCCAGTTCCCCCTTCCTTTCTCTTATCCTCTTTCTTCTCCTGGGCAGAGCTCTGATCACTGGCACACTTCTGCCTTTGGAAACGGGGCCTGCGCCCAGCTGTTCAGGCTGGCCGCCCTGGTCTCCTTGGGCAGCCCAGCTTCCTCCACGCTGGTCAAGCAACCGGCCTTGACGAGTCCGCTCCCCTTGTCGCTCCTCGCTCGCGCCTCCCTGCTCCTCCTCCCCCTTCTTCTGCCCGTCTGCCGCACGGGCAGGGCTGGACCCGCGCCGAGGGGGCAACCCAGCGCCCGGCCCCTCCGGCCCCGCCGCCCCCTCCTCCTCCCGCTCCATCCCAGACTTCGGCATTTCCTCTGAGCTCATCCCCCGAGTGACGCGCTGCGCTTCCCACTCGGAACAGGAAGCGAAAGTTTCAGCAGAACTTCGGAGTTTCTGCAAGCGGCGGCCCCGCAAGGCGAGCCGGCGGCGCTGGGCCCCACGACGAGGGCGGCCCGGGCGGGCGACGCCGCAGCCGCCGCAGACCGAGCGCCGTAAGTCCCTTCCTCCCGGCATCAAGTCCCGGAGAACGTTTGCCCGCCCGCGGGCGCCCGGCCAGGCGGGCAGCAGCTAGCGGCCGCGGAGCTGGGACCGAGCCCGCCCCAGGAGACAGCCGTCGGTCGGGGCCAAGGGAGGAAGAGGAAGAGGAGGAGGCGGCGGCGGCGGCGCTCCCGTCCCGTCGGAGCGGCCAGCAGAGCTTGCGGAGGCGCCCCGGACCGCCTCGAGGCCGCGGCGATGGGTTGAAGCGCTGCCAGCCCGGAGCGAGGCGGCGGCGGCGGCGGGGCTCCAGCAGCTGCCCTCGAGCTTGACGGACGATGCCCTCGTGGCGCGCTCAAAGGCCCTGGCGCCGGGCCGGGCTCCCCCGAGGGCCCTGGCCCCGCCGCCCCTGAAGGGGACCATGACC
This sequence comes from Python bivittatus, assembly GCF_059951505.1. Classification (NCBI taxonomy): domain Eukaryota; kingdom Metazoa; phylum Chordata; class Lepidosauria; order Squamata; family Pythonidae; genus Python; species Python bivittatus. The sequence goes on from NW_028277083.1 coordinate 7,344,228, forward strand.
GCCTACAGCCTGAACGTGCGCGTCTTCTGGCCGCTGGTGACCTGCGGCTGCACCGCGCTGGTCTGCCTCCTGCAAGCGCTGCGCAGCAAGGCCGGGCCGGCGGGCGGAGAGGCGGGCTGGCCGGTCCCGCCGCCGCTGAAGAGCCTGCCGCTGCTGGCGCTGCTGGCGCTGCTGCTGGCCTTCCTGGGCTTGGGCTCGCGCGCCTGGTGGACGGGGCGGCGGGAGCGCCGGGCCAAGCGCGGAGCCACCCGCAGCCCCGCCGGCGGCGGCGGCGGCGGCGGCGGCGGCCGGGAGCCCCGGCGCCGCGCCCTGCTGGAGGGATTCTACGAGGCGCAGCTGCGGCTCTCGCCCCACGTGCTGGGCCACAGCAAAGCCCACGTCAGCCTGGTGGTGGGCGAGCTGGTGCGCGCCGGCAAGGCGCCCGGCCGGCTGGCCTTGCGCGGGGACTTCGTGCAGGTGGGCAGCGCCTACGAGCAGCACAAGGTGGGCAGCCCCGACGCCTTCGACGTGCTCGTGCCCCTGCGCCTGCCGCCGCGCCTGGAGCTGCGCGCGCTGCCCTGCCCCGCGGACCGGCCCGGCCTGCGCGGCGCCTTCCTCTGCGTGCTGCGCGTGGCCTCGGGCGCGCCGGGGGCGCCGAGCCAGGCGCTGTGCGTGGCGGGGGGCGGCGAGGGCGGCGCGCCCCTGCTGTCGGCCGCGCTGGTGGCGCGCTGGTTCCAGGCGCAGGTGCAGCGCTGCCTGGGCGCCGTGCGCTCCCGCCTGCAAGAGCGCTGCCGCGTGCAGCTGGCCGCCGGCGCGCCCTGCCCGCTGGCCCTGCAGGTCGCGCCCCGCTCCGACTACGTCTGCTGCCACCTCTCCCTGGCCGTCCACCTCACCCCGGCCATCCCGCTCGGCGAGGGGCTCTACCTCACGCCCTGGGCCTGCGCCCAGCCTCCCGCGCCCGCCCACCTGGGCACCTTCTGGACCCTCAACGTCTCCAAAGCGGAGCAGCGCTTGCTGGGTTGGCTGCGGGACCAAGTGCCGGAGGACTCCTGCCACCTCAAATGCCTGCAGATCCTCAAAGGGCTGAGGGAGCTGGGGGGGCGCGCCCTGGAGCCCCCCTGGGCTGCCCAGTGGGACCGGGTCCTCTCCTCCTACGTCCTCAAGACGGCACTCTTCTGGGTGCTCCTGAGCAGCCCGTGGCAGGCTTGGGAGGACCGGTTCCTGGTGGCCCGGCTGGAGGACGTGGTCCTGTTCCTGGTCCAGGGCCTGCAGCGAGGGAGGCTGACCCACCTGTTCCTCGGGAACCCCCACCTGCCCGACACGCTGAGCCTCCCCAAATTCCTCAAGGAAGCCTCTCCGGTGAACCTGCTGGCTGACTTTGACCAGCCCACCTTGGACAGGGTGGCCTCTCAGCTGCTGAGTGTCTGGAAGCAAGCGCCCAAGATCATTCGGATGTATGGCAGTCACCGGTCCCGGAGGCAACATCCCATCTGAGGCTCCTTGGCCAGCCTGGACCTCGCATCGTGGAACGGCCACATACTCCCCAAGGCAAATTTCCTCTGGGGCTTTAGGGACCAAAAAGGGGCAGTTGCTTAGCTGAGGTGGAAAATGGTGACTTCCATTCAACAGTTTGGACCTTTGAAGGACCTGCTTGTCTAGGAGCACGAAGACGGTCTGCATCTGACTTCTGGCCTTAGAGGTGGACACACGGGCTATTCTGATCCTATCTATGGTGGAACTCGGGTACTGGTCGGATTTGGGATGTTTTCGCCAGCAGGTTGCTTGAAGGAGGGAGGTGTGGAGGATGGCGGGAGCATCTTCTCGGGGTTAGTTTTTCACCAAAGTTCAAGAGGGCAGGTTGGCGCCCACCACATCCCAGATTGATTCTGCTTCTGAACACTTCTGCTCAGGGTTTATGCCTTCAGCAACAAAAGCAGGCAAATTTTCAAGGTTTCAAGTGCAATTCGTGGTGGGGAAAAGTTGAGGGCTGTACTTACGAAAACTTAGGCTCTTATGATTCATATTCCTTGGTGGGTTTTTTTTCCCCCAGCCAAGTTAGGAATCAGAGTGGGCGTTCGTCACGTGCTTTGGCGTTTTGCCCAGGGCTTTGAAGCAGTCTTGATTTTTCAGTGCAGGACCGAGGGTCAAAGAAGAATGCAAAGATGGGTTGTGGCCCTGAATGCAGCTGCTTATTATGGGCTGGAATAGGAGCACTTACAAGAAAACGCAGTTTCATTATGTTTAGAAGTATACCCGTTGGAAAGCAGTCATCCGCAACATGGGGGACTCCCAGATGTGAGTATTATACTGGCTCAGGATGATGGGAGCTCAGATTCCACACATCAGGAGTACGTCCAGTTGGGGACTTAATACCAATATGTATTCAGAGACCAAAATGAATGGCACTTTATTTTCATGAAAGGCTTTTTTTCCCAATGCCTAGGCTGTACGAAATTTTTTGAAGCATTTGAACATTAATTAAAATAATTATAAATGGAGAAGCTGAGCATACTAATAAGCTGTCTTCTTTAAAAGAGGCTGATCCAAAACACTGCTTCCTTATGTCATCATGTCAATTGCAAAGCAGTAATTACCCTTAACAGCTGTCTTTTAATAAAAGCTGACCTCCAGCGTAACCCAGAAGAATCCAGTTTAGAAAGAAAAGGATTATTCAGACTTCCGTTGTTTGTTATTCCTGTGAATCTCTTGGCACTTGGCCACGTTGACACCTTTCCCAGATAAAAGAACAGGAACTGGAGTCTTAAATCCTTCCTATGCGCAGGGACATATTGAAGATGTAAGGATGTGAAATGGTTCAGTACGTGAGTGTTTTCTGGCACTGCAAGTCCCATTTAGTTCAGTTAATGTGCCAAGAATCAGAACTGTAAACGCTATTTTACTGTCTCATGAGCAACCTGCAGGCTGCAAATTCAGACATCCAAAATGCATATTAAAAAATCCCAGCACTGTTTGTGAAATGCCATCGCTTAACTGCCAAATGCTAAAAACCACCCCTCTCTCCTGTGTGTGGCTGGAAAAAAATTAACCCTCCCCCCCCCCCCGGACACACACACACTTCCACAGGGCCTGGCACACATTTCAAGCCTATTGAAAGGATGACTTCTGTGCTGCAGCCTGAGGTGTGCAACAGGAGATCTGTGATGTGACTTTTAAAATTGGTTTAATCTCAAGTGCCTCCCACTTAGGTATGAAATATGGAGTGGGTTTTTTTTTTTTTAAAAAAAAGATAAATCTCCATTTTTATGGCATGCAGTTGGTTTCAGCCAAGGAAAATCAGTCGTTGAGATTGCTTGTAATCTCGGATGACTTTACATTGTGGATGTTGAAGATGGTTTTTAAGGGGGAGTTGGCAGGGAGTTGGCATTTCTTGGTGGGGCAGGACAGTTGGTGCAATGAGAAGAGTAGGCACTGGTTGTGGGTCCAAGCATTTGCCCAAGGGTACCAGATGCTAAGAATGAATTATTTTCCCAAGTTTGGAATTTCTGAAACGGGGAACTGTTGAACGTATCTAATGGACTTTTTTCATCAGCCGCAGGTCTTAAGAAGGGTGCAGGATCTAGTAACTTGCTTGGGTGTACTTTTCCGAGTTGGCAGGGTGAGCTCTGTTTCTGGTTTGTGTATCCTAACTTGTTTTTATATGTTTTGGGTTTGGTCCTCATTATTCAGAATATGAATAGTTGTTGTTGGCAGATCTGTGGAGTACATGAACTCGTGAAATGGGAAGGTGGAGATTGTTGGTTGAACAGGTGGAAAAGTTGGAAAAGAAACTTCTTGAACATGAAAGAGAGGTGAAGAAATGAGTTTGAAGAAATAGTCAAAGGAAGGAGGGCATGGAGGAAAGCCTACAGTTTATGAAAGTATTGGCTAAAAATAACACATTTCTGGGCATTGATCCTGTTCCTGTAAACCAGTGTTTCTCAACCTTGGCGACTTTAAGATGTATGGACTTCAAGTCCCAGAATCCCCCAACCAGCATGGGGGATTCTGGGAGCTGGCTAGGGAGTTCTGGGAGTTGTCCACACATCTGAACGTTGCCACAGTTGAGAAACACTGCCGTAAACCCAAGCTTGTTCAGCCATATGCGAAGAGTTATCTTGAGGACCACTTCTGACCCTTTGAGCCTTAAGGTCCAAGAGACAGTGTTATGGAATGGTTAAAGTAATATCTGTGTAACATTTAAAACTGGCGTCCATGATTCCACATAAGATAATGCAGTGGTTTCTGCCCCTTGAAAAAGTTATTTTACTCTGGGCTAAAGTGTTTGAGTAGATCCAGATTCAACCTCTGCTCAAGCCATGAAATGAAGTTCAGGGGGTGATCTTGGGCTGATCCTTGTATTTCATCCAACCTACTATAGATGGGTGGAATGAAAAGAGAATATGGGTGGAAGACACACATCTTTCCATCACCTTGAGTTCATTAGATGGCAGTTAGGTTCTAAATGTAATACATAAATAGGATGAGCTTTGCAAATCTTCCTTCCTGGTCTGGCCCATCTTGCCCACTGCTAAAGCTTAATTATTTTGTTATGGCATTCAGCTTCATTAGGAAGATCTGTTTCCTTTCTTTTTTTCTCTTTAAAGAAATTTCACTGTTCCAGAAGCCACGTTATTCTTCATTTCTGCTGTTTTGCTTGAGGGAGGCTCCATTTGTTGACTGCGGCATTAAGAATTTGTCTTCAACTTTTTAAAACAGTTGCATGTTATTTTTCTCAACATGCTTTTACTAGCGGTTGTCAAGGATGGTCATAATAGTCAAATAATTAATGATGAACTAGAAGGAAATGTAGAAGGCTGAGTTTCCAAGGAGATATTTGTGTTTTTTTTTGAGCAAAGGGTATATAGGTGAAAGAAACACTGCATCTTGTCTTTTAACTGTTTATATCAGTGTTGTCCAAACTTGGCCACTTTAAGATGAGTGGACTTCAACTCCCAGAATTCCCCAGCCAGCATGGCTTGCTGGGGAATTCTGGGAGTTGAAGTCCACTCATCTTAAAGTGGCCAAGTTTGGACAACACTGGTTTATATAGTCCTTTAAGCTTTATGTTCCTAGCATGTTTCTCCCACCTCATCTGTTCCTCGATTTTAGCTAAGCAGAAAGCTTTTGCAGCCTGGCAGCTAAACCAAAAATGGATCTTGATTTGAAGCCTCAAAGAATTCTGTATTTTGGTACACAAAAATGAACAGAATATTTCAGAGTAACACTATAATATGCCGTACGGTTTCTCAGTTTCCTTCCCCTACAAAAGAGGCTGCCGGTTTTGTCCCTTGTTCTCGGGTGCTGCCCGCCCTGCGAGGTAGTCCAGATCCGGAAACTGAGCTGGGTTTGAATTCACGCTGCTTCTGCGCCTGCTGTTTTTCTAACGGCTTTCTCCAAAATCATCTCCGTGGCTCCTTCCCAAGTTTCGAGAATTTCTTTTGCATTTCTCTGGGGGTGCTTTGGAGGTTACGATAATTTTGAGAGTGGGAGGTGTGTTGCCGTTGGTGTTTTCTGCTCCACACCTTTCTGCAGCCTCCCTTCCTGCCCACGCTTCTCAGTTTGGCAAAGTTCCCTCATGATAATCCTCCGTCGGGGTTGAACGGATGTGTGGGAAGCCACAGAAGTAACAATGGTACAACGAAACAGCTTTGCGCACACCTTGGCTGCCTCTTCACTAAGTCAGTGCAAGAACCCAACATCCCTTTGGGAGAAATTTTGAAATTCTCTTTCAGCAGATTGGAAACTGGCAAAGCAGGGCGTACGGGTGTGTGTGTAATTTCTGGATAGGATTACTAAAAGTTTGAATTGCACAGAAAAACGCTTTTCAGACGACTATTTAAAAGCAGTGTTTTCACAGTACGCTTCACCATTGGCAAGCGATGTGCAAATACACTTTCCCACTTGCTGTTTTTCTCCTCTTTGCTTCTTTTTGAAATGCCTTCTTTTCCACCAGTTCTCCAGATTTAATTTAATCAGGATGAGTCACCCATCAGTCTCTGCAGAAATTAATCATTAAGAGTTATCGTGGGTAGGTTTATAAAGCTTCAAGCTGGTAGACCTATTTATTCAACTATCCCGTGGTCTAATAAGAGCATTCCTGTTTAATCTGAAGAGCCATCCAAGGTAACGCAAGATTTCAGACGCTGCTACTCGGTCGCTTGTTAAAATATCTCCTTATCTGCACCGTGTGTTTCGAAAACAGTAAAATATAAGCTAAGCTTTGACTCACAGCCACAAGGAGATATAAGCCGCATTTAGCCGTGCATATTTTATTGGGAGGAAATGCACTGAACCTAGGCTTCTTGAGAGAACATGCATAGGATTGCACTGTAAGATTGCCTGCAAATATTTCCTGATCACCTATGGTGAGCGATGATATTTCCACATACGCAGGTACGAACTTTTCACAAAAACTGGTTCTCTCACCACATCACTTTCATTTGTTAAATGATTAGTGCAGACCAGGGTTTCTCAACCTTGGTGACTTTATGATGTGTGGACTCCAACTCCCAGAATTCCCTGTGGCGGGCTGGGGCTGGGAGCTGAACTCCACACATCTTAAAGCTGCCAAGATTGAGAAACACTGGTCTATATTATAAAGGGAGCCAGCCAATATTCTTGTATTTCTGTACACTTTATTTCATTTTGATTTTATTTCAGTGGGGCATTGTGGGAGTTGAAGTCCAAGACACCTAGAATACTCCATATTGTCTAGGGCAGTGTTTCTCAACCTCGGCAACTTAAAGATGGGTGGGCTTCAATTCCCAGAGTTCCCCAGCCAGCATGCTAGCTAGGGAACTCTGGGAGTTGAAGTCCACCCATCTTAAAGTTGCCGAGGTTGAGAAACACTGGTGTGGATACTAGTAGCTTTGGTTAACCAAATGTGGAGTGCCATAAATGCATCGGAAGGGACGAATAATCCTGCTGATGCTAATTACTTTTTTCTTCTTTTTTTAATTCCTGGACCTCAAAGAATTGTATAGAAGTGTACATCAGAGATGGTTGCTATTGCTATTGACAGGCCAAACCAACATCTCCCAAAATTGTCTTTTTTGGGGGAGGGGGTCTGTCTCTCCAAAAAGTCATTTTACTGACCCTACAATGCTCAGTGATTTCCATAACAAGCTTTCTGAAATAAGAACGTGTATGGTTTCGACTGAAAAACAAAATGCCTTGTGTTTTGAGGCTTGGGGCAAATGAATGAAATCTAGTGGACAAATTAGATCCAGTGCTTATTTCTGGATCTTAACCGGAACCAAATATGTTGCAAGAATCCTTTTCTGGGTTTAAATGAAAACCAGAATGGGAAGCAGAAGTTTCCAGCATGCACAAATATGTTCCCTTTTCCAATGCGCCTTGCGAAACACCAAAAAGCTCCAGGCTCTTTTACATTATGTGTAGTTCACTCTTGTAATGAAGCACCAGTCTGGTTGCCAGAGGCAAATCGAAATTTCATGCAGGGGTGCGCAATTACTTCACACCAAAAAGATGTGCTTCCTTTTTGCTTATTGAGGTCCACCCAAAATGCATCAGACCCGGACCGACTCTAAATTGGATATGATTGTTTCCCATGTAGATGGTAATTTTCTCCTCCTCTCACATTAAAAAATTACAGCGGAGTGACAGCTGGGGGGGCACACGCTTAGGATTCTTGGAGCCCCTGTTTTTGCATGCCTGAGAGGGCCGCTAGAGATAAATTGCTGAAGGAGGAATAGAACTTTTTAAAATGTTTCTGAGTTTCTTTGCAAGGTTGATCCAATTGTCTAAAGCAGTGTTTCTCAACCTTGGCCATTTTAAGACGTGTGGACTTCAACTCCCAGAATTCCCCAGCCAGCAAAGCTGGCTGGGGAATTCTGGGAGTTGAAGTCCACACGTCTTAAAATGGCCAAGGTTGAAAAACACTGGCCTAAAGTCTGGGAAAGAGGGAAATTTGTGTTTAAAGTTACCCAAGCCATGTTTTTAAAAATGCACTTCTATTGTTTCTGTAACAGGACAAAATTGATTTGAAATTTGTCCCTAATAATAAAATACTCTCTGGAGACTTCTGTGCCCTATTTGTTTCTTGCAAAGCAGCTACCAACTCTGCTCATCCTGATGGACACTCTGCCAGCTGTAACCATTGTCAAAGAAACCTTTTTTAAAAATCTAACATCTCTTGTAGGAAGTTTGCTTTAACGTTGGAATGATCAGTGGGACATTTTCAGTCTCTCAAAAGACTTCTGATCGCTCCGTATCCACTAAGCACCCGCTTTATAGATGGTTGACCAAGCTGAGGCTGCAATGGAAGGAACGTAACACCAGATCAAATCAAAAGGCCATGATTTTATTCCCACCTGCAGCAAGCCACCTATCAGAGCTCCCTGGGAATAAGATGGCAAGATCTTTCTTCAAGACAACTCTGTGTGCTAGGCTAGACTGAAAAATAAAAGCTGGTCCAAGGTCACCCATAAGGTTGGGTGGTAAGTGAGAGTTTCAGTCCAACAGTCACAATAAGGCTTTGTTCCACCTAGCAGCAGAATTTTTCCTGTCCCTCTTTCCGAGGCCTCACCTCCAATGTCTTGCAATCACCTTCCAATAACTGCTGTTTAAGATAGTGGCCACACACTTAATGGTTGAGTTGGTCCTGCCTTAGATGTTTCCTCCAGCTTGATACCATTTTCCAGCTGCTGCCTAAGATAACGGCTTGCTCTTCTAACAACAGAGCTGGCAGTGCCTTTTAGATCTTTCCTCCAACAAGTTGCCACGTTCCAAGGTCTACCACCAGTGATCATGACCTCAGCTCTGTCTAATGTTAGACCCAGTCCTACTCCTCTTGAGAGGCCCCATAGCAGCTCCTCAACTTGATTCCTCAAAGAAAGGCCTACTGGCCACTGAGGAATGTCCCACTTGGAACAGGCAGAGTAGTGGCCGGTGTTATTTTTGCTGCTCAGGACAGGCAGCTTCTGCTTCTAATTTTGGACCGGAAGATAGAAGGAATCACATCAAGAGAGACGTTCTGGAGCCAGCTCAGAATCATATGACAATCCTGGCCGCTTCTTGACTCGAAAACTTGGGGATGTTGACAAGTCACATCGGAGTTGGAGATACTTTTGCCACTAGAGAAGTCTCTGCTGGCTGGCTGGGGAATTCTGGGAGTTGAAGTCCACCCATCTGAAAGTTGTCAAGGTTGAGAAATGCTGCCTTAGCATTATCTCTGGATTTTTGCCTTCAGCCTTGGGCAGTCAGCATCTCTAACTTGCAAAGCCATCTAAAGATAAGTCCCAAGTATTGGTAAAAGCAATTTGTACACCCGAACTCCAGCTCACTCTTTCCCCAGGCAGACCCTTGGGCACTGAACACGGGAATGGCATAACAGGGGAAAAAGGGGAAATTATAATTCCACCCACTTGAAGATTTTGTCATGGGAAGATGGCTCCTGAGGATGTGTTTTTCTCAGCTAGATTGAAAAAATAACTTTTCCCAGCCTATGAGAAGGTGTCAGCCTTGCCAGGTAGTCCAGACAAAAAGCACACCCAGGAGTACTAGCTCTGTCTTTACCATAAAGTTGCCTCAACAGAATCTTGCAAGTCTCAAAGTACATCTCTCCCCCTTCGCTTTTACAGCCCAAGAAACTAGGGACGGGCCCTTCTGAGTCGTTTGCCTCATCCCCATTCCTTCTGCGGGCTCAGCTGCCGCTTATCTAACTTGTCCAGTCTGTGGCTCTCCCTCCTGTCTCCCAAGGTCGGTCTCCCATACCATTACAAAAAGTGAATTGACCCTCCCAGTTCTGTCCCTTATTTTAGGGTGATGTTTTTCCGCAAAACCCATCATTCTGGCCAGGTTCACGTTTTGAAAGCAGCCCTTTTTCCACATGGCGCTCTCTGCCCCCAAACATGGTGCCTTTTATGTTCAGCTGTTCACTTTTTTCCGACATAAGCCGTGAATATTCCAATTTTGGAATAAGTGAAGCATTAGCTCAGCTGTTGGAGAGGAAATGAATCATTCTTCTGTTTCCCATGTGAAAGCTGGCTAGCCCCCGTCTGATGGATCTTGATGGCTTTTTTCCCCCTCTTCTCCAGCAAAAATTAAAAATCCTGTCTTTGCCATTCTGAGTACCAATTGGGCATGTGCGTGTGCATGTGCATATGTGTATAGATGCATACGTCTCTGGGTAAATATAATTGTCAGTAAGTGGCGTGCGTGTGTTTTTCTAAACCCAGTGAGCCAACTGGACCCATTACTGTTAACACGATTAATACAATCAGGAGACAGCCTGCACCAAACAGTCGTCCTGGGGTGTTTCGTAGAGCTCCCTGACAGATGGTCTTGTAATTCATAACTCTGTCAAGAAGCCAACTTTGCATATTAATCACTCCAACATTCCTACATGGGTGAAAACGTGGGAGGCCTCCTTCCCCATTTGGGAAGACGTGGCCAATTTTCATCTCTAAAACAGAGGCACTTCGAATATCTTCAAATGCATTTTTTTCTTAAAGGTTTTGACCAAACAGATCCAGAGAGGCGGCATTAATTCATCCCCTCTTGGCACTGGGGACCCAGATGTGGCAGTCCGGGGCCTGTGGACCCCAATCTGGGCCTTTGCTGCTGGGGATGATGGGAGTGATAGTTCTATACATTTGGAGGGTTTTGGCTAGCTGTAATGATCTGTGGGAATGACCTTGGGAGACAGGAGGGAGAGCTACAGGCTGGACAACCGGCATGTAAAAGGGGTCTCAGCCCACAGAAGGAGAGAGGATGTGGGAAGCATCTCAGAAGGGACCCTCCCTAGTTTTCTGGACAGTAAAAGGAGAGGAGGGGAGAAAGACCTTCAGACTTGGAAGGCTCTGCTAATATAACTTTACAATAAAGCTAGAGCTAGTATTCATTGTTGTGCTTCTTGTCTGGTCTACCTCGCAGGGCTACAACTAGCAGAGAATGGCTGTATTTAAATAATACCAGTTGGGGGTATGTTAGGTTGTTGTGTGTGTGTTTTTAAGCGCCCATTAAAATTGTATTGGAAGCAAGTTGTTAATTTCATCTCTGTGCCCCCAAGGAGAAATTCAGAGCAGTGATGATGGTAAAATCCTGATGTAGAATAGTAGTAGTAGTAGTAGTAATAATAATAATAATAGTGATGATGATAAAGGATGTTGGGAGGTGCAGCAAAACATCTGGTTGCCTGCCTCTGCCATAAGCAACAATTTACAGATTTTCCAACAAACCACAGGATGACTATGAATCATGATTTCCAAACTGCAAGATGAAAATTATGATTTATCAGCCAAAGGATGTAAACCATGATTTGCATACCACAAGATGGCTTTGACTGCAGTTTAGGGTGAATTCACCAAACAGACCAAGCGACAAGGAATCCAAGGAGCATCCTATGGTGCTGCGTTGTCAGGGGTGTCGGAAACTGTGACCACGCAATCAAAGCCTGCTCCTTTTTTACATGTATCACATGTAAAACGGGGCAGGCCTTGGATCATGAGGTCAAGCTGCCATCTTGATGCCTGGTCAAAAGCCTGCCCCATTTTACGCATGACTTTTTGGCCTCTCCAAGGACATCCTTGAGCATTGATGTCAGCCTTACCAGGTAGACCAGACAGGAAACATGACCAGATAAGCTAATTCCACTTTACTTGTAAGGCTACATTAGCAGAATCTTGCAAGTCTGAAAGTACAATTCTCCCTCCTTTACAGCCCGAGAGATTAGGGAGGATCTCTTCTGAGCCTCTTGCCCCACCCATTATCCAGCTGCAGGCTATGCTTTCTCTTATCTGACCGTTCTCTTGGCAGCAGCTCTTGGCCCAGTCTCCTGAGGTCTTTCCCACCTACCACTGCAATTGCACCCCTCTTCCCATTCCACTTGAAGTTCCCACCCTTCCTAGCAAGCATGGCCAGAGAAGTTGGATCCCATCTTTCTATAGTTGGAAAGTTCAAGGGCTGATTAGCAAGAATTCCTTATTCGTTGTTCCTGGGAATGAAATGCAAACTGCCAGGGGCAGATTGATTGCAGTGAGGATCTCAGAAGGATAATCCCAGTTATGATTTCACCATCTCACCTGAAGGAAAACCTCAAATGCAACTTGGGCCAATGGAGTCATCAGAACTTTCCCAGCCACAGAGCAATGATCATTTTGGCTTTTGTGTCTTCGGTCTTCCAGTATGATATGGCCATGCTGGAATTTTTGATGCCTGGAGAACCACGAATGACATCGAGAGCTCCATGTGTTTTAATTTTTGCAGCTCGTGCTCCCTTTTGTACATGAATAATAAAACGATGGTTCTAATCCTTACAGATGGAAGCCTGGTTAAGAAAAGCACAGATGAAACCGGTGGCTTATATGGGGAATGCAGAAAATGAGCACCTGAGGACTAAAAACCGAACAGATATTTTCTCTCGTTCTACTGCATCGATGAAATAAAGAAGAAAGAAACCGGGGGGGGGGGGACATTTTGCAGATACCAACAATTGCAGCTCTCTGGGTGATCAGGTAGTGAGTGAGATCCAGGTTGGAAGTTGGTGGAGACATTGTTTGGGGTGCCGTGGGGCCGTGGTTTGAAAGGACGCATAAAAGAATGAGGGAGAAGCAGAAAGAAGGCGGATCATTCTTTCCTTTGCTCACCGCAGGGTACATGAAATGGAGTAGCTAATGAAGCTGAGCCTTGTGGAAGCCGAGGGAAGAGGGACAGAAAAGTTGAACCCAAGTGTGCTTGAAATCCCAGAGCATCGTATATCCTGGTCTAAATTTTGGGGAGAAAGTAATCACTTTGAACATACAGTATGAATCAGAGTTGCAACCCGCTGTTAACTTTGGTGGCCCTTGGCACAAAAGTTTGCCAAGCCCAAGCCATTCTGTAGAGCAGTGTTTCTCAGCCTTGGCAACTTTAAGACGTCTGGACTTCAACTCCCAGAATTCCCCAGCCAGCATACTGGCTGGGGAATTCTGGGAGTTGAAGTCCAGACATCTTAAAGTTGCCAAGGCTGAGAAACACTGCTGTAGAGAATAAGGAAGATGACCTTGATGGAGATATGACCTAGGCAAAAGGGGCTGAAACATTTAAGTCCAGAACAATGAGACCACATTTGGAAGCACCTCCCTGAGTCACTGAAGTATAAGAAGGGGGAGAAGATGCAGCACAATCAGACTTGCAAGACTGAGGTCAGCCCGCTAGGTAGGCCAGACCAGGAAATCAACTTCACAGGAAGGCTAAAACTACTTTTACTGAGATTGGTTCTCATAACAGAATCTTGTATACTTCCATCAAGGTCCTCTTTCTTACTCTCTACCCATTCAGAGAGCTACCACGAAACTAGATAACCACCTTAACAGAGAAAGTGAGCGCTGAAGCCTGCAGGGAACCAGGGCTTTCCAAATTGTATCATACTTACCACCACGCATACACAGAACAGCACATCATGGCGCATCTGGAAATATGGGGATCATTTACAGAGGCCCAATTCTTCCATGGTACACCTTAGAGCAAGGGAAGACACTTTTTTTTTTTCTCTGGTCCCTAAAAAGTATAACTGAAATACTTTGGATGAAAGAGGAAGAATTTGCTCTCTGGCACAGATAGAGCATCTCCAATGCATGTTTTATTTTATCATCAGTGATGGAGAGAAGAAAGGGTTGATTAGCATCCTGAATCTGTAGAGCTGACTTGGAACACTATTGGTAGCAACAGAGAGGGAAAATGTGCAGGGAATTACACATTTGCCCAAAGGAAAGGGATGGGGAAGGCATCACAAATCATGGCTTGGAAGCCTGCCAAGCAATGTAACATCAACATATGGATTATATTTCTGATTTACATAAGCACTGGGGATTCAGGCAATTAGCTAGGAGGACAGGACCAAAACATGGTTTCCTCCAGCAGCTTCAGAGCCCTGTGCAGTCTTCGTAAGCTCTTCCTTACTATTATTTTTTTCTGATCCAGAAAACTCAGGCAATGCCGAATAGCTGGACTGAGTTGCCATTTTTCATTTCCCACAGAGCCCTTCCCTTTCTATCACCTAGAAGAACGGCAGGATTTTTAATTTTTTTAAAAAAAATTTGCTTTTCAAGTATGGGCAGCCTAACCAGGGCTGGGTACCACAGAAGAGAACGCTTAGCAGAAGTCATTTTGCTTGGGATCCTTCAAAAGAGGGAACCCACCCTCATAGGAGTTATCTAGCTTCAAGCTGACGTCAGCTGCATCTAGAACATTCTACATTTTCTCCTCTAGATGTCAGCCTTCCGCTGCTTAGCACCAAAACTCTTGTCCTCGCTTCTTTGAAATCACCCTTCTAGTCCATAAGCACCTTCCCACCCAGCAGTACAAACACAAATGTGTCTCCATTCATTTCTCAACTGGCTGGCTGGCAGCATCTCACTGATCTTGCCTGATCTTAAAAAGCTAAGCAGAGGTAGACCTGGTTAGTACTTGGACAAGGGACCACCTGAAAATCTGAGAATGATAGGCTTGACCTGGAAGTCCAAAACACATCTCAGAAGAAGGAATTGGCAAACCTCTTCCATGGCAAGAAAACAACATGGATGCTAGTGCCAGAAGACAAGTTTGACATGAGACTCCTTTCTTCTCCATGTATAATCTTTCTTCTCCATGTATAATCTAAGGTTTCAAAATGGGATAAATGGGATGACTACAAGGGTCTCTTTCAATGAACCTGCTCTAAACAAGGAATGCCAACCTTGGAAGTCATCATTCTGGCATCAATGAGAGGAGGAGAAGGAGATCACCAAGCAGGGGGAAATAAACATAAATGTATTTTCTTTGTGGATTGCATTTAAATCCAAGCTTTCACTAGGTAGCTTCTCCAGCCTGGTGGGAATGAAAGGAAACTTCCACCAGGGCTATGTTGCTCTTCTGCATTAAGGAATAGCAATTTTGTTTTGGAGACAAAGGGCAAGTCACATCTACCTGTCGGTTCATGTACCTTCATCAGCCACTTTACCTAATGGTTGGGCCAGCCCCAGGATGGACTATTAAATATCAGTAAGTTTGACCTCTGCAGGTCTCCTGTAACAAATTCAGGGCTTGATGGAGTGCAGTGGGACATGATGACATGCAAACAGTATATCGGTTTCCTCTGCACAGATTTCAACCCGAGTCCCTCAACCTGCTTTGCGGCACAGTGATTGAGCGCCGAGAAAATCCTCTCCAAATTTCTCTTGCTTGTGGCGTTGACCTTCCTACAGATTGCTGTTTAGCAACTGCTCCGTCTGCCGATAGACAGATGGATGTTTCCGCTTCCAGGAGATGCTTCCTTCAGATACGGTCCCTGGAGTTTAAACTGAATTAAAAAAAAAAAAAGAAAAAAGGAAAGATGCCCCAAGAGAAAAGAATCCAAGTTGCTAAACAGAGACCAAATCTTGGTTGCTACCATGAAAACTAAGCTAACAGAAATTCATCACTTGCCAGGTGGAAAAGAAGAAAGGGGAAGGGGAAAGGAGAACGTTAATGCAGTAAATGACATGGTAAAAGAAATCCGTCCTTTTGCAGAAAGGAATGCAACTAATCTTGGAGGAACAGAGCTGGTCAAATTCATGTGAAAAAGAGAAGTCCCCATTCTTAGGACACCATTTTCATCCTAGCCCTGGGTGACAGTGTGCAAGAACAACCGAGCAGGAGAAGAAATGGCTAACTTCTTCCTAGAACAAACAAATCATGTTTGCGATGAGGACCAAAAAGGGAGATGAAAAGGAGGCCGTGATGGGGCCCGAAAGGAACTTGGATGGCGCTGGAGAATCACGCAGGTAGGCGTTGAGCATCGCTGGGGAATAAAAGATGCTCCAGGCCTCTGAGCATACAGGTAAATCACCCCAAATACGAGAATAAGTGTTGGGGTTGGTTAAAGGAAGCTGGCGATTCCATATTAGGCGTTGGGGAAGGTGGAGTGAGACTGGAGTGCTACCATTTTACCCCAAGTTGGAGTTAGAAATGCAAGGCATGGCCACCTTGCTTAGGGAAAGATCAATCATCAGATTCCGTCGCCGTCCGTGAGCGACTTCGTTCCTACCACGGGAGAGGCTGTTCCTTCGAGACAGCTGGGTTTTCTCTGCTGCTTAACGGATTGACGTCTCGCCTTTCAGCCGCAGAGGGCCATCGGCTTGCCAAGAGTCCCTTCCCGTGCTGGCGAAGGATCTGGGGGTCTGGTGGGAGGTCTGCAGCTGCTGAAGCCAGCTAGCAGGACGGCCTCGCCCCTGGCCTGGGCTTTGCACGCCAAGGGCCGGGCGTGATCCTTCGGCCATGGGGGCTTGGGGGCTCTTCCTGCAATAAGGGACAGCACAATGACTAAAGTCTTTTCTTGGGGGAAAAAAAACCAGCTCCCCCCTCCTTTTTTTCCTTTTTTTTTTAAGCACATCTCAGACCACAGCAGAGCAGGCCCAGAGAGTTTGATTCAGTAGGTGTGATCTGAATGGAGAGTCCTCCTTTTTCTCACGGCTGCCATCCTGGGGGATCACGAGGAAGCACCCCAGAAACATTGTTGACGGGCTGCTGTTTGCTTCTGAGCACATGGGAGAGGATGCAAAGACAGAGAGATGAGCATGCTCACTCAGGCGAGCAGCATTTGGCCAAGCCAGAACAGTGTGTCTTCCTTCCTCGGTCCACAATTTGTCTCCTTCCTCCTCCCTGGATCTCTCTAGATGTCTGCTGCGTTTGAGAGAGACGGAATTGTGAGTACTAACTTTGAAATGCAATTGGAGGGCGAGGGGTTTTGCGCTGGAGTTTCAATTGGGTTTGGGGGTTTTTTTCCTCTCTCTTTTTTTTGCATCCCTGGGAAAGAGAGCAATGTCTGTCCTGTTTAGTTTCACTTTCTCGCCAACCACCTGTTCAGCATTCCCTTCCTTTTCTCTCCCTAACTTTGGCTGTCGGGGGCAAAAAAGAGGACCTCTGTTTATGCTCAGAGGTGCCTGGGTAACAGAGCATGCAAAAGAGGTTTGGGCGCTCCGTGTCAGAGAAGCTAGTTAAAGCGTTTTCCTTTGAGTTGGTCAAAAGCCCAGAATTGAAGAACGGATGCCGTTCTGTGTTAAGAAAATGCTCACGGGTGCAACAGCCTCTTTGCATGCAAATGGTTCAGCATCCTGGCTCCTAACTCCCTGGGTTCATACATTGCATGAAACCATGAAACCTGGTTTAACAGCCTTTGGCTTAAGGTGTTGTGTGAATCCACAGATGGTGGTTTATTTAGTGAGCGTGGGGAACGCAACCAGTGTGAACCAGCCTGCCTTAAGCTGAAGAGCTGGACTACCAAGCCCATCATGCCCACTGGATGGGAGTGATTCAAGTGATCGTGCAACCCACGTGGAGGGCATTAGGTGGGGGAAAGCAGAGGAACACTGGATTTGCGCTTTGACAGAAGGAGCTTTCTATCCTGCACGGAGTAGACTTTTCAAAGCATGTTTACATCCCTGGAGGAAGCCATATTAAAACGAGTGGAACTTACTTTTCAGTAGATCTGGACGTGTGGTGGGCGTACCTCTGGTGCCGCACACCATGGTTGCTAAGGGCCTTTCCTTTGAATGAAGATCAGGTTTCTTTTCCCCTTTAATGTGAAATCAATCTTGGTATTTTTAAGGTTCCACTCCTTTGGAGAGACGAAACATGCCAGTTTAACTGGATAATTTAAATAAAGCAGCTTTAGTAGGTCAGAATTTTCCCATTTTTCACTCCAAGGCAGAAAGAGACAGAAGGGCTTTGCCTTCTGCAAACACGAATTAGAGCAAACTCCACCTGTGGGTGTGCTTTAATGGCACTGCTGTTCATCAGACATGCAATCGTGGGATATCATTTTTATACAGTAAAACTTCCGCTGAAGGTACCATCTGGGGAAGCGGGCATCTGCTAAGTCTGAGGGCCTGTGAGTTCCCAAATGACATGACTGGCATCATTTTATGTCACTTGCGTAATCACGTAATTGATGTAAATGGTATCTTCTGCAGTTAAACCTTAGTTTAATAGACATTAAACGGAGGTGAAGTCTGAAGAAACAAACGCATCGAGGATCCAGGGATGAAAACCGCATTGGGCTGTTATGGTGCAAAGTCCACCCCTTTTTTGCGTGCAGGCAACATCACAGCGCACATTCAACCCGTTGCATCCTTCCCCGATTAGCCCTTCCTTGACCTCCCTTGTGGACATCTCGGCTCTGGTCTTTGCCGCATAACGTGGTCCTAACCAAACTCGAAAGGATGTTGAGATCAGCGCGTTTATAGATGGGATAGTTCCAGAATAATGAGATTTTTTATTTTATTGATTAAATGGATATGCCGCCTTGCCAGCTCCTGTTGCTTTTTAGTATGTGATCTTTTATGCGAAGGGGGGGGGGAAGATGCATATCTCAAGGCAAATCTTTATTGCAGGATTGTTATTGCCAAGAATGCTGTGGGTGCCACAACATACAGAGGGGGAAAAAATTAAATTTCTACCACTTAAACTAAAAAACACCCAGTGATAGTTTCCCCTATTCAGGTTTACTGAATAACCCACCATAACGCACTAGAGCAGTGTTTCTCAGTCTTGGCAACTTTAAGACGTGTGGACTTCAACTCCCAGAATTCCCCATGGCTGGCTGGGGAATTCTGGGAGTTGAAGTCCACACATCTTAAAGTTGCCAAGACTGAGAAACACTGCACTAGAGCATAAGCCATGGCTTACAAACAATGGCGGGGCTTGTACAAGCCAAACCAAGATCATGGTTTAGGAACTGTGCAAACGCACTGAGGAATTCATGACATTCTTATTCCGCCTCCTCAAACAGATCCAACTAGCTGGTGAAAGAGTTTAATCCAATCCATCTGAAAGGCACCAGATTGGAGAAGGTGGGTCTTAATTTATCAAGAAAACAAGCCACACGTCTTGCTGCCGATTCCACCTTGCTCATCGTTGCTTTTTGAAAATGTGTTACGATCAGAAGAATATCACCAGTACCCTGGGCAGACCCCTTCGATGCCCAACAGGAAAAGTGATTTTTATTTATATATATATAAATATATAAATATATAAACCTGCCCAGGGTACTGGCGATATTCTTCTGATTGTAACATGTTTTCATGTTCCATATATATAACGTTCATTCATTCATTCATTCATTCATTCTTGGAAAAGGGTCCAAACCAGGGCAGGGTGACCTGAAGATTGAGCCGAGGCCCGGTCCAGCTAGTGCCAAAACTGAGAAGGATGTAGGAGGCTCAGCTTCGAACCCCGCATCAGGCAGAAAGCACTAAACCAGATCTGGCCTAGTCCTTGCCAAACTAATGAATATCTAACAATCCCTAGTTTGTTTTCAGCCTAGGTGGCATCAGCTGAAGCTTCCTTGCCTTGTCCTGACACTCCAATTTTTCTTGGTGGCAGGGAAGGTCTTGAGGGGGGGAGTCCACGAAAGGCAGGCTTCCAGCCTCTCTTCCCACTTCGCAGCTGACCCCATCCCTACTTCCTTCAACAGGCTGCTTAAGATGGCAATGCCCAGAATGCCCAGCTGGCACTTTGCAGGAAGAGGAATGCGGGCAGAGCCCAACAGACCCCCCTCCTCCCTCCCAGGAACATCTAAGTCTGTGTTTCTCAAGCTCCGCCACTTTCAGGTGGGGGCACTTCAACTCCCAGAATTCCCCGGCTGGGGAATTCTGGGAGTTGAAGTGCCCCCACCTGAAAGTGGCGGAGCTTGAGAAACACTGCTCTAGGTTCATCCGAGCGCCCCCTGCCGGCCTGTCCGCGGCACGGGGAGTCCAGTTGCGCCTGCGGGGGGCTCCCCTGCGCCCCCTGGAGGTCCGAGAAAGGGAGGAAGACCCCCCGGCACAACAGCTGACTCGCTAAGGCGGGCCCTTTGGCGGTGGCAGCTGATTCAAAACGGCTGGAGGCAGGGCAGACCCCTCCCTCGCTGCTCGCCTGCGGCATTTTCGCCTGACCGGCCGCTTTCCTCTCTGCCAGGAGTGATCCCCCCCCCCACCTGGCTGGTCAAGGGGGGGATGACCGAGGGGGCGGAGGGAGGGGCAGCTGCGATGCCAGGCAAGCCAGCCAGCCGCACGGGCGGCGGGTCCTTCTCCTCCAGCCCAGCCTGCCCGCTCGGCCATCCCAGCCCCGCGGGGCGACGGGCCGCGGCGGAGGAGCCCAGGCGCGAGTCGAGCGGGCTGGTCATTCCGTCAGTCCTCATTGAGCAAGCGAAGCACGTCGGACGGAGTGCTATTGTGGAGGGCAGGCGCCATGCTTAGGCTGCGAGGGGGCTAAAGTGAGCGCCCGAGGAAGATGGCGTACATACAGGTAGGGCTGGGCGGCCGGGGGGGAGGCGGGCGGGGAGGGGGCCGAGAGCCCCCGGCCGCCTTTGCGGGGGGCCGAGCAGGGCGGCGAAGCGGGCCGATGCAGGCGCGCTGGGTCCCCGAGCCCAGCATCCCCGGCGCTGCGAAAAGGGCGACTTCTCCCCCCAGGAAACTTGAGGCAGCCGAGCTGGAGTTTCGGAGCTGCTCCGGAGTTTCCTCCGACGGGGACGAACATGCAACCTGTAGCGTGGGTCGGAAAGTCCCCCCTTTCCTCGGCCCCAGCGCGGGCGGCTGCCGGTCCCTCCGCGCCAGCTTCCCCTCTCCCCTCGTCTGGCGGCCGAGCGCTTCCCCCTCGCCCAGCCCCCGGCCGCCTCGGCCCCTTCGCCGCCGCCCGCTCGGGTTCGCGGCGCTCGGAGGGGCACGGAAGCGCGGCGTGCACAGCGGGCTCCGGGGGGGGGGCGGAAGGGGGGCCCGCTGCAATTAGGCTGCACAAGCGGGCGTGGGGAGGCAGGGCAGCCCCTCTGGGAGCGGATGCGTGCAAATGCGCGGCGGCGCGGGCTGCCTTTCCCAGCCTTTCCTGGGCAGATGGGAGTGGGCTTGCCTGCTAACGCCGGGGGCGCGGGCGGGAGTGCCCCGCAGATAGATGTGAGGGCGGGAAGGGCCGGCACGCAGGTTGTGTGAAGCCCGGCAAAGGGAGGGAGGGAGAGATGGGAAACGCAAACACTGCACCCGGAGGCCAAGTGCCTAGCTGGGCTGGCACGTTTCTTTCGCTAAAGCTGCTTTCCGAAAATCCTCTCTTCTTGGATAGACCTGATCTGGTCTTATTTTGGGTCCCTCCGGCCCAGCTCTCCCTGGTCAAATAGAGGTGTTCGTTCTAGAGACCCCGGAGGTTGTCGGTTAGAATAATATTAAGTAATATAGGGGGTGGAGGGGCAATCGGATGCCAAAGGATATGGAGTTCGAATAATAGAAAAAGCATCTGGATCCTAATTTTGAGATGGGGCTGCCAGATCGGGAAAAGAAAAGGAGGGAAGGTGAATGTAGGTAACAAGGACAAAGAACCCCCAAGCTTCTTCACCCCCCATTCTTGCTACTCCAGAGAAAAGTTTGAGATGTATTGGATTTCAATTCCCATCATCCTCATCTAACACGGACAGAGGCCGCTAGAAGTCTACCCCCTCAGCAGCTTAATTTGTCTAAGGCAGTGTTGTCCAAACTTGGCCACTTTAAGATGAGTGGACTTCAACTCCCAGAATTCCCCAGCCAGCCATGCTGGCTGGGGAATTCTGGGAGTTGAAGTCCACTCATCTTAAAGTGGCCAAGTTTGGACAACACTGGTCTAGGGGCATTGTTGGTTTGTAATACACTTCCCCTCAAGGCAGCATGCATGATTTCCTTATTTTGTCCTCACAACAGTCCTGTGAGGTAGATCATGCTGAAAGAAGAGAGACTGGCTAATGCAGAGAGTGAGCAGAAGATAGATTATGGGCTGCTCATCTACTTCACGGGATTTGGGAAGGGTTTCTGAGACCTTGTTTAAGCATGACGTGGCACAGTCGATGGTTAATTGGCCCAGGGTTAAGTAAATAATAATTGACTGCATTAACACACTTTTCTGGGTGCACAACATGGAAAATGAACCACAGGCTATGGTTGGTACAATACACTTGGCAAAAATGGGGTGGGGTACTTTGGGAATTAGTCTGTGCACACCCAACCAATAATTCCCCTCCTTAGGGGAAGAGCAAATGAGATCCACAGGAGTGAATGCTTGTGTAAAAGGAGTGTGTGCTAACTCAGCGCTGGTGTGTTAAGGCTGCTAAGCCACAATGCGGCTTGGTTTTGGTTTAGCGTCTCATGCAAACCCAGTCACTAAGGGTTGTAGATCATGGATCAGGGTGATGCGTGATCCCCATTGATTCTGGCTTTTTCAGAACAAGCTGTCATTTAAGGCCATGTGTAAAAATTTGCACCTGGATCTGATCGGTGGATCTCGGAATTCTAATGAACAGATCAAGCACCTCCTGGAAGCCCAAAGTGTCTTTTATCTGGTTCCAGCTGAATCTGGATCCCTCAAATGTCAATCTGAGATTCTCACCACTGGGGCCCACTGGTCTTCTGGCAACCTGCGCCATCATTCTTTAGATTTTTTCACTAAGCCAAAACCGTGTAAACCATCATTTACAAACCCTAGTGTAAACCCACGAAGCCAGAACATAAAATTAAAGTAAAACGTGATGGGCATTTCTTAAATGCAATGTATAAGCCCAACCAGTGTGTAATTTAGACAGCAAAAAGAGGTGGTGCAGTCTTGGGCATTAAAGGGTAAAAAATATGAAGGTATTAGATACTCGAACTTCTCATGGCTTGTTCTCTTAAAAACTCCCAATGTGACTCATGGAAAACCTTTAAAAGAAAAGCAAGATTGACATTTCAGACTTGTTGGCCTGGGTGTTATATGATTTTGGAATTGCAAAATGAATTTCATGGCATTTTTCCGGGCAGAAGGACAGGTATATAACCCAAGGAGGTTGCTAACTTAAATTTAACACAGAGGAAGCCATAAAAGTAGCAATTGATGAATACAATGATGGGGTGTGGTGGAAAAGAATGGCTGGAGTTTCATGTTAAGCCATGGTTTGTTCAACCATGGGGTGTTGACCATGGTTGTGAACCCTGTTTATAAGCATCAGTAGTTAGGCTAATATGTACTAGAGCTGCAAAAAAAGAGTGTTATCAGAATTCACTCCAGGCTTCGCTTCCTGTTTGTGCAAGTTTGGACAGCTCAATTTGCCTGCAGGGACCTTTACGGTGCCACAAAGTTTGAGAACCCCTGTGATGTTTTGATTAAAATGGAATGATTAAAAGTAAAGGATGTAGTTATTTCTTGCCCAGTCTTAACCTCAGTGAAATCATTTGCTTTGTTTATTGAAGAGGAAGGAGTGCTCTGCTTATACTGTAGTATTATTTTATCATTTTGGGGGTGGGGGTGGGGTTATTGCAAAGTCTGAGGATCTCTCTGCAAACCCACATTTTGGCTTGGGGCATTGTGCAAGTCTGAGCAAAGTATTGGTGTTTAGAAATGGTCAGTTGCATGAGAGGACCCGTGTGTGGCCCCTGAACTGCTATTTTATGTGCCTGAAAGTCCCAGGAAATCACGGAGCTGGTCAGTTTCAGAAAGGCATAGAAGACCCAGAACTGTTCTCCAAGGCTGTTTTTGGGGCAAAGGCTCAATTGCATAGAGTTAGAAGCAAGTCCTTCTAAAGAGGTTCAGAGGATCCCATTGCAACCAGACATCTTTAGAATCAGGAATATATTTTCCAGAGCAATTTATGCTGGCACCAGAAACTAACCACCGTATAAGTAAGGCTGTAAATTGACTTTTTTATGTTTATTACCCTTGCTGGGTGCCTGAAGCCTGCAGTCATTTTATGAGAGGCAGAACTCCAGATGCAATGTTGGAGCACCAAAAAGATGGGTCTTCAAGCTCTTCCCCGGGTTTCCAGGATACCCACCAGACTAAGTTACCTGGGAATTGTTTGAACAGTCTTTTTCTTTGCCACGCTTCCTCAGTGGCTCAGGTTGTTTTATATGAGCTGTTCAATCGTTTATATGGATAGACTTCTTGGCAGTCTAGACTGGAGACAGGAAATCCAATTTAAGAGCTCTGGTTCACAAAATGTATTCGAAGGAAAGTTACGGTTGCAAAAAGAATTCCAGCAAGGAGCCTCCTTTCAAAGGAGGTGCCTATATATAGGCAGTTTAGGGCCTTGAAACTCCTGTTGGATTCTTTCTGATTTTTCCTGCAGAGGACTGGAAGCATAGCTTTTTTTCTTTTCTTTTAAACGAGGCAGTCTGTTCCATGATACCTGCCCTTTTATCAATGTGAAATGTAACTCACACACAAACATATTAAAACAAAATGAACAGATTAAAATCACCCTCAAACTCAAACCCTCCTGGCTTTAATCCCATATTCAGACCTACTGAAAACGTGGTTTTTATGGCCCATTCAATTCCATATTCCTCGGACTGATTCCACGCCAGGATTTCAGGCTGAAATTTCCAGCCATTCCTGGAAAATGTTGGGTTTAGATATGGGGTCTTCTGCCTGTGTAAAAAATAAGAACCAGTCTTCTATCGTGTCAGAACTGTAGAACAGTCAGTCTTATGTTGCTAACACTAGCTATCAGCAGCTGGCTGGAATTTCAGGCTGGCATTTTCTCCACTCTTCTTAGAGATGCAGGGATTGAACTCGGAGCTTCCTGCGTGCCAAACAGGTATTTTACTCCTGGGCTAGATCTGTTGAGGACAAGTTCCCGTTAGCAGAGATCATTTTAGCATGACCTTCCCCGCCCTTTTCATTTCTCCTGCAAGTGATGGTGGTCATTCTCTTGATTCACATCCTTCATGATACTGTCCTCCTGGTCCTGAACCCTACAATCATTGTGGGACATTATCTAAGGCAAGAGTGGCCATCACCAAGCAAACAAACCAGGATGAAAATGCATGGTTTGCTTTCCAAGCTATGGTTAGCACATCTGTGGTTTGATAGGAGTTCTGAAAACGATGACTGCTAAGTGGTTAATAGCAGCTAAGTCTTTGTCTCTGTCTTTTGGGGTTGGTGGGAGCATTCAGCAATATTCAATGTAAACTGAATAACTAAATGGGCAAAGACCATCTCCATAGTGGAATTAAATTTTCAATAATAATATATAATTTTCAATAATTCATTACATTTCAATAAAAATATATACTGTAATAAGATGTGTGTGATACAATAAAATCAGATGTTATTGTATCACACACATCTTACTTCAGTATTTATATTTTTTCCCTTATAGAACCACTGCTTGTCCTACATTAGGAAGCCTTGCTCCAGTCCTGAAGACCCCAATTTATGCTTTTAGAGTTCTGGAGCATGCAGGCAATCAAAAGTCTAATTAGATAGGCACATCGTATATGAATCAGCCGTGAGTTTATGTGCGGGCATGCAGACTCGCGTTTGCCGTTTTCCCATAGAGAAATATTTCTTGCTCCTCATGATGGACTTCATGTGGTTTGGGCTCAGTACTTTAGGTGAGCTCATGCGTTATGGCTTGTAAGGATGATTAGCGGCTGAGCACGTTGTACAAACCTAGGCTGTTGTAGTTTATTTGGCAAGCTATCATGATACAGCCTGTGGCTTCAGCATCTTTTTAAAGGGAGGGGCAGTTGCTGTCGTCCCCATCTGAAGTATCATTTAGGATTTGAAATGATTTGTTAGATCAATGTTTTTCATTCAAGGCAGCAAAATTAATCCATTAAAACATAATGGCAAGGATTATTCCAGTATTCCAGTAGAGACCTCCCCCCCGCAATCCTAATGCTGGGCTATTGACTTCAGTGGAGAAAAAAATTACATCGAGATAGGATGCAGTGAGAAGAAAGTGTGTGCTGTGTGAATATGTGTCTGCATTAAAAAGCCCTGATTACTTTGATGTGTGAACTGAGGTATGATGTCTCCTTACTGCTATTGTGTTGATAAGTCTGTTTTCTGCTCTCCCATCTCAAGCACTATTCAAGGCCCAAATATGGTTTTCGTACCAAACCTTCTATAGGAAGCCTAAACACCTTGGTTGGGTTCACAGCCTGTGCTAGGCCAGGTTTTGATTTAACCATGCTTTGTTAAACAAGCCAGAATTAGAGGTTCACTGGATATACTAAGCCCTAACCCACATTTTGCAAACCGCAGTATCTTTGTAAAGGTGTGATTTATTTATTATTTGTTGAGCATAACAGCCCATTTGGGATGGGGGCCATTCACATTTAAGAGTGACTAATACAGAGGGAGGTTTAGGATTATAAAAAGAGGTGGGGTTTTTCTTCCTGCAAAGGGACAAAAATAGTAAGCAATTGAGGAAACTTACAATAGCAATTGAATACCCCTCCTGGAGATCTTTCTTACCTGCACTTTCTTACCAGATCTTTCATAGGAAGAGCTCAAAATAGCATTTTTTTCCCCTGCTGGAAATGAAAGCTAAGGCCCGCTGTATGTATTTGTCTTGCAGGTGGGGAAAATCATTAAAGCTTTGCTAAACTGGTCTTGTCTTTTTCATTTTCTCTCTCTTTGCTTCATCATGGATATCTAAAAGGACAGTTGGAACCAATAAATGAGGTGAGTTAATCAGATGAGTCATCCTTTCTCCTGACACACAGAACGAGACGGTCATGTTTTTTCGTCCGCTCGCCTTGCTTTCTGATGTAAAATTTTGTGGGTAAAATACACCTTGGTGTATTATGGCTAAACAGCAAGGTGTTTTTCTCCTCCTCCTCCTCCTCCTCCTCCTCCTCCTCCTCCAACGAGGAAAACCCAAACAAACATTTGCCCAAATTATCTGTGGCTGGCTGATTTTAGCTGTCTTGGCTGCAGATAATTCCGTATGCTAGCTGTTACTGGTCTAGAAAATTTCTAGTCCTCATGTTTTGGGAGAGAATTTGGAATCCCCAGTTGCTCTGCTTGGACAGTCTCTTTGACCTACAACTGCAGCTTTGCCCGCTGAAGATGCGAACATATTATAACCTGGAAATGATTCTGTCAATAAAGCAGAGGTTCGTCTTTGTATCGGCAGATTATTCCCTGCTACAGTAAAGCATTGGACACCTGATCCAACTGCTCTTCTTCTTTGCCACAATAGAATCCTTTATGCCCGACATGTATGCTGGTCTTTGACTGTAATAAAGATTTGATTTCTGTCTGAGATGTATTGCCCTCCTCTGCCTTCAAACTCCAGAAGTTTGCCATGTCCTCAATCTTGTGGACGCCAAAGGCTGTTGAAATGAGCAACATCCTTTTCATTGACAAGGTTTCTTTTCGGCTGGCAAAGCTAGTTACCCGAATGGAGCCCCAACAGCAGCCCTATTTAAAATTCTACCTTCGTGTGTCTGTTGCTGAAGCAACATCTCAGTTGCTCCTACAGGGCTCCATCTTGGGTCTTCCTGGAGCTGTCCAAGGTTCTGCTCCACTGTCAACTCCTCCATTGTTGGCTTCAGTTTGGCCGATTTTGATTTGCTTCCCTGGAACTTGGACTTCATTTTTTGCTTTTCCATTTCTTGATGCATGATGCATGTGTCCTACTTCTATGCTGCTGTCGTCCTTGCTTGAAAAGTCCAGAAATGGTTGACCTTTACCAGGTAATCTGATCCACTTGCATGTCTTATATTGTTTTTCAAAGCATTAAAGCTTTCCTCTTTTTTGAATGCTCGCTCTGTTCCTCAAAAGACTATGGATTATAAAAATGTACAGCAAGGCTTAAATTCAGCTTACAATAAAATATTGAGACTCTTCCAGCTTGGTATATAATTTACTGAGTTGGTTAGTACAATGGAAACAAAGTAGGCTTCTCCTTTGGGTATAAACTTTGGAATCTCCCCCGTTTAATTAGGATTTGTTATTTATGAACCTTTATTCCTCTTCTACATCTTCCATTCTTCGAGGCTTGGCACCTGAAAACATTTTGCCTTGTGCGTTACAGTTTTACAAGAGTGCAAGCTTACGGGAAAACTTAAGGTCCAGTCTTTAGCAATTACTCTGAGATGCTGTTGTATAGGAAGTGGGGTATAATATATATTTAATAATAAAAGTACAGACCACTCTAGCTTTTAATGCTGTTGCTCTTACTTTCCTAACAGTGCTGTGTAGATAGGGTTTGAATGTCCAAATCTTTTCAGAAGAATTTTGCAGACCATCACTGGGGTTACTAAGAAAGAGTCTGTTATCCCTGATGTGGGACCTTCCAGATGGGTTGGGAAGCTGTAGTTCAGTGACAGAACACCTGTTTTTGCAAAGAGACGATTTGATCCCTGGCAGGGGTTATCTCAAAAGAGAGAGATGAGACCATTCCTGCTTGAAATTGGCAATTGCTACCATTTGACAATCCTGTTCTGGATGAACCAGTGGTTTGGGTCACTGAGTTGCTAAATCTTAGTTTCTCCAACCACTATGGCAGCAACTGTGTTATCATGAAGATTGTCTTCCGACTCCTTTTAGAAGGTACAGTCAGGTCCAGAAATATTGGGACATCGACACAATTCTAACATCTTTGGCTCTATACACCACCACAATGGATTTGGAATGAAACAAACACAATGTGCTTTAACTGCAGACTGTCAGCTTTAATTTGAGGGTATGTACATCCAACTCAGGTGAACGGTGTAGGAATTACAACAGTTTGCATATGTGCCTCCCACTTGTTAAGGGACCAAAAGTAATGGGACAGAATAATAATCATAAATCAAACTTTCCCTTTTTAATACTTGGTTGCAAATCCATTGCAGTCAATCACAGCCTGAAGCCTGGAACACATAGACATCACCAGACGCTGGGTTTCATCCCTGGTGATGCTCTGCCAGGCCTCTACTGCAACTGTCTTCAGTTCCTGCTTGTTCTTGGGGCATTTTCCCTTCAGTTTTGTCTTCAGCAAGTGAAATGCATGCTCAATGGGATTCAGGTCAGCTGATTGACTTGGCCATTGCATAACATTCCACTTCTGTCCCTTCAAAAACTCTTTGGTTGCTTTTGCAGTATGCTTTGGGTCATTGTCCATCTGTACTGTGAAGCGCCGTCCAATGAGTTCTGCAGCATTTGGCTGAATGTGAGCAGATAATATTGCCCGAAACACTGCAGAATTCATCCTGCTGCTTTTGTCGTCAGTCACATCATCAATAAATACAAGAGAACCAGTTCCATTGGCAGCCATACATGCCCACGCCATGACACTACCACCACCATGCTTCACTGATGAGGTGGTATGCTTAGGATCATGAGCAGTTCCTTTCCTTCTCCATACTCTTCTCTTCCCATCACTCTGGTACAAGTTGATCTTGTTCTCATCTGTCCATAGGATGTTGTTCCAGAACTGTGAAGGCTTTTTTAGATGTCGTTTGGCAAACTCTAATCTGGCCTTCCTGTTTTTGAGGCTCACCAATGGTTTACATCTTGTGGTGAACCCTCTGTATTCACTCTGGTGAAGTCTTCTTTTGATTGTTGACTTTGACACACATACACCTACCTCCTGGAGAGTGTTCTTGATCTGGCCAACTGTTGTGAAAGGTGTTTTCTTCACCAGGGAAAGGATTCTTCGGTCATCCACCACAGTTGTTTTCCGTTGTCTCTCGGGTCTTTTGGTGTTGCTGAGCTCACCGGTGCATTCCTTCTTTTTGAGAATGTTCCAAGCAGTTGTTTTGGCCACGCCTAATGTTCTTGCTATCTCTCTGATGGGTTTGTTTTGTTTCTTCAGCCTAATGATGGCTTGCTTCACTGATAGTGACAGCTCTTTGGATCTTATCTTGAGAGTTGACAGCAACAGATTCCAAATGCAAATAGCACACTTGAAATGAACTCTGGGCCTTTTATCTGCACATTGTAATTGGGGTACTGAGGGAATATCACACGCCTGGCCATGGAACAGCTGAGAAGCCAATTGTCCCATTACTTTTGGTCCCTTAACAAGTGGGAGGCACATATGCAAACTGTTGTAATTCCTACACCATTCACCTGAGTTGGATGTACATACCCTCAAATTAAAGCTGACAGTCTGCAGTTAAGGCACATTGTGTTTGTTTCATTCCAAATCCATTGTGGTGGTGTATAGAGCCAAAGATGTTAGAATTGTGTCGATGTCCCAATATTTCTGGACCTGACTGTACATGATTGGGGAAGGAGGTTCTAAACCCATTTCCCTCCAAATGAATCATCTCTGTGTCTGCTCACATTTCCACCAGAATCCCAGTTGGTATTTGATGTTCCTCCAGGCATTGCCTCTTTATCTTAACAGGCCCTGTTCCAAGTTGTCTTTTCCCCATCTTCTCCAGATGCAAATCCCAAACATAAAGGCATTAAAACAAGCTTTTGTATAAAGCCATAAATGTGTAAAGGCTATCAAAGTGTTACATACATTTGTGTGTGTAATTCAAATTCTATAACTTACTGTTTAGGTTTGAATGCCTGGAGAAAAATAATAAGATTTAGAAAAAATAAAATTAGGTTTCCCCAGGACCCTTCTGTTTACATTCACAAGATTTATTAATAAAGGTGGGACAATCTTTTCTGCCCGTGTTTTTTGGGGTTTGTCCTTTCTAAATATGGGTTAGCTGGACCATAGTTTGATGTCACAGGACCAGTAAGTGAAGAGTCCTGGGCATGCGATCTTCCTGTCCCCCCTTCCTCTCACATAATGGTCTGTCCGCTCAACTGCCAACCTAGGTTTTCATATCATGCTAACCTATAACATGGTCTGCTTGATTTTGACTTAATGTCTTGTCTGAAACCAACCCTTGTAGGTTTTAAATGCTAGTATATGGTTTAGCATGTTGTCTGCACTTGGACAAAGTTTGCTTGAACAAACATAGTGCTAAACCATGAATTTTTAGCCATGGTTTGGCTGAGCCATAGAGGCTGGGGTCATGCTGACCCATAAGCCATGGTTTAGGAACCGGAGTGGTCACCGTAAGCCAAAAAAGAAACATATTATGGCTTTCATATCTGTCTCCCTCCACTTGGATGTTTTGGACATCAGCTCTCATAATTCCCAGTTTTCATGGATGATAGGATTTGATGTCCAATATATCCAGAAATCATGGAAAAAATCTATCTATATGGTCACTAGGAGTTGAAAATGACTTGATGGCCCACAGTCCCTCAATATCCAGAAGCTTCCAAGTTGAGCAAAGCAGACTAAGCATAGATCCAGATCTGTGGTTGCAAAGATGTAAAAAAGCCACGGAGCTGAAAACCTCCTGGGATCTGCATGTTAAATTACAACTGTTTATCCTTGCTTGCCATCAGCTGGTTGTAACTCTGCTTTCTGGTTTCCAACGGCCTCAGGGCCTGTTGTCTAGAATCTCGGATCTCTTGCTGTGCAGATGGACATGTCGGAATTGTTGTCAGAAATGTTACGAGTGCAGCTGTTGCCAGTCCAATGAAGATGAAGTGGAGATCCTGGGGCCTTTTCCAGCACAAACCCCTCCCTGGTTGTAAGTTTGGAAGCGTTCTGGAGGGCCGCATTTATCTGAAGGATAGCTTCTTGAATCTTCTGGCGTTGGTGATCAGATGGGAAATTTCTCCTCCCCCTGGACAGCTTGTTTTCTTTTTCTTCCCCGCGGTTTGTGCTTTACGGAATGAATTGTGCTAATACTGTGAACGATGTAACGCCGCACAAGAAAGACTTACAAATATTGGCTTTGTCTTTCAAGATTATACAAATATTGACTGAATTATAATGGGTGGGCACCTTTTTCAGGCAAAGGACCAGACTAGGGTTTTGAGGGACCAGAGGGAGCCTGTGCTCCTTTATTTTCTCGTGGTTCTAGAAAGGCTGAAATTAACATTTGTCTCATTTCCCTTGACATTTAATTACATTCAGTTGAAGCTAGTATGATTATTCTCCAGTCATGTGGTTAAATATTGCAATTTGGGACAAGGTTTTGAGGGCTCTGAAGGCCACGTCAAGGCTTTGAGGGCTCTATGCAGCTCCAGGATTTGAGGTTATGCTCCTCCACTTTATAATCTCCATTTCTTCCATTCATCGATTTCTCTTGCAAATTTCCTAAGAGACGTGGTTGCCAGAGAAAGAACTTTGAGAAGAGCTTTTTAGAACAGGATTTTCCCCACTGTTGGCTACAATAAAATAATCAGGCACTGAACTTTTTTTACCCATGGAAACTTTCAAGTGATAGGGTCCGTTTCGAGTCTGAGCTTGCACAATCCATCTCTGATGTTCAGAAGAGTTTATAGCTTCACGTTGCCCCTTGATGAGAAGTGGTCTGCCCCATTAGCTAATTGTGGTGGCTTCAGTTCCCTGATAAAAACCAAATTTATCTTTGAGTGCTCAATTAACATGAACACTCTCTGTGCAATTGTGCCGAATCAGGACATTATAAATGCTTGAAACCAGCTAGCACACCATGCGTATTCTAAAGTCCTTTTAGAAATACTACATAATCCCCCACCCAAAAATTAACTCAGGTCAAGCTGGGGTACTTACAAGGAAAAGTCATATTGTGCTGAATGCTAGAAAAACTGCACTGTTTTACTACACATACTGATTGGGTTCTCAGGCAGCATCCTAAACTACAGTTTTGGTTAACAGTGGTTTGTTGAAATAAGCCAAGGTATGCTAGTTTATGCTTTGCACTAGACTATAACCATGGTTTACAACTACAATGGTGGGGTTCCTTTTAGCAAAAATCAAAATGCACTATGGCCTAGGGATGAACATTGGGATTCACTCAAGAAGCCATAGTTAAAATAAACCATGGCTTAGCCCAGGAAGTGAATTCATTCCATGAAATAAACCCCCGGCCTTTCCTCTGTGTTATGCTTGAACTTCCAGCAATCTATTTTTTAATAGCTTTGTGCTGTTCACAAGCAGGGTATCCTTCCTTTATAAATATATATTTGGAGCCAGAGTCAGATTGGAGCTGTTAAGCATAATTTCAGGTCAGAGAAGAAGAGCACTGTGCTTTTTAAATTATTGTACCATATGAGGGCTGACAAACTTGTCTGTCTCATAGTAGCAAATCCAATTATGCTGACTTAACACGTATGGTAGGGACCCCTTTCTTTATTCCCTCTTTAATATGTGCTTTCACACCACCTTTTTTTCTGGTTGCTTTTATTTCTTTGGGGAAAGAGCTGTGGGGGCTCTGAGGTGTTGTAGATCATAAGATAAATGACATACCCATTATTATTATTTTTTAAAAGAAGAAATGCCTTGTATTCTGTGAGATGAAACTGGAAGCGGAGCTCTATTCTTCTTCTCCGCGGTTGCCCTTGTTAAGCAAAGCCAGCAGCTTTTCGAAAGGGATCAGAGATGTTGAAAAGACTTGCAAATTAGCAGCAGCAGTTGCTTGGTAGAAGGGGGGAAAAAGCATTTGCTGTTTGGCTTGCCTTCTGTTTGCCATTAGTTTTTTCCCCCCCTAATTCTTCTTTGAAATCTTTCCTTTTTTAGCTTTCTCCTTTTCAGACTTGTATATCTTCTTAGCATGGGGTGGCCACATTAAGCCTAAAGAGTGTTGCGAGTCTGGCCAGAGAGACTGTATGTGGTGTCTGCTCCTTTCCTAAACGTGTTAGTGGTCATGCTTGCAAATAGGGCTGAGGTGTGGATAAAAACCCCTGGGGTCCAGAAAGTGTGAACGCAGTCAGGGCTCTTCCACTAGGTGTTCTTGGGGAAAGTCATTGGCGTGGTGTTGTCTTCTCAAATTCCAGGGATGAAGGTTCCCTCAATGTAATTTGCAATTTTCCCTTCTCTTTGCCTTGCCTACGGTCCGAGCAAAAAGATTCAGGTGGAAAAGACAGATGAACATTCTACTGACATGTGATATTGTCTAGGGCAGCGTTTCTCAACCTTGGCAAATTTAAGATGTGTGGACTCCAACTCCCAGAATTCCCCAGCTAGCATGCTGGGGAATTTTAAGGGGCGTGGACTTCAACTCATACCTTAAAGTTCCCCAGCATGTTGGCTGGGGAATTCTGGGAGTTGAATTCCACGTATCTTAAAGTTGCCAAGGTTGAGAAATAGTGGTCTAGGGTCTATTGTCTCATCATCTACTGTCTCTCATGTATTTTTTGCTCTCCATCCATAATCTATCATCAATGCGTTCATGAGGTCAAAAAAAGGTTTGAATTTTCCCCCAAAGTCCAGGCACTTTCTTGCTCATAGGGAAAAGTACTGGTGAAGAAAATGAGGGATGAAGATCTTCCCTGGATGATTCCAAGAGTTGTTCTTTCCAACAGGATAAGCAATCGAAGTGATGACAAAGATGGCAACTCAGATAACCCAACGAGTGAACCACCACCAACCCCTCAGGATGTTTCACTGGACAGAAGACGGTTGTCCACTGATACCTCCCATTCCACTTATAGCCTTACAAGACGAATTTCTAGTAAGTTGGCTCTTGCTCAGAATGATTGGCCAACACTTGAATGCCATGATGGCTGACAGGATTGGTGGAGCTTGATGGAAGTCGAGGAGGAGCTTAACTATCCTGATAGATCAGGGTCTCTTTAAGAACCTGGCTGTGTTTCCAGCACACATTTAACCAGGACAGGTGAAAACCCAAAGGATAGGCAGTGCCACAGCTAGCTCAGTTTGACTTGGGCGAACTTGGGTTTGATTTTTATGGTCTTGTGTCATATGAATCCAGCCCACTTATCATTCAATGAGTTATGCAAATATAGATAATTCAATAACCAGATTAAATACGTTGTGTGAACACAGACTTAGAAGCTTGAGAAATGAATGTACTCTGCAATCTCTCCTCCATGTTCTTCTCACTTTCTCCCATGACTGTCCGTGTTTTATTAAATCACACTTTCTCTCTCACACACACAGAGATACACGCACAAACATACATACATAAACACACAGATTCTGGAAGAAAAAATATTTATATACATTCTGGAAGAAAAAAAAAATACATTCTTCCCCTTCTTTATCAGGCCAACAAAACTACATGGATGTGTCCCGGCAATTCCCCAGGAGTTCAACTCAACCCTAGAGCATCTTTCTCTTTTTAAAGCTGCACACTTTGCGCCATTTTTTGACCGTGGTTCTTCATTCCTCTCATACAGGTCTAGAGTTGAGGAGGCCAAGTTCTCCACTCGTTGATATTAAGCCCATTGAGTTTGGAATTCTAGGCTCCAAAAAGGAAATTGTCCAGCCAAGCATCCTGAGGAAAACTTACACCCCAGATGACTATTTTAGGAAATTTGAGCCAAGACTGTATTCCCTTGACTCAAATAGTGATGACATGGATTCCTTGACCGATGAGGAGATCTTAGCCAAGTACCAGCTGGGGATGCTGCATTTTAGCACTCAGTATGATCTCTTGCACAACTATCTCATTGTTCGGGTCATTGAGGCCAAGGACCTGCCTCTCCCCATCTCCTATGATGGCTCCAGGCAAGATATGGCCCATTCAAATCCATATGTGAAGATCTGTCTCCTTCCAGACCAGAAGAACTCCAAGCAGACAGGAGTCAAACGCAAAACCCAAAACCCCGTCTTTGAAGAGAGATATATGTTTGATATCCCATTTTTGGAAGCCCAGAGAAGGACTCTGCTCTTGACAATTGTGGATTTTGACAAATTTTCACGCCATTGTGTCATTGGGAAAGCGTCCATGCCGTTGAGTGATGTGGACCTTGTGAAGGGTGGCCATTGGTGGAAAGCTCTGGTTCCAAGTTCTCAGGTAATTTGTGGTTTCCATGTGTTGTTTTCAGTTGCTTTGTTTTGATTTAATGTCTCAGTTGCAATGATATTTCTTATGTCTTTTTGGCCTCAAGTTGTTTACACTTTCTCCTCCCGACTCTAGTTGGGGTCATATATTGCATTAAACTATAATCTAGTTGGTTGGATCGGGCTTAGCGTGATGTGTGAGTTCAGCTACTGTGATTGTAAATCATGGCGTGGTGTCTTGTGTGAACCCAACTATTTGTGATTCATTCAAATGACAGGGGAACCAGGAAAGCAACTACACAGTGATTTGATCACCTCTTGGTTGTTGACGTGCACAGTAGAAGACATATGACTTCACTGTGGTCTTGATACACTCAAATGTTCTTCTTAGAACATCAGCATAGCTCCATCTCTGTAGCCAGGTTCATGCATGCAGAAAACCATGCCTTTTTTTAAAGCTGTGCATTTTAAACCAGTCATAGTAATCATTGCAACAATCTGATTAACAGCCATGGTTGAGCAGCCAAATGGGTTGGGTCCACACAAAAGCAAACAGATTGCAATAGCCTTATATGCCTTAGAGTACTTTAGGCTCATAGGGTGGCTACGCCAATCTGAATCAAGAATGAGAACTCTTAACAACCTCTCACAAATGTTTACTGTCTGTCCTCACTGTTGGTTGCATTATTCGAGGTATTGTTAAATGATAATGGCGTTTCATCAGTGTCAAAATTCAACTTGTTTCACTTGCTTGAGTCAGCTAAATCCCACCGCCATCCTTATTTTCTCAAATCCATTTGCATGCTGGCATCAGGGTTTACCTGTTTTCAGGAATGGCAGGAGAGCTTTTGATGGCGATGCTGATGGCCACCATGTTTTCCCCAGGATCACCTTCTTCTGGGGCATTGTGGGGAATTCAGATAGCATCCCCAAGCTAATGGCTCCCATCCTTCAATTTCCTGAGGGAGCCATATATACTGTAAGGTTGGAGGCACTTCAGGGACCAGGAAGAAAGAATGCTGAAGTGAGTTCTACAACTGATGCCCCCCCAAAACTATTATGCTTTCAAAGAGCAACATGTCCAAACCAAATGCAAAGAGAGATTTGAGGGATCCATAATGAAACAAGGGAGTATTTTCATAACAAAATACAGCAGAAAAAAAGATCATGGGTTTTTTCATTTTTTTCCCTAACAACATCCCGTTGGTGTTGAGGAAGGTCTGCTCCCTTTTGCACGATATAACAGTGTAAAAATGTTGTCGGTGGTGGTTGGGTTTTTGGGCTTTGGTTTTGCTTCCTTCCCCCGTCAGTCCCAGGCAATTTCAGAGATGCATGTAGCTTGCATTGACACTGCAAGAATCATTTTTACAGTATTTGATTCATCTGGCCCTTTTCTGTTGCAGAATGAAGTTGAACTGGGAGAACTCTTGCTCTCCTTAAACTACCTTCCCAGTGCGGGAAGACTGAACGTCGACATTATTAGAGCAAAACAGTTACTTCAGACTGATATGAGCCAAGGTTCAGGTAGGGTGTGTGTGTGTGTGTGTGTGTGTGTGTGTGTGTTCGTTCTTCAATGTTATCAGGCTTGGAGCATGTGGACCAACATTGTCAAACATTTTTCCCAGCACATATATATAAAACACTGGTTATAGTCTTTTCCCCCTACTATTATTACTGAGAGCCAGTTTGGTGTCATGGTTAAGGCACCTGGCTAGAAATCAGACCATCCATTCTAGTCCTGCCTTGGGCATGAAACCAGCTGGGTGACCTTGAGCCTGTCTCAGCCCTAGGAAGAAGGCCAGGGCAAGCCACTTCCAAAAATCTTGCCAAGAAAACTGCAGGGACTTGTCCAGGCAGTCATCAGGAGTCAAGACCGACTCAAAAGCATATCCATCCATCCATCCATCCATCCATCCATCCATCCATCCATCCATCCATCTCATTATTATTATTATCCTACAGTTTTGATTTTGATGATGTTTACCATGGATTTTCTGTATATTTTATTGGATTGCTATAAACCACTGTGAGTCTTTTTGATTTGGAGGTATGCACATAGAATAAAGAGACTAAATAATAAACAAATATTGACCGCTGTCCACCCATCTTGGAGACCTCAAAAAACAATTTTGGCATGACATTTGCTCTTCCCCTTCCTGATCCCCATCATGCTCCTGTAGCTTCCATTCCCAGTTCCTGCCTTCCCTCCAAGGTAATGGGTTGCCAAGCCTAACTGATTTTTCCAACTTTGAATCTACCCTTTCAACATTATTGGAATAAAGGAGAAAGCACTATTTTAACACCAGCAGAGCTAAGGATAATTTCAGTCTGTCTCACACCTGGGCTGTGGAAGAGATGACAACAACGTAAAGAAAAGAGGTTTGGGTTTGGTTAGAGGGAACATGGCCTAGATCTCTTTAGTGGATGAACTGTATTGGAGGAGAAATGGAGGACAAGTGACTTAATTAGTTCTTCTGGGTCTCTCAGTTCTCCATGACTTTCATCCTGAAAGGGCTCCATCAGGTGGACATTAGGGTTAGGATGAGTCAGCTCTGGAGGAGTAGAATCCTTCTGCTCCATTCCAGGCTTCAGTGCACCACATTGCCTTCTTGGTGCCTTGTTCTCAAGGTTGAGTTGGCACAGTGGACATGTCTACTCGAGACAGCCTCCTTGACTATTTCCTTCAGCCACAAAATTATTTCCTGCTCAGTCCTTTCCCCTGAAGCGCGCTTGTTTTCTCCCAAAGAGAGCAAGGCATTCATCTCTCCCTTCCCAAGGTCTGCTCGAAAGGAAACAGCACATTTTGACCTCTAGTGCTCAACAATAGCTGTGGCTCATTTGTCATTTCAAAAATTGAAACAGCGGGGCATCTTCCCAATCCCCATTTCTCAGAAGATCCTTCTCTTTCTGAAAACAGGTCTAGGCTGTTTCTTTTCCCCTCCCTTCAGGAAAAAAAGGCCCCTTGGCAGATCTTTCTCTGCATATTTTCCATTTCT
Source organism: Python bivittatus (assembly GCF_059951505.1). Taxonomy (NCBI): domain Eukaryota; kingdom Metazoa; phylum Chordata; class Lepidosauria; order Squamata; family Pythonidae; genus Python; species Python bivittatus. The sequence goes on from NW_028277083.1 coordinate 7,382,661, forward strand.
TTTGCTGTGGACAAGGGACAGTCACCATTGTCTCCATTGGGACAGAAAAGGAATGGCTAGGTTGCCAATGGCCATGAAAAAAAACCCCCAGCATTTTCAGTCATAAGGAATTTTTCTGCCATTGGAGATGAGAAGTTCTGACCTTGAACAAGATGTGCGGTTTTTTCTCCCTCTGTTGCTTAAAAGCCTGCATTACTATCATTATGTTTAATTTTTATTATAGGGTATATTGAACAAAGATGAAAATAATATAACGATAATAACATAATCAGAAAAATATATAATGATTAAAATGGGGAGAGAGAGAAAAAAGTATATATATAGTATATTAATATAGATCTAACTCAACCTTTTAACATATAATTAAATCTAGATTATAAACCTAGGAATGTTGTGCTCCATTTTCTCATTTGTACAATCTTAAAAACCTTTTAAAAATGGATAAAGAACACATCTCTTGAATTCACTCTTTAACATCTGGCGTGTCGATTTCTTTCCACCTACATAGGATAATTCTCTAGACACAGCCAGAGTTGTTCATAAAATGTCAAGTTCCATACTTTTGGAATATAACTCAGCATCACTTTTACAGCTTTAACTGTTATGTTTTCCCCCAAGGTTCTATAACATATGTTATGGCTTGAAACCAAAAAATAGCTGTAAAGGAACAGACCAAATCATGTGAGTCAGGAAGCCTTCAGATTTCTTATAGCACCAACACAAAAAAACGATATCCATCCTTTTATACAGTCTTTGAAGAGACCAATAAAATGGAACAAGATTCCCGGGGAATCAACTTCATCCCTACGTCATAAGAAATATGTTTAACATTTCTTAAAACTTGACCCATACCCTTGAGAAACAGTTGGATGTTGCTTTCCCCCCAAGGAACTCTCTCAAAAATCCCCAGCGTTTTCCTTTCCACAGATAGATTAGAGTTTTTCAAGTGGTTGTTTGTACACAGCTCTTGCAAACCTTTGTGTGAAAAGCAAAAAAACCCACAACCCTTCTATACATTCCTTCTTCAACCTTGGGCTTTCCAGCTTTGTGGGATGGTACATCCCAGACTGGCTAGGTATTCTGTGAAGAGTAGTCCAATAGACCTGGAGCATTCCATGTTGGAGAAGACTTACAACTCATCCTAGAGGATGATGGAGAAGTTGAGGAGAAGTTCTTCAATCTAGATCTATCTTCAGGTATTGCTCTGAAGCTGGATTGGGAAAACTAGATCTCTCCAAGTCTTCTTGGTCATGAACACCCATTCCAAACAGTGTAGCTGGAGATCAAGGATGATAAGAGTTATAGTCCAGAACAATGACCAGTTAAACAATGTTGCCTAGATTCATACATTGTGCTAAGGCCTAATGTGGCTTGTATGTCAGTTTAGTGCGATATTTGAATAGAAGGTAATGAGTAAACCATGATTGGCTTTAGGATGATAATGCACCTCTTAAAGCCATGATTTCTTATTGGTTTTCTGTTTGGAATTGTGGCTTAGCATGACATGTGAGCGGAGCACATATTTTGTAGTTTCCTGGTTTGTTTTAATTTTGTGCATCTAAGCCTTTCAGCAAATTATAATGATGCAAAGTGAAAACAGCTAAAAAAGAGGATAAAAAACCAGGAACTAGCCAAGCAAGCCATGACTGTTCATCTGCAAAATTCACTCTGACTGATTTTGGCTTGTTCAATGAACTGTGGTTAAAACAATGCATGGCTTAATCTGATGCATGAATGGAACTATTCACTTGCAAAGCTGGAATTGTTTGTGTTTTCTATTCAGATCCTTTTGTGAAGATCCAGCTTGTTCATGGGTTGAAATTGGCAAAAACAAAGAAGACTTCTTGCATGAAGGCCACCATTGACCCCTTCTACAATGAGTCCTTCAGCTTCAAGGTTGCACAAGAAGAACTTGAAAATACTAGCCTGGTTTTCACAGGTAGGTTACCAGGGTCTTTCCAGTGTGTTTTTCTTGTAAAGCAATTAAGGAGATTGGAGGTGACTGAATTTCAGTGCCTTTCAATCAGCAGATCAATTAAATATGCAGATATTGGCATATAATAAAAAGCAGGCTCCAAGATTGATTTTTAGATAGCACATGGAGTAATCAAGAGGAAATGGCTCTTTTTAGAAGATACTTCTAAACGATGCATCGTTGTAAAGAAATCTGTTCCCAGATGAATTGGGAGGATCTTTTCATTTCAAGAATCCAACCATTATTGCCCTAGTTTTTTGTGGGTGGGTGCTACTGTGGTGGGGAGCCCAAAAGGAAGCCACAAATGAGTCCAGCCAGGCACACAGGCTTGCTCTGGGCACAGGTGTCTTTATCTCCAATGAACCTTAAGCAACTTCCCTCCCTGCCTCCAAGCACAGCAGCATCCCAAGGATTCTTGGTGATGCTGTGTTAGCTACAGAAATTCAGAGTATTGCAGAAATTCTCCTTAGTAATGCAGGAACGCAGGTGCAGGGAGCTATGGATGAGGGCTAATTGTTTCCTGAATGTTGGAAACATAAGACAGTGGATTTAACTGCTCCTCACCATTTATGGAAGAGGACTTAGGAATAAGCCTTATATTTGCATTTGAAGCCGGCCAGAAAGTGGGGTGGTTCTCTGGCAAGCCGAGTTGGTGGCCTCTTGCCTTTCAGTACAAATACTGCCCCTTAGGTTGAAAGAGATTAATTCAATCTTTAAACTTAGGTGGTAATTGCTAACCAAGCTATGGAGCAGGGCTGGCTTTTAGTTTTGGTTTTATTGGTGAAAACACCAAAGCTTGCCTTCTGTTTCTAACTTGCCTTCCAACTTCCAAGTTCTGAAGTTTTTACTTCCACCCTGGTGAATTATGGACATTCCTGTAAATTTTGGTTGTTTTCCAGTATCATTCCAACGGATGATCAAGTCATACTTCTACGTTTGTCTTGGCTGTGGAAAGACACACAAGCTTTTTCGATTTGGGGGATGTAGATGAGTTTTAGATCACAAGCATGGGCTGGCAATTCCTGTAGGCAAACAAGGAATTATTAAAGTCCCGTGAAAACCTTCTGAAAAGAAGACCTTTAGGAAGAGATGTTAGGTAGCTGGTGGGCCAATATCCCAGCACCATTAGAGCAAAGTGGGGGATGTTTTTATAAGGAATAGGTATTACAAAGGCAACAACTGGATTAAAAAAAATCAAGAGCTTGACATTATCCACATTCAAAGAGCTTTACATGTGCTCCAGATGTGTCAATAGAAAAGTTTCTAGCTGATCATGGAAAGGAAGCATGATTGTCCCTGGGCAAACCTTTCTGAGAACAGAATAAAAAGTTTGGTGCTGCAACAGAAGAGGCCTAATTTTTATGACAGATAAAGCAGATGTCTGTTTACCTAGTCCTGCTGTGTGTCTCTGTTTAGATCTACGTTCATGTAAGATGAAAAAAACGTGAGTACATGCTACACAGAAGAAGCTAATCTAACAATGAGAAGAAACACACATTATTTTTTTCTGGTCCACAGATTCTGAAATATGGGTGTGTGTACATGTGTGTGCATTTTTATGCACGCAGGTTTCTGATTCGGCAACTGCACCACTGACTACAGCCACAGAACCACACACCATTCTAGGGTTCTCAAAATTGTATGTTATTTTCACCGAATTACCCTGCAGTATTCTAGCAATGCATCAGGTTGAAAAACTGTTACTCAGGTGAACAAAATATCTGGTTTTTTTCCCCCTTGACCAAAATGACTTATTTCTTCACTCTTTGGGGTTAATGTACAAATGACACATAGTTAAATTGGAATTGAATTTGGAGAGGTTCATGGAGCATCAGGCTATCAGTGGCTTTAACTCAAGCTTAAATCAGAACATCTTCCAACTTCTCCAGCTGCTGAAACTGCACTTCCCATGATTCCCAGCTAGCATGATTGAAGACAAGGGAGTCCCAAAAGGGGAAAAATCTGATCCCAGGATTCTCCTAGAGTTCTGATTTAGTTTAGGAGTTTTCTCATTGTTCTTTGTTTCCTTCCAAGGAGCAGATAGATTCAGAACTGACAGAAGGAAATCCGCTTGTGCATAGCGCATAGTTAAACTGTAGAATTCCTTGCCAGCAGTTGTAGTCATATGGCAGCCAATTGGATGGTTTGTAGATGGGCCTGGCCAGATTCTTGGAGACTCTGGTGATCAGTAGCTCTTATTTTGATGGTTGCTTCCTGCCTCTTGAAACAGAAGGCGCTCAGTGTTGGTGCTGCAAAAAGATGATGGAAGCAGACAGTCCAGGCCATGAGCTTCTCAAATACATCCATTGGCCATTGTGGGGCCCACGTTTTGGTTAGATGGGCTGATGGCCTCATCCAACAGGGCTCTTATGGTCAGTGCCTGTGTTCACACATAAGGCTAAGCCAGGGTTGGATCTTTTAAACCATGACTAGTAAAATTGAGGTAGAATGAATTTCCCTGATTCTCTTTGTAGAGAGACAGAGATGAAAGCTGAGCTAACCCCTGCTGTTTTGGCCTTTCACCAGTGGAGATCTAATCCTTTCCCTTTTATTGCTCATAAAATAGGAACAAAAAAAAATGGGTTCTGTCTGACACCTCATTTTGCCACCTTGAGCTCCACATTGTCCTACTTGGAGAATGTTCTTTGTTGAAGGAAGATGTTGTGGAGTAACCTTTTCAGCTGGGATATAGGCTGTTGGACTGCTGCGTTAATAATCCCATGTGATTTTTTTCGAGAAAGCTTTTCCACGAATATGGCCAAACGATGAATGCTTTCTTGTAACTGTAGCATGCAGCCTCCACCGCGCCTGGTTCCTTTCTGGAGATCAGAAACGCTGATAATTATTGCAGGCATGAGTCATCCCGTGGCAGCATTTGGGAAATGAAGGATGGTCAAAATAGCATTTGCTGTTTAAAAAATAAAACAGCGATGCTGTTCCAGATCTCTTCCACCATGTATTTCTTTTGCATTTATAAGAGGATAGCCGTTGGTTTTATTTTGCGTCACGTCTCTGCGGTTTGGGCATAGGTACGGCTTCTCTGGGTCAGCTGCCCTAGCCTTGAAAGTTGAAAATCAATGCACCTTCGAAGAAGGCGAGAAGCTGGCTGCATTGACTAAGCAATTATTTAATTATGCTTTATTGAATGAACAAGCCTTGATTGTGTTGGCACAGCAGGTGAAGCCATAAATCAAGATTTGCAAACATCTCCTCTGGGCTCAGGCAACAATCATGTTGAAGTTCAGGCCGTGTACTAAGCCAAAACTAAACCAGCCACATGATAGTTCAGCATGGGTTCAACATCATGGTTTGTAGAGCTGTCGTTTCAAGCACCGCTGGCTGGGTTTGCCCCTCATTCTAAGCTTAAAGCATGGTTAGAAACCATAGGGTCTGGATTTAGACGTTGTGTGTCTAAGCCGGCTGTAAATGCACAACAGGTTCCTAAACTGATGGGCAAAAAATGAGGATGGGAGAATCCATTTTGTGATGATTGAGTGTTTTTTTCTGTGGGTGGGCTTTCTGCCCCATTTCAGCCCCTCTAACAGCTTTTAGTCTCCCCCCAGATATGGATAGTGAACTCCTTCTGCCAGTGTGGATCCTCAAACGGCCCAAATGATGCATCCAGACACAAATGGGCTTGAAAAAGGCACTAGATGGAATACACACACGCACACAGACACCCCCCCCCCCCGCCTTTCAGTGATGACTGTACATGTTTTGTGACCGTGGGATGCTGACTCTCACTGCGGGGGGAAAAGAAGAGGTGAACAGGATAACGTATTGCAGAAAGGAGATGGCTTGCTTGCTGTATGTTGGTGAAAGATTCTCTGATTTCCTTCGCTCAGCCCACGGCCCTTAATGTATACCTTTTTAACAAGTTTGAAGGAAATGCTTTCTCTAAAAAGGATCCACCCTGCGCTGTCTTTTTGTTAAAGGCTTTTCTGATGTCGGATTTCAATTACCGTCCAGTTGATCCGGAGGTTCTGGTCTTCAAAAGTTATTTCTCTCTTGCCCAGGACTTCTATTCTGCAACTTTCCTGCCGAGTTCGGACTGCTTTTGCGTTGTGTTGTCAGCTTTTAGCCGTCTTTCTCTCTCTTCCCACTACCCCCCCACCTTTGTTTTTCCTTCAGTCTATGGCCACAATGTGAAAAGCAGCAATGACTTCATTGGGAGAATTGTGATCGGCCAGTATTCAACGGGCTCCCCGGAATCGAAACACTGGCGACGGATGCTCACGTCTCACCGCACCGCCATTGAGCAATGGCACAGCCTCCGCTCGCGAGCCGAGTGCGACCGCGTCTCGCCGGCTTCCCTGGAGGTGACGTGAGCCATCAACCCCTCTCCAGATGCCTGTCAGACCAGTTCCCTACATACACACCGTCCAAGTTCATTGCCTTTGGATTGACCATCAACAACCCTTGGCAGCTAAATGTTTGCCATGGATCACTGAGTTTCGGTCATCTTCAAGTCCCACCTCCCACTTTTAGTTTTCTCAGGTTCACTAACCACAAACCATGGAAGAGTTTGCCTTTGTGGATGCATCCCTATCCAAGATGCTATTGTTGCTGTTAAGGAAGTGTGAGCATTCTGAGAGATGCCCATGGATTGAAGGCCTCCTTTGGTTGCCACCTGGCATTATCATCTAGGGCAGACCATTAGTCATGAAAATGCTGGGATACATGGATGTTTTTCTGTCCCCATTGCTCCACCATAACTCTCCATTCCTATGATCCATTGTCTTAGACAATGTTAATTCCCCCATGTGCTCTCTTTGGTGAATGTCTGGTAAACCAGCTAGAAGCTATGACAGTATTTTAGCAGTAGAGTGTAGGGCGAAATCTGTTGTGTCTAAATCCCGTCTTTTGTTCTTGTACTAGCTTAACAAAATATCATGTGTGCTTCTGTGTCTGAAATGGTGCATGTGGGTGATGGGCAGTGGAGGCCAAAGTTCTCACACCCACTCTTGTTTGTCCCACATTTTATCTGACGGATCCCGCAACACACTCAACTTTGAACTGCCGGAACCACTGCAGGAGATTGGAATGGGTGAGCCACATGGCTTCCATGGAGGAGACTCCATGGGTAGGAAGGAAGGACAGGAAAATGTGATGAAGCAGTGGAAGAATTCTGTCTGTGACTTGACATTTCACACCTGCATCTTGACTACACATGTATGGCCATGAGTGAGCTGGAATGAAACCCTGTGAAGAATTCTGGACAAATGTTTATTTTTTGACCATCTGTTTTTTTGAACCTCTGGGCCAATTCTACTTGAGCACAGATAGCACTTGAGTTTCCTTTTTATGCAAAAGCCCATGTCAGTTGATCTTTTCCATCTTTGGATTTCAGTGCAATTAACTACTTTGGGGCTTCAGCTTATGACCAGCTTTTGACTACCCACATGCTGGAACGATAGAAAAGTGGCTTAAATTTTAGGAAGTGGTGCGTAGGTGGACTTGGGCTGCAAATGGTCAAAATTATAGAAATTGGGGCGGGGGGGAATGGATGTTGGAGAGATACCAAAGTTGCTTTGCTTCTTATTTATTGAAATCAATCTATAATTGTTCCTTTCTGGATATCATTTTTTTTTCAAATTCTATTAAAGACATACTGAGATTATGTGGCCCCTTTAGTTGTACAAATAATTCTTTCCTTTTATTTAAAAATGAGAATTCCACTGTGAAAAAGGTTTTGCAGTGTTTAAACACCTTTTTAATAACAGCCAGGATGGCATCAGTTTTAAGTGCTTAAGTTTTAAGTTTAACAGAGTGTCAATGGATCTGAACAATTTTAAGAGCTGGCAAATAATAATGTTATTAAAACAGGAACCCATATTAGAGGAAAGGAAGTGGGCAGTCTCATCCTTTCTTCTTTTAGAAACGGAGTAGTTTTGAATTGAGATAAGCTCTTTTAAGAATGCTGTAGAGTGAGCACAGAATGGGAGTTTTAAAATGACCAGTATGGTTTTTCTGCAATGCAATTTGTTTTTAGGAAAATGTTGGCATTAGTGACATGTTGGTATTAGCATTCAAATCTCTTGTCAGTTGTGCTGAACTAAGACCCCTGGAGACAAAAACTGAACATTTGCTGAAATAGTCCCACGTGATTTCTGTTCAGCCCCCCTAAAGCCATCTGAAAGTGATTTTGCTGGGCCAGAAAATGTATTTAGACTGTGGAAATTGTACCTGGAAGGGCTCAATGGAGGGATTTTGGTCCTTTCTGCAGCTCTCAAGGAGACTTCTGTGTCTTTAGTGTATTTTCAAAGCATACTATTTCCTCCCTTCTCAAAATGGCTAATCAGTTTAGCAACTGATCCTCAGTTTCTGTCAACTCCACCGGACGCTTCTGTACACCCCTCCCTTCGCCACACACAACGTATTCTCTTCAGAGTTCTATTTATGGGCAAATAAAGATCTGTTTATTTGTGTCAACAAAGAGCTGCGTGTCGATCTTTTGTACACCTCTTGAAAAACAAGGGCTATCTTTGGTTTGATAAGCTCACAGCCGCCCTCAGAGATAAGAGGAACCCCGAAGGGCTGAGAGAGACTCATTGCCCATGGTTGCAAAGTTATTTGCGTGGTCGAAAAGTCAAGATGGTGGCCATGATGATGTGAACGAAGACTTGCGCATAAAAAAGAGAGGCAATCCTTCAGTTGCATGGTTGTGGACCCATCTTGTTTTTGACTCCATCCTATGGGCACCCCTGAAGTGGGATCTGCAGCTGAGTGTTTTGCTGCATTTTTGATCAGAGGGACAACCACGTCCTATCGTAAGATCCTTCCATCTTATTCTTTTCCCCTAGTCTTCCATTTCTCCTTCTCAGCCAGCATTCCAAGTTTGTTGAGTACACGCAGTCCTAATACTGGGGAAATGGGAGGGGGTGCCTAGGTTTTCCTTCATTTTTTATTTTTTAGATTGCTGGAAATCTTTGGTTTCCCCCAGTGTTGCTGATACTTCTGTCTGTACGGATGGGGCTTTTTTGTCATCAGAAATCCTTTGTTAGGATCTAGCCAAGATAACTAAGATTTGCTCCCAGGATTTTCTTGAACCTCTAATTTCGATTGCTCAAGAGCCCTCTCTGGCTATGTGGCTAAAGTTTGGCTGTACAGTTTTCCACCACTTCAAGAGGGAAGCCCCTAAAATGTCCTAAAATAAATTTATCATATATACTCACATGGGTATGGGCCGACCCTCGAATTTTGAACCAAACTACCGTGAAAAATGCGCTCCCTGCAGATAAGCCGACCTTCAAAATTTTTGTATGTTTTAATTTTCACCATTAGCTTACCTGTGGAGAATCCACAGATTATCCATTTTTCATGGTATTTTGGTTAAAAATTTGAGGGTCGACTTCTCCCCAAGTGGGCATGTATCCAAGTATATAATGGGATATATGGATACTTTAAAAAAATATTACTGTATATACTCGCAGATAAACCGAACCCAATTTTGGGGGTCCATTTTGGCACCTAAAATTCTCAGCGTATTTATGAGTATATACGGTATCAGGATCTTTTTAAAATCACCTTAAAAAAGAAGAAGAAAAATGCAACGTTTCAAATCCTGGACGTTCCCAGTTTTTGGGGAATGAGCCTTCCCCACAAAATTGCTATGTCTCAGCTTCCAAAAGTTTCCTCAGTATATTTAGCATTTCAGTTATAATGCACATTTCCCCCCAGAGAAATGAAGATGGTACACCACAGTCTTCTCTTGCAATGCTTCTTCCAGACACGCTGCGACCATAACTCCCAGAATCCTTAACTAGAACATGTCCAGTGCAACCCATTCTCCAGCTGCCCTCCTCTTCCTTCATTTCCCAGGCTCAGGACAGCAATATTCTCTATCAGATTTGCTTCTACCTATAGAAAGCCCAAGGTCGTCGGTGCAAGTTGCAACCCAGGCTTCTTTCTACATGACCACGCTTGGGACACGTTTGCATCTTCCAAGCAGGTGGGTTTAAAAATTCAAGATCTACGCCTGGCAGAGCTGAAGGTTAGTATGAACAGCTTCTAAAACAGCGATATTGAAACCAGTGAAATGGTTTTCGATAAGAAGTTGGGAACATGGATATGAAAAGGTCTGAGTACTTCCTAGATAAGGGATCAGCTACAAAGCCCAGGTGGATGAGCTTGAGTTTCTCAGAACAAATGGATCCAGGAACTGTTAATGGTAACAGATATTCAGGTAGGGTAACTTGCCTTTTGGCTGAGTTCATCCAAAGCGCCACTTCCTGGTTTAGCTATCCCGATCAGGCGCTTTTCTACTGAGAAAAGCCAATGTTGCATGTAGCTCAATGATGTTGATGCTGATTTGCAGTATTGCTTAAGAGAGTCAAAGCAGAATTTCCCCAACCATACTTAGACTGGCTGGGGATTGAACTTTCAAGGCCTCTAGATGCAGCTCAGGGGGTCGGCCCTTGAACTAGCATCACCTTTCACTTGCTGATGAAGGTCGCTCCTTCTGAAGACTCAAGCCACAATGATGGTGTTAGGCCTACTAGTTTTGTCTTTGGGCATCAGTCCAATGCTGCCCTTGAAAATCTTTTTTCGTCATAGCTCTTCCTGTTCTGGGACAACTGAGGGTCTTGTGACATGAACCGGTTCTGCTTCTTGGATTTTGCAGATTCAGAATAGCCTTGCTCATAGTCACTCTAACTCTCTTATAATAGGATTATAATCTATTGATCTATAATCTGTAATCTACCTTTTCATGCCAAGCTTAACCAACTTTTCAATTGCTAGCTTTATACAAAGTTCAGATTCCCTTCCTTCCAAACCAGTTTTAACAACAGTTTGTAATTTTTAACAGATCAAATGTATAATACCTACATGAGTCAAGCACATTTCTGGTTTATCCTGCTTGTTGGCTATCTTCCCAAAACATCTGTAGATGCAGCAGAAGAATTCTCAGTCTTTATAAGGGCCATGGCAGGGTCCTCTTTCATTCCAGTTGGAGGTCTGAATGTTATTGACATGGGGGAGCTGTAATTCCTTATTTTGGCGCAGTCATGCTACAGTCTGTCAACTATAAGAAAATACATGGCCACCCTCCCTGCCAAAATCATCCAGTCCAAAGGTTTATGTTTTATGCACATCTGTGGCCTCAGGGTGCACTGAGATGGTCAACCTATATTATGTCAAACTAGATGAGGGATCTTATGGGGGAATATTCTTGCTAATGTAATTACTGAGAAATTTAGCAAGCACTAAGGAAGGAATTTAAGCCAGATCTCTTAACAAGCTGAAGTTCTAGAAGCAAAGTTTAAGGAGAACAAGAGACCCCACCCCCATTACAGAGAGACATGAGTTGTCCATCTTGGTGCAGATTTGACCATCGTATAACAATCTAATCCTACGTTGCGATTTTTTCCCCTCCTTTGCATCTAAATCACCCACATGCCTTTGGTATAAGTGCAATTTAAGGCTGCAGAGAACACTGCGTAGATAACAGGGGTTAACTCAAAATAAAAGCAGAGGAAAAGTATCAAGGGACCGTGAAGCAGAAAGACATCTGTTGCTTTATCCCTGTCATTTGAAAATTTTAAATAAACACACTCCAGCCCAATCTCTCGGATGACCCGTCTGGAAAGATGTTTCAGGCTAATGTTCAGTGTGAATTGATCTTTCTTCTGTGCCTGACATTATGCCTGGGCAAACAAATATATGGAACCCTTTACATAGAAATGCATTCCTTAATTCACCATGCTCGCTTAGAGGATGGTGTAAGAGCTCCTCCTGCCCCATTGATCGGTTTCTTCTCATCTTATGAAATCTCACTATCAATTGTGATACTCCGGGAGGTTGTGATTTATAATTTTTTTCTGAACGTACTCATATTTCCGAGGTTCTTAATTTAGCTCTTCATACCCAAATGATTATATTTTATTAATATGCTATTGTTTACATCTTATTTCTTTTTAATATTTTATTCCCCTTGTAGGATCTGAAGGATGGTACTTAAACTCTTTTTATGCCCTTCATGTATCTATTTTACCTTTTCATTTGGCTCTTAATTGCCTTAGTACTTAATCGTTTTAGATTTGCAGAAAACATTGGTCAATGACTGTAGGAAACCTGAACTTATGAGGGAGAAAATGGGAAAAGGGGGTGCTATGTATGCTGTATTTTGCTACTGGAGGAACGACAAAACGTCAGTCGAATGAAGAAAGGAAATAAATATCAATCCAATGTTTTCAAAACCCAGTCTTATAAGTCGCTAACTAGCTTCTTTCAGAATGTATTTGTAAGCACCTGGTGGACTTGTAAAAAAGCCAGAAAATTTTGGGTTCAAATACATACACTGATATAAAGAATTTTAAAGATTAAGATTCAACTGAAACCAGAACTTGAACTAGCAGAGATGGCAAAATCAACTTGTTTACTTAGAGAAAGATCAATTATATTTATTAGTGAGTGGAAACCCCTTATGGACTTTTTGCTGAAAAAAGAAAAAAATGAATTTTTGATTTATGGGTTTGACAATTAGACAATTAGCTGCTTCTTTATAATCCCTTCCTTCCTTCCTTCCTTCCTTCCTTCCTTCCTTCCTTCCTTCCTTCCTTCCTTCCTTCCTTCCTTCCTTCCTTCCTTCCTTCCTTCCTTCCTCACATTTCCATTTCCCTTTCCCTTTCCCTTTCCACTTCTATTTCCATTTCCATTTCCTTTCTTACTTATTCACTATTCTTTAATTTCTTCGTTTCTTTTCTTATATTTGTATTGCTTTTATCTTGTTAAAAATTCTTTAATAAGAAATATATATGTAGAATGTATTTGTAAACAAGTCTTGTTATAGCTTTGGGTGAGTTCTTTAGCTTAGCTCCAGTATGTTTGGAACAGCCTGAGTCTGGATCATTGTGTCTGTGTGTGTGTCTGTGTGTGTGTCTGAAAGAGAGGAGGGGAAGCCGTGAGTAGTTTTATGGAGTGAGGATCTTGGCTGGTGTACCTTGTTAAGAAATTTTGTTCTTGCAGACGGGAAAGTTTGACTGCAAAACTTCTTTGCAGCTGCTCCAGGAGTTTCAGTGGCATTTGAAAATTCCTGGGGAGTCGAAGGAAGGGGTTGGACTGCTCGCCTTCTGCAGCTCTGGAGAGAGAAGTCAGCAATGATCCTCCGGTGGAATTTCTGGGCAGCTCTGTCTGCGGTCCTCCTTGCAGTCCATACATTCCCGCACACCAATATTAAAATAAGCCAAGGTGAGTTGACTTTTTTGATTCAGCCAATCCGAACCAGGGCAACCCTAACCCTTAGTGCTTTGATGGGGAGGTGAATCTAGTGTGACAATTTCAGCATTGGCTGAAAAACTGATCAAAGCAAAAGTCTCCATTGGTTAAAGAGTGTTTTATTTCCCCTTGGTTCCCAGTTTTTACTTATAGGTCCACAAAGCCATTCCTAATAGATTTCCTGTCTAGACGGAGGTCTATTTTAATAGAAATATTGAATGTATGGTTGTTTTGAAATATTGTCTCTCTCCTTAAGGCTAAAAATGCACTTATTGATCAAACCAATTGTGGCTGCATTCACACAAGTCTCCTGCTGAGTTAAATTATTATCTAGGCTTGCACAATAAATGGAATCATAAACAAACCAAACAGGTTTGCACAACAATAAGCTGTAGAAAAACTTAACCAAGGTTAAAACTGACCAAGTTTAGCATGTTGGGTGAATGCAGTGGACAGGTATTTAACTGACCTGGGTAAATGTATTTTGTGAACACTTTCTCTGTGTGGTTATTTTTCATATTTTTTCTCGCGTAGTATCTTGTATTATCTTTTTGTTTATTAAGCTTGCACTTTTTTATTGCTTTGTTTGAAGAACTTTGAACCCTAAATAATCGTTCTGGGTCTTATTCTTAAAGGGGCTCAGATTCTGTCCATCCGTCTGACCGTCAGCAAGATAACTCCCTGGAAATAGAAAAGAATGTGACTACATTTAGTGTGGATAGAGAAGCCAGGGAAAGAAAGAGGGAGGTTGAAAATGAGTTGGATCTGGCTGGGGTCTGCAGAGAAGAAAGATCCCAGATAATTTCCCCAATGTACCCTATGGAAGATGCCAATTTTTCCATTCTAAGCACCCATCCTTTCTGGCCACATGATCCCAAGGGGAGTGTATGCCACTCATCCTGTATACACCCAAATGCACAGATCCATGACATAGTGAGAGAAACACACACACACACGTGACTTGGTTACATAGAAGGAAATACAGGCATTTCCTATGGCGACTGCTCATGAAGGGGTTGGAAAGTATTACAGAAGCCAGACAGAACAGATTTTCCTTACCTTGTCTGTAGAACACACATTGTATGAAGATCCAGGAAAAGAAACTAAAAGGGAAGGAGTTCTCCAAGTTTCTTTTTCAATGGAGCATTGGACTCAGGGAGGGAAAGTGAATCTTGATTATTCCTCCTTGCTAAAGTTTCTAGATTTTTCTTTTCTGGGACATTTCTTGCTCTCCTAGTTTGAATTATGAAGGTAACAGGTCTGGAAGGTATTTTATTTCCTAGCTAGAATGCTGCCCCTTATCCCCTACTCAACCCCAAAGCCATGACCCCAACTTCCCCCATTTCTCTTCTCTTCTCTTCCCCCACCCTTTCAGGGTCCACCAGCAAATTGGTCCAAGGGCACATACGTCCTTTTTGATTAACATCCCCTCTGAGTTCAAAGCCTGATGGCTTCCTTTCTAAAGACCATTGACAATTTAACCAGACAAGTGCTAATTAGAGATCAGCCTGCTTACTTCTTCTCTTCTGGCACATTCAGCCCTGAAATTCCTGGGGGCACCTTTTGCACACCAGAGTTAATTGAATTAGCCTTACCTACTGGGATAACTGGGGCTTGAAAATCAGAAGGCCAAACCGTTCAGATAACTTCCCTTTTATTCCAGCTTGGAATCTGAGGACTGTTTTCTGGAGTGGAATGCAGAGATGCCGAGGGGTGGAGGACAGTGTAGAAACCTCTGACTAGGATTTGAATCCAGTGACATGCTGTTTGATATTTAAAAAATAGAAGCTACCGTGGCCTGACTGAATCCTCGCAGCCCATTTAGTATTGTCAATGCTGATCAGCAGCAGATGGCTTTCCCACCCTTGTCTGGAGAACTGTGGAACTGAACCTGGGAACTTCTGTGTTCCAAGTTGGCTTCAGCCGTTGAGCTATGGCCATCACAAAACCAAAGAGCTGGGCTTGGAAAATGCAGGCAGATTTATCTTGCAAGTGGCAGCTTTATCTAATCTGCGGATTGGAGAATTTTTATCTTTGGTTTCCTCCTGCTTCTCCTGCAAGCTCAGATGTATAAACACAACAGCTGGCCCTTGTCCTTTTAGACAACAATACTTGTGGTTTAAGAGATAGAACGGCTTCTTGACCCTTGTAATCTCCTGGCTTCCCCAAACTGATAGCAAATGTATTTAGCAACTACTATATATATAGTGTGTACACACACACACACACACACACACTGTATATATATGGATTTATATGGCTGCCCATCTTAAACAACTCTGGGTGGCTCATGACAACAGTAAAACTATAAAACAACCATAAAACAATAAAGCGGTAAAACGATCGAGCTCACAGGAAAAAGTTATATATGTAAACTACGTCACTAGCAACACACTATGAACTTTAAAAGAAGAGTGGAGAGTGGGGGAAGGCTTGGAAAATCGCATCATAAAACAAGCCCCCAAATGTTGATCAAATTGTTCAAAAGTCCTTTTTTTTTTGGTCTCTTGAAACAACTCATCTCGACAGTCCATCATGATAAATTCATTAAAATTATTATAAATGATAAATGATTCATTAGGGCATGGAAGAATTCTTCTGGCCATCCCCCATATAAGAAAAGTCTATAATCCTTGAATAAGGGAGACGTAGCCAATGATTGTTCTAAAGTCACCTTAACAATCCTTTTGATTCCCACCCAAACATGGCAGAGATGTGACGGTATGAAAGATCTTGGGAGACTGGGCCAAGAGATGCTGCCAAGGGAACAGTCAGATAAGAGACAGCATAGCCCACAGCTAGATAGAGGGTGGAGCAAGAGGCTCAGGAGAGACCCTTTCTAGTTTCTCAGGGTGTAAAGGAGACGGCGGGAGAATTGTCCTTTCAGATTTGCAAGTTTCTGTCAATCTAGCTTTACAATAAAGTAAAATTAGCTCATGTGGTTGTGATTCCTATCTGGCTTACTCCGCAAAGCCGACAAGAGGTAGGACAAGCCTACCTCCCAAAATAGCAACTCTCTGACGAAAAAACTTTGAAAAATGTGCCTTGAAAAAATGTTCCATCTTTTCTCCCAAGCTTTGCCAGAACCCATCTTGTCCTATTCTTGCCCTCTCTTCTGGACTGAATATGAAGGCTACTGTTATCGATATTTTCCCATCAATAAAACTTGGGCCGAAGCTGACTTGTATTGTGCGGAGTTTTCTATCGGCTTAAAATCAGCCAAATTAGCATCTATTCACAGGTAAGAATCCGCGAATGGGGTACCATCTGCGTTTGCTGCTGTCCAGTTTTATGGCTGACGAGTTTCTTCATACAGATCCTAGCATTTGGGAATGCCTCATAACAAGGATTTATGATAGCACTGGATAGGTCAGGATGTGTCCTGGGAATTTGAGTTGGGTTTTCAACATAGGAGCAAAAAGGGTACAATCTGCTACCCACCCCCCATCTTTAAATTATGTCCCTGGAGCGTTCTTTTCTCCAAAGCAAGCAATTTTTGCATAGCAAACTATTGACATATTGTATTGAATATGATTGTGTCTCTGGGAAGATCCAATCATTTGTGTAAGTCTTTTGGATCCTACCACATTACTCAGCAAGGAGGCATGGCATGCGGCAATCGTGCTAAATTAACTTTTGAATGCCCATAAATGTTGAAAATAGCAAGGGAATCATTTAACCAGAGAATATGGGTGAAACATGGACTGCATTCTTTAGTTCTCTTCCTAGAACTAGATGAGGAACTAGTATTTGAGGATTTGCAACAGATATGTATATGGTGAGTGGCAGTAAATGCCCAACCTTGGCTGATCTCAAAAAAAGGCTAAGCAGGATTGAACCCGGTTAATGGTGGCCTTCCATCCATTGCCTGGATGGAAGGCCACCAGGAAATCAGGCTGGTAGGCTAATCTGAAAAGTTGGAATAAAAGTCCCAAGAGAAGGCAAACCACTTTGATGCTGTTGCCCAGGACACTTCATGACTCTGCTCCTGTAATCACCAGGAATCACACTTGACTTGAGAAAGTCAGCCTTTTTAAACAGATATATATATATGTTTGTATAACACAGAGAAGCTGGTTTTGGTGCTGGTTTTGACCTTTAAAGCCGTATATGGCACGGGACCGGGTTAACTGAGGGAACTGCCTTTCCCTGATGAGATCTGCCTGTCCCACCAGATCCAGCAAAGAGGGCATGCTGCGGGTCCCATCCGCTAGGAGCTACCTTTGGCGGTCCTAGGCGGTGGGCCTTTTCTCCTGTGGCACCCCTTTGTGGAATATCCTTCCCCCCAAAGTAAGGCTGGCTTCATCGCTTTTGACCTTCCGAAGGCCCCTCAAAACCTGGTTGTGACTTCAGGCCTGGGGACCCCAGGAGAGTGGAGGATTATTGAGGTGGTTCCCCTATTATTAACATCTCTTCACCTATATTTCTTCTTTTTTAGCTTTGTTTTTTATAGCTTCTTAATGCTTTTTTTATAATAATAATAATAATAATAATAGTTCTATTATTTATTAATTTAATTGCTTTTTAGCCTGTTGTACGCCACCCAGAGTGACTTGTTTATGAGAAGGGCGGCTATATCAATTTGACAAATAAATAAATAAAAATAAATCAAAACGCATGTATACTTTAAACATATTTATATTATCGTTTATATTACATTATATTACATTTATGGCTAGAAAGTACAGAGTGACAGCATCTTCAGTAAACTCACCTTTTGATGTCCATATATGGACCAGCATCTTTAAGTATCCTTTTGAACCTTAAGAATTAGAAAACTGAACTTGTTAAATAATAATGTTGTTTTTACTTATTAATTTGCAATTAATGTTAGCTATCAATATAATTTATCCAATATAATATACTTTCATGTCCTATGTCTATCTGGCAGCTGGGAAGAGAATGTCTTTGTCTATGACCTAGTAAACAGCAGGGTGCCTGGTATACCCATGGATATCTGGGTGGGATTGAATGATCTCAGACAGGTAAGAAACCTATTTCATTCTTGTTTGCAATAATATTCAAGTTATCCCCCCCAAAAGAAGGGGTTGGGGTATAAGGAGAAGATTGCTTGTTCGGGAACACCACAAACATAGGATGCCAACTTGTTGAGTTCTGCAAAATTCTTCATTAGTCATGATCAACGAAAGGAAAGTTGGAGGGAGGTGAGGGGGGAAAAGAACAGCCAGTGTGTTGAAGCCGCAGAAGTTGAATTTGTTCAGCGTCTGAAGACGTAACGGGGCGGAGAAAGCAAGAGACATCTGAAGGAGGCTGTAGCGGGTATAATAGTAGGTTGAGTGTCTGAAACCTCCTCTTACATTAACGTCTGAAGATTGTGATTAAACACAGACTCCAAAAGTATCGCAGCATGAACGGGAATCTAATTTGAATATCTATAATTTCCTCCCACGTTGAATCTTGAAACAATGGCTCAGTGGCAAGCTGGATGGTAACATCAGCTGAAAAGGCCTCCCTCCCTCCATCTGAGGTGTTACCATCAGGTCCACAGAGGGGCAACCATTTTGGGTGCTGGGCATCATAGCACCATCTCCATCTCCCATCATAGCTTGGGGCCTCGTCCTCATCCTAAAATTAGTAGAGGAAGTTGGGGTACTGAAATCTCACCAGACCATCACATTTTGCCAGATTTTGGCTACCTGTGGAGTTCTTGGGGTTTTCTGAGCTTGGTTGTTTTCTTGCAGACATTTCATTACCCAGCTAGGTAACATCTTCAGTACTAGAAGGGAGCACTAGCCGGGTAATGAAACGTCTCCAGGAAAACAACCAAGCTCAGAGAACCCCAAGGGCTCCACAATTCAACCCTGAGCTACATATATTCTCTTCTATTTTAGCTACCTGTCAGACCCATCAGGTAGACCAGACCAGGAATCAACTCCACGGGAAGGCTAAAAGTATTTTTATTGAGATTGGCTATAATCTTGCAAGTCTGATTGTGCTGGATTTGGTTGGCTTATCAGTCTTACTTTCAAGTAGTCTTTGGACTGTTTATTCAAACCGATTTATTTTGGCTTTGGTCTCACATTCACATTTTGTGTTCCTGCCTCTAAGTGGCAGGAAACAATGTCCTTGCTTTTCGACAAGAAGCTCCCCTTTAGAGGCCTTGGAGTTGCATAGAACCCTTGGGCCACCAGTTGCCCATCTCTGCCCCAAGGCTAAAGCTCCAGTGATTTCTTTGGCAGGAGAGCAACTTTGAATGGACAGATGGATCTCCATATGACTACAACTACTGGGATGGCAGTCAACCGGATGATGGGATCCACACTAAACCAGAGGAGGAAGACTGTGTGCAGATCTGGTACAGATACAGCAGTGGTAGGTAGCATCTGATTCTCCAAGATGCCTTCTTCCCCAAGCGAAAACCCTCTGCCAGCAGCAACATCTGGGCAGAAGAAGCTAGGATTCTCCTTTTGTGTGGGAGCATGGACAGTCCAGAGCAGTGGTCTTGAAGCTTTAGAAAGAGGGCAGACAAAAAGGGAAGTGGGGAAAGCTCTATGCCCATATTCCTCAACCTGAGCAAATTCCAGTTGGATGGACTTCAATTCCCTAGCCACCGTGGCCATTGCTGAGAATTCTGGGAGCGGAAGCTCACACACCTGGAAGATGTCCAGTTTGGAAAAAGTTAGGCAAGCATGCTAATTCTCCACTCCACCCCAGCCTCAACTATCATTCTTGTCAGCATCTGCACATCAGATATCCAGGCAATTAGACTCTTCCCCTGTCCATGTTTCCCAAACGGACTTGAGAAGGTTAGAGAAGTAAATTTATTGCAGTGAAGTAGAAAGCCACACATACAAGAATTTCTCCATCAAAGAACCCCCAAGAATCCTGGCTCTGAAGTATGCTAGTCCCAAGACCTGAACTTTGAACCCTGGCTTTCCTCCTCCCACCTTTTTGAGTCAACAGCCATGTGACTCCTTCTCTGCTGGCCTTGAACGTTTCCACCATCTGTCTGTTGTTTACAAACAGCTTTCTCTGGCATGAGAACCAGAGATT
This sequence comes from Python bivittatus, assembly GCF_059951505.1. Classification (NCBI taxonomy): domain Eukaryota; kingdom Metazoa; phylum Chordata; class Lepidosauria; order Squamata; family Pythonidae; genus Python; species Python bivittatus. Next base: position 7,402,867 of record NW_028277083.1, read on the forward strand.
TCTGCCTCACCAACTTCACCCCTTACACCGAGGTTGGGTCTCTGGTCGTGTGCTGCTTGTGGAAATGGGGTGGTCCAGGAGCCTGACTTTCCAGAGGTCTAAACTGGGCATTGAACTGCCCTTGCTGGAGGTGGGGTCCTAGTGCACAATTGTCCTTTCAACACACCCACTTCTCCTTCTCAGTTCAGTGCGTCTGTGCATCCAAGCTGATGAAGACTTGGAACCTTGCTTGTGTTACAGTTGTACACTTGTTTGCCTACAGATTTACACTCTAAAAAGACACGCCCCCAAAGGAGAATGGTGGGAAGTGGGCAGCAAAGAAGCTCTGGAGATCTTAAAAATGACAAAGTAGCTTAGATTGGGAGATGTCTCCCTGACATTGGAGATTTCTCTGTGCAGGCAATCTATCAATATTATTATAGGGAACTAGTTAAATGGATAATATGGACTGTCTCTGCAGGTAGATAGCTAGTTCATTAGGAAGTCTGCAAGTGTAGTTTTTATGGCATCCTTATTTGATATAGTGTGTCTTCACATAACATAAGCTGCTGCTGATTGAAGTTTAAGCTAGCTTTCCACTAGCAGTGTTTCAAGCCATTTCTTTCTTTTTTCATATGTTATATTAACTAAATACAAAAAGAAAAGAAAACACCTTATAAAAGAAGGGGGAAAAAAGGAAACAAAAACATACAAAATGTATGTTTGCAGACCTACAGATATCAATAAATGGAAGCCATCATTCATTACAGTCACCCATGGTTGATGGATGATCCATTAATGGGTGACCCATTAATCACTTCTGCAAACCACTGAAGAGTCAGAGCCCTATGTTTGTGGAAGCCCTGTCTGTTTCTCCTCTCCCCCCCCCTTTTTTTTTCTTTTTACAGCTTTACGGTCTTGGAATGACAATAGCTGTAGCCGAGAATTTCCATTTGTGTGTAAGATCCCATCCCTGGCAGCTGATTAGCCGGCTTTCCTGCCCTGGAGAAATAAAACATCTGAATTCAGAACAATCAGCTGGAGTGAAATGGATGTTTGTTTTTGGTGTTGTCTTATTTTGTTCTTCTCCTAGGCATCATCCACCAAATGCCGCACTGACTCATGCTTTCTGCAAGAGATCATTCTTGGATTGGGGCTAAAAATATTGGAGGAGGAGAGACGTGCTAGTCTACGGCAGCCAAAAACCAGGAGGAATCAGATTGCACCTTTTCTGACTAACATATTTCATTAAAAGGCATCAGCTTCCGTGAGCTTATGTCTTATTAAAAGACTTTCATGAGCATATGCCTTTTAATAAAATGTGTTAGTCTGAAAAGATGCTACTAGATTACTAATTTGGGGTTAAAGATATGCAGGAGCAAAAACGGGGGGGAGGCAAAATCTAACTCCTCTGACTGGAAAAATAACGTGTCTTTCCTTTTTTAGGTCCACAAGCTCAACTTTAGACTGATATAGGAATCCCATTAAAAGTCTGCATTCCAAAAACATACCTTTGAAATTGGTACGGGCAACTTCAGCATCTCTCTGCCTGGGGGCCCCTGAAGGGTGTTGGTTGCATTCTCATTTTCAATGGGACAGAAGCAGAAATGTATTAAAGAGACAACTGGGACAGAAACAAATATCAATGAAAAAAATTGAGCTTTTGTTCTGGCTCCACCCACTCCTCCTGGAAATGGGCCCCCTCCTTCCGCACTCCAATGGAGCCTCATCTCCCCCTCTCCCAAATGGGCACTTCTGTCCCCAAGAAAGTGAGAAGGACATTTAGATATACAGGGGTCGTGTGGATGTGGCCTCTTGCTTCCTTTCTCCCTTCTCTTCCCTCCTTTTTTGCCCCTTGAAAAAACAAGTTTGTAGTCCTGTGTTGATGCAGAGGGAAAAACACGACTAATCTAGTAAAGTTGAAAACTTCAGAAACTGGGAATCAGGAGTGTTTAATTTAGGCTCCCCCTCTCCTTTGAGGAGCTCCTCATTTCCAGGAGGGGAGGATTAATTAGGATGTGTATGTTGCTAGAAGGTAGTCACATCTTCATTTTTCTTCTCCTTTTTTCTTTCTTTTTCTGCCCCCCCTTGACTTAACTTCTCCTTCTGTTTTTCCTTCCTTCCTCACCTTTTGTCTGACCTTTCCCTTTTCCCCCTCCTTTTCTCTCCCCCCCCCCATCCAATGGGCTGCTAGATCAGCATGGAGCTGATCCCCTGCAGAGCTAGCTTTCAAAATTAGACTGTCACTTGAGATTAGGCAGAGGATCACAGGGTCCACCAGGAAGAATTTCAAAGGCTTTGCGCTATCCCTCCCTGTGCAATGTTAAGAGAGCCTCCCACCCCACAGAAAACAAATATTCAGGCTACTTTATCTACATTTCTAGATAATCAATTAAGCAGGCTTGGATCAGCGAGAGAAGCTGCCTTGATTTTAAGAAAACATATTTTCAGTGCAACTATTTTTATCAAATGACAGGTGGTAAGCACTGTTTTAAGAGAGGCGTTTTCTGTTTCTCTCAGATGGTACATCTGCACATTGTCAGCAAGCAAAGGAAACATGCCCTTCTAGAATTCTTGTGGATTTCTTTCATATGCAGATTAGTCATTCAGTTAAAATTCTTATGATTGACTTGAGATTTCCTTAACTGAGTGACAATCGCCCTGAAATTGGAGTAACATGTGAATACTGTTTACATCCTTCAGGCCTTGTAGTGGAGCTGAGTTTACACATTCTCTGAGCCCAATGTGCCTTATTTGGCTTCAGCTTAGCCTTTAGATTTGCAAACCATGGTTTAGGGCTTAGTGCAGTGTACATATTTAGCCCCTTGTGATTTGTTCAAGAAATCATAGCGAAGCAAGTGATGGCTTAAAGTGAAGGGCAAAACTCTTATGCCACTATGCTACAAAAACATTGATTAGAAGGGGAATTTACTTCCACCAAATACTCTCTAGCATCTCATTGGGGTTCAAAGCAACTCTGGTGAATAGATGTGACGTTAGGTCCTTGGGCTTTGTTTTTCAACACAGCGGCTTTTTCTCCTTTTTAATTAAAAGACGTTTAGAAAAAAGTCATGTGACCTGATGGGCACTAGGGGAGATTTCTGGATAACTGTTGATGCCTGTGGGCACCGCTTTGACTACCCCTGGAGTTTATGCTGCTTCAACAAGACTTAAACAGATGGGAAGACCTGATAGAACATCAGGACCACGGAGAGCTCCTGTTGGAACACTTGGATTAGGGCAGTGCTTCCCAAATTTTTTCCTTCATTACCCAGAATTGCTTGTCAGAAAGTCCTTTTTACTGAAGTCAATTTAAATGTCCCTGTTGTGATGGGTAATGGGTTTGTGTGTCGTTACCCAAAGAAAGACCACTTTTAGCCAATTTGGGGTAATTTACCCAGGTTTGGGAAGCACTGGATTAGGGGATTCAACTGGCCCAAAAGGTTGACAAGGGGATGCCTATGTGATATTGCATTCTCTTCCCTCCTCCCACCTGTCTTCCTGTTTCCACTTGTGCAACAGTCAATCAAAATTTCATGGTTCCCTTGTCATCAGGTTCCTGGTGACAAGGGAACTCTAGACCCTTCTAGATCCTCTAAATAATCTCATCCCTCTAAATCCTTGTTTGGGATTGTTGTGTTTTTGAAAATCTTGCATCTTCCCAAACCTCTTATTCCTCCTCCTGGTGCAATGGTAGTACAATGTCAACTATATATCCTCATAGCTGAAACATTGGAAATAGGAAAAAAACAATTCAAGATCTAATAGGGAGTGAGAAATTAGGATTGTGCAGGAACTGGTTGCATGATGCCAATAATATGAACTTCCAGTCTGCTTTCCAGTTTCCTCAGATGTTTCTCTTCTTGCACAAAAGAAGTTTCCGTTGGTTGTTCTTATCACTAAACAAGTATAAGAGCACCATATTCCAAGCATGATCATTTGGAGGATTTTTTTCCTCCCTTGAAGAAGGCAAATCTTCAAATTGAATAAGAATGGGTGGAAAACTTCAAGAGAATTCTGCACAGCTATTATATGGTCTTGCCATAGTACTTATTGCTTCTCAGTATGGAGCTGGACTACTACGACACGCTTTGAGTGGGGTTCCCTTGGACAGCTGTTCCTTGTAGTTAACTGACAAGGTTGAACTTTTGAAATGGAATCCTACTGAAAGCGCAGAGTGAGTTTCATTCTATCCACACCCCCTTAGAGCGCACCAGGCACATGTGAAACCCACCGGGACCAAGAAGAGGTGAGCATCCAGGTCAGTTGTATCCATGGAAACAAGGTAGCTTTCAAGTCTCATGAGAGTTTCCGAGATAACTGACACACTTCCGTTTTATTAACTGAAAAAGGAGGTATTTATTAGGAAGTTTCTTATAAGTGCAGTTGGATTAATTAGTGGTTCCTGGAAATGAATTTAAAAGGTGGTGTGCTTTTCAGTATATTTCCCAAAGGTTTTGGAAATGTTGCGGGCTTGTGAATTTGTGCTGGGTATTTTTCTTACTTTTTTCTTTTCAGAAAGCTCTTCTTTATTAAAAAGAAAGATGTCTCTCCCCCCTCCTCTTGCTTTGCCTCCCATCCATCTGGAAGAATATCTCATTTGAACATGACCCCAAGGTTCTTGTTTTTGGAAGAGCTGGTTTTGTGTTTCCTATAATCCCAGTCATCATCATTGTTATGATGACACTCATGCTAAATGCCTCTTAACGGGGATTGGAACCCAACAGAGAGGTGGGAGAGGAATGTGCTTTGTTCACATTTAATCAGAATTGTCCTAGAGGGCTTCATCCAATGGGTTTCTTTTTCCAAGCGTGGGCACTTCCAGTCTTGAACCCTCAGGTTACCCACCCCTCCAATAAAGCCATGCCCCATATTTTGAAAATGATCCATTTTATTCAGGTGCCATAAATGGGAAACATTTCCAATTTACATCTCTCTCAGATTGTGTGCGCACACGGTGGGAGGTGTTAGGAGAAGTGGGTGGCAGTTACTAGTGGCTTAATCATTTCAAGGTGGATCGGCACGCCATGTGGGAATCTGATCAAGATCCATATGGTTAGATCCGCTTTTCACATCGGGCTGCCTTAAAAATCCAAAGGCGCCTGCCATTCTCAGCTCCAACCAAGTGCAGGCTGTGGTGGTTAAAGAAATAATAATACAGCGTCTTAAGCTGGGACAAAACCAAATATTAAAAAGAAACATTGGTCCAATGGATAGGCATGACACCTGAAATTTACTTTCTCAAACATCAAAGATCCATTTATATAATGTGTTAGAAAAATCAATACATGCCCTGTATGGCATTCAAAGGTATGCAATTGGACACAAACATAAATACAATTAGAGACACTTACCAGAGAATTTACAACATCAAAATGGAATTGCAAATTCTTCAAAGGACATTTGCCAGCTGGGTGCTGATTTTCCTCAGTGACCTCTATTTATTTTTCTTTCTGTGTATAAATATAAATAAAAACCCTTTACCAGGCCACATGGGGCATAGAGCTTCTTCCAGTCGGCATCATCACTTTGCCCTCCGTCCTCAATGTCCTTGGCCATCAAAAGATTGACTGTCTCTGATGTTAGAGATTGCTACTCTAGGCATTTTTTCCTGCTCTGAATGGAGGAAGGCGGTGTACTACAGCTGATTTGGAGAAAATACTTTCACCCCAAACTGACCCAGAGTAAAAAATCACTAAGACAGTGGTTTTAAGGGGTCCCCAAGACCCTTTCATTGGCCCTTGAAAGTCAAATAAGTATTCTAAAATTTCTCAGGCTAAATTTCTAATATAGTAAATATTGATAGATATAACCCACATGAACCAAAGCTCTTTGGGGTCCTCCATTTTTAAGAATGTAAAGGGGTCCTGAGACCAAAATGTTTGAGAATCTGCTCTAAGTTATGTGCATTAGTCACAGCAACAACAGCCCTTGAGTGTCTGGCCCAGAGTCATCCAGTGAATGTCCACGGCTAAGGTTGGACTTGAATCTGGGCTTCCCCACTCCCAGTCCAATCTATTACTCCATGCTTACTTTTCACTGCACCAGAGCAAAACGTTCAATTCAAGAAGTCACACACTCAGGCCTGCAGGGAGCATCCATTCCGTCCTGCCCATCTTTAACTCCATTTGACAATATAACAAAAGGCTGTTTTCTTTGCTTCCAGCCATGTAGGAAAGGCGTGAAAACTGGCTGCACAATTCAAATCATGGTCCATCTCTCAGTTGAGATAAGGCAATCCTGAAATAGTTTCACCAAAGATTAGAGGAACGTTGCCTGGACTGGAAGAAAATACAGCTTGGGACAGGTAACATTTTAGTATCCAGGATATGCGTCTGTATAGAAGTTCTGGCTGTTCTCCAGCATGTGGCTGTTTGGTTTGGCTGTTGTTTATCATGGTTTTTATTTTAAAGTTGTTTTCTAAGCTGCTTTGAGCCTGGTTGGATTGACTGGCACATAAACTGTAGTAAATTAACGAGAAGGAAGGAAGGAAGGAAGGAAGGAAGGAGGGAGGGAGGGAGGGAGAGAGAGAGAGAGAGAGATTGATTGATTCAGGAAGGAAGGAAGGAAGGAAGGAAGGAAAGATTGATTCAGAAGGAAGGAAGGAAGGAAGGAAGGAAGGAAGGAAGGAAGGAAGGAAGGAAGGAAGGAAGGAAGGAAGGAGAGAGAGAGATTCAGGCAGGCAGGCAGGCAGGCAGGGTTAAATATTTCCTTCCTTCTGGGGTATTCACAGTGTGTGGTCAAAAAAGTCAAGATGGTGGCTCTGAAGCTGCCCCCCCCTTGATATGCTGGCTTCCTACACTGACGTCAAGGGACCTTTTAATTTTTTAATTTGCTTAGTATAATGAAGCCGCCCCTCAGCTGTCAGTTCAAATACACATCCGTTGCTTCTGTAGGAATTATGCTTTGCTGCAGTCATATTTCTTTGTCTCTTTATTCACCAAACAGTTGAGATTAAAAAAAAAAAATCAGAAGAGTGTTGAGATCACTTTGAAAAGAATACAAGGATGAGGGAATCAGGTTGGGTTTAGACACCTGCAGGGTTATTTTGAAAATAAACAGGGTCAGTGAAGAGATTGCAATTTGTTTCGCCCATAAAAGTGTCAGAACTGATACTGGAGCCAAAAGGGAGTAAGGCGGATGCACGCGTAATGCCTTTTAGAAATTTCTTAATTTGGCAGCATCGGGACGGGTTTCTCGATCAAAGATTCTGAGATGCAGTATTGAGTTACTCAAGAGGTTACTTATGGAAGTTTATGATTAACCAAAGCCAGAGGTCAAAGGAAATAAAACTACCCTTCACCATTTCAGGGACTGAATTTCAGATGCTCGTGGAAGTACAATAGATGTGAGACAACGGCGCCTTTGTATTATGGGAAATGAGGTGTGTAAAATAATACTATATCCAGATATGAAACAGGATACGGTGCAACGTTACAGATCAGGTTAACCTAACCAGATTGTTGTTCAGCCTTGACATTTCCTAACGTAAAGTGGGGAACAAAGAGCAGCTCCAATTAATTTTTCCTTTATTTGCTTTCTTCCACCTACATGTATCTCAGAACCTTTTCAGGTTAAAGCTGCATTTTCATGCTTTCCATTTTATAGGGCCAGGCTGCTGTAGAAACAGATATCAAGAAAACTCTAAATATAAATTAACATGGGTGGTTCCTGTGATTTAAATCTCACTTAATATCTGACATAAATAAATTAAAACACACACACACGCATGGCAAAGCAACCCCTTTCCCAAATTAGAGAAAGAACTTCTCCAGGTGGGAATCAGTTTTTCCTTCCTTTACATCATTTTTTAAAAATTAAGCTATTAATTGAAATTAAACTGGCAATTCTTATAATTTCTCTGCCCCACCCCTCACTTGAATCCTGGCTTCTAACGATACAGTTAATTCATTTATATCTCTTTGAGGCTTAATTCCATCCAAGTTTCAATATGCCTAAGGGGAGTTTTAAAATCTAATTCAGCTTTCAAAATACCTGGCCCTGTTCAATCAATGAAAGAGTTGTTATTGGCTCTCTCTCTCTCTCATCTCTCATCTGTCTATCAATTCTGACTGTTATGAAGTCTAAGCTTTGAAACTGACATCCCTCCCAATGCCACCCGGTATGATGGGGGCAAGTGCCAAGATCTGTGGGGCCTCCAAATGCCCACCGCTGAAGATCCTACATTTCTCCTTTTTTAAGAAGCAAATCATCTCCTCCTCTCCTTGATCACCATCTCTTCTTCCTCTATGTCATTTTCATCTTCTCCTTCATCTCCTTGTCTACAGCTTCATTTTCAACTTCATCTCTTCCTCTTCTTCCCCCGTCTTCCTCTTGTCCTCCTAGGAAATTTTAACCTTGGCACTTTGCGGAGACCCCTGGACAGGTCTTTCACTTAAACCTAACCCCGCTACTGGAGATTAAAATATGAAGAGGAAATAGTATGAAGCGTGTGTGTGTGTGTGTATTTATGTATATTTGTGTGTGTATACACAAAGACATACACCAAGTCTTTCTCTACCCACACACACATACCCCCCCACCAACACACAATATAAACATCTGACTTCTACAAGCTTCACAAAATAAATGCCTAATGAAATTGACATGGCTGCTTTTTCCCACTGGCATCTGAATGAAACTCCTTACATCAAGATTTCTGAATGATTTCACGACCAAAGTGTGTTCTGAACCCTTGCAGCATCAGGTGAAATAGGAAAGGATAACTGACTGAAAATAAAACAAAACCAAATAAAAACCTTTCATGTTTGTTTCCTGGACTGTGCTAAGAATGAACCAAAAAGCTTCCAGAGCCAGAAAAGCGTTTGGTGATCATGGAATGAAGGCTCGTCATTGGGGCGCAAGGGTGCAAAGGGCAGATATCGGAGAGGAAGCAAGATGGGGGTCTTGCGGTCGACATTCTGGAATTCTTTCCAATCCTTTGAACAGCAGTGGCCACAAGAGCTTCTGTATTTTCTTCTGTGTAACAATCTAAGATTGTGTGTGAGTGTGTGTGCGCGCGCACATAGAAGCACAGGGTGGGCTGTGTATGTTCTGCTTTGGGGCCTATGACTGGGCTTAGAATGCAGCATGTAGCAATGTTCTGAGCTCCTGTCCATCTGCCTCGTCCATAGAGATGAATGGGGGCTGGGGGGGCTTCCTCTGCTGGCCCTCAGCCTGATCCAGCCCATCGTTGAGTTCATTCTTTCTTTGGCTGGCTTCTCCCCACCCCCCCGGCCAAATTTGGTCCCACGGTGTTGTGTTTTCAGAGAGACCTCTTGCTGATGGACAGACGGACAGACTGTTCCAAACCCCTTTCCGTGATTCTTTCCAACCTTCTGTTGTTGGGCTGGAAAAAAGACAAAGGATGAAGCTTGCCAAACTTGGTGGAAACCTCGGGGAGTGTTCTGAAGCTTTTGTTTTCAGAGGGCACAGAGCAGTTAGCTTCCACTTCACCAGTTTGTTCAAGCTGATATTTCCTAAGGAGACAGAATGTACATAATTGCCTTGAAGCATATAGCTGGCACTTTGCTCCTGGCTAAAGTCCTGGCGCCTCTGAAATCCGGGTTTCAGTCCAGGGCAAGTAAGCAACCCAGGTCTGCAAAGGAAGGTTGTGTTCCTGGAAGACAGGAGGGAGGCCTTGTTTGCTAAAAAATCACCACTCAGTAATAATCCAGACATTGGGGCAGGCATTGAAAGGCTGGATTCCCACATCACATTAAGCCATTTTTTTTTAACCCACATCATGCTAAACCACCAATTAAGATTTATGAACAACAGCAACTGTGCTGAGCCACAAAGAGACATACTCAGGGCCATCTGGAGTTCATCAGCATAAAAATGAATAATAATAATAATTTATTAAACATGAATGCCACCCAACTCTCAATGACTCTGGGCACTGATAAATAATCAATAATAAATGATGTATAAATAATATATAAATAATGGCTTAGCAGATTGTGGAAACTGTAGGTTAGACTCATGCAAACAGAAAAGGTGAGCGGCCTAGTTCTTTGGTTTTGTGGTGCCTGTTGCAGAGGCCCTGCCATGGCAATTTAAAACCATGGTTGACAGTTTACTGTGTTGGATGAACCCTGACCACGGTGGTTTATGCTTCAACCCTAAGCAAGCTATGGCATAGCAAGACTTGTGAACCAGTTGATGATTGGTCAACAGCTTGGAAGCTAAATAATGACAACATAACCTTGGAGGATATTATTTAAGAATTATCTGTATCTGTTGCTCCTCAGATGGACTGTTCATTCAATCTGGAAGATTTTTCGTTTGTTTGTTTAGAGGATGAATATTCACCAAAGGGGGAGAAAGGATGGAGCAGTAATCACACTCTTGATATTAAGCAACAGGAAAGAAGAAACATTCGCCAAGAAACTAGAAATGTCTGCTGTTAATTCCTTAATCCATGCGGAATGAAAACATCTGGGCTTCACTTGAAGGTCACTGCAATTATATTAAGCTTTAATGTATTTTTCTTGGATTTATTCATCCCTTTTGAAGCTGAACATAGTAGAAAATGTTCAGTTATCGATTCATCATGATACAAACCACATCTGGATAGAAAACCATGTCATGATGAGACCTAAGGGGCCATAACAGTTTCCTGGTTTCCAAACATCCAAGCTGTACATAAACAGAAAAGAAAACAGAGGTGGAAAATTTTAGAGAAGCTAATAATTTTGTTCTCATGAGAACTGCCACCCTGACTTCATGGGAACAAAACTTTGCAGTGCAGTAACACTGTGGAAAGATACAAGCGCTATGCATAATGGTATGCAAAGCATAGAGATCCGAAATGTTATGAACTTGGAGTGGCTGATTCAAAGAGTTTTGAGTTCAGAAAAATTTCCCATCCTCCAGAATTTTGACCCAAACTTAGGACAAAATTAGGCACGTTGTTCCTCAGTGCTTTGAGTGTTTGTCCATAGGGAATAATGGGAACTCAAAACAAGCTCCTTACTTTTGATCCTGGAGTTCTGAAAATAGATGGGTGGTAGTTTTTACTAAGTACTATCTATCACCCAATTTACAGAAAAATTAGCCAAGGTGATGATTAAAAACAAAATCAAAGCATGCTTAAAACGTTATAATGCCAGCTTTTCTGTCAGCTGGTGCACCTCCCTTGAGGTCTGACCTTTCTCTGAAGCAAAGCTCACCACTTCCTGAGATGGTCTATTCCCCTTAACACTGAGCCAAAATCAGTTGGCAATAGCCACAGCATTGCACTCAAAAACGATGCCTGCAACTTCAGCCTGCGCTCTGGTTGCTCTGTGTGGAAGGTGCTAATTGTGCTGCTAAGCTGGGGGCAGGGGGGAGAAATATGTTCACTTTATCCACCCAAAGAGCTCGTAGAAAGTTTGTGATTAATTTGGCTCAGACAAGAGCCTCCGCATTTCAGGTTGAGAATGTACCTCTTGAGTAACGGGTGTGCTATTTTCAGACTGCAGACATGAGATGGATGACAATGTGCAGCCACCTGACTTTTTTTCCTTTTCAGTTCCAAGGAACTTTGTATCTGCACTATTTGCAGGGCAAACTGGATTCCACTAGACATTTTCCATTTCTACTCCACTCACTGGAAGAGCCAGAGATCTTTTCAAAGGACTGCGCTTACCTATTTCCAACCATCTTGCTTCCCCCTTTCATAGATGGATTTTTTGGGCTTCAACAAGATTTTCGTTGCAGTTATTTATTTGTGCTCAGGTGGGAAACATGGGAAGGAAAAAAACCTTAGGAGGGTCGTGTAGAAAAACACAAGGGAGTTGGCTGGTCCTTGCATAGAGTTTTGCTGATGGAGGCGGATGGTTTGCAAACCCACCCACCCAGTCTTAAATATTCAGTATGCAAGGCAATGTTTCAAAAGCCAAATAATTTCAGGAAGTATAAAAATGATGTCAAACTGCTAACCGCAAAGATAAGATGAGATAAAATGATAAAGGAGCAGGCAAACAAATACGGAGAAGTAGCGCCACCATGGTTTGGCACTCAGTGTAAAGAATCTGGGACTCTCTTCATACAATGTGCTAAGTCTTGGTTTGCTAAGGAGTGGCTTACTGAATTACAGTACTTGCAAATAGCTAGGGTCTTATAACCTGTTAAATCACTGTTCGTCATCTACAATGGCTGGCTTCTCAAAGCACAGTAAACTGTAAAAAGGCAAATTTGCATGCTGCATCTCTGGAAGGCAAGGCTCTGAAAAGAAGACAGAGTGACCCAGGACATTTGACCAAGTTCAGAACCAAAGACAACAGGCCAAGCTTTCAAACCAAGTTAGAAAACCAGTGGCAACCTTAGACGTCATTCCCCCGCCCAAGCAATTAAAATGCAGAGAGAACTTTTGACTGCTTACCCTTTTGTGACACCCGGAATCTGTCGCCAGAGACTTTTCAGGCGGCCTGTCCAATTTTATTGCATTCCCATCTGCGTGATGTTGGCTTCCAAAGCCACCAGCCAGTAGCTTATATAGTGAAATGCCGCCCTCACTTGGGTAAAGTCACGAGGGACATTTCAATTATTTGCAAGGTGCCCGCAGAGTACTTAGGTGACTCGTTGTGGTGGGATTTCTGCTGACAGTCTGCATACAGTTGTGGTGGGGTACAAACATGGTAGGCAAAGAAATAGTAAATGCATTTCCACCCAGAAATGTGGAGAGGGTAAATACTATTAGCAAAATAAACACGTGGATGTGACTGCACAGCATGCTGAGCTAAGCCAGGCTAAAATGGGATAAGGCAGGTTGGGGGAACCCCTCTGCTGTTTTAGCAGGTTGTGTGAACTGGGTCAAGTCAAGTCATCAAATGGTTTATGCTTTGGGGTATAGATCACATGAGTGTTTTGCTAATCTGGGTGTATATGCAGCTAATGCGGATTAGAGAACAAAAGGCAGACATCTTCGTAGCATCCTTAATGCTCTCACCAGCGTTCCAGTATCTTGATAGTGTTATGTCCGTTATAATGGGAGGAATAATGATCAAGGTGCTGTATTGGTAGGCACCCACCAAGGCCGATACATCTGAAAGGGACCCAGCGCTGGTGCTCCCCCTGCCAGGTGGTCCTCCTCTTCCTCCTCCTGACATCTGAAAAATAGATATATTGCAGTAATGACTTTTGAAGACTTGGGATTAATAATAATAATAATGTATTACATTTATATGCCACCCGACTCCCAGCAAGTCTGGGTGGTTTTGCTTCTCATGGACAAGAAATGTACGGCAGGGTTCCAATATAAGTGAAGCCATAACGGGGGCATCATACAATACTAACTCACGGTTTGTTTAGTCAAGGTGTGTTGAATGCACACCTGGCGGAGTTTCCTTGCACTCTGCGTTGTAAACCCTGGTTTGATAACTATAATGGCCAGGTTTACACAACAGACAATGCAACAAACGAGCAGGCCACATTGGGGCTTACCCACGTTGGAATTTTCCATGCTTACGTCTGTCTTTCTGCCAGTTTAGGATTTGTGCATCTGATTAAGAGGCTGTGGTCCATCCTTCCCAGCCCTATACTGGACCATATCTCCCATCATCCCCAACCACCAGAGTTGAGCTGAGTGGAGTTGAGAGGATGCTGGCTTCAGGAAGGCTGTTCCCCATGAACGTGAGCATCCCAAAGACGCTGCCAGACCCCCCTTGCATTTTGTTTCTGAATCTGCCCCCCAAAGGCACGTAAGCAGATGATTCAGCCCACAAAACTCAGCTCTCCCCTTTCCACCTTTAGGCAGACTCAAGCCAACTTACTCCATGGGTTCTATTTTTAGCATTCTCTCTACTCTGGGAGGAACTGCATAGCAGATCACCTTTTGAACTCCCAGGATGAGCTGGGGAGCACAACAGTTTAGGCGGAGGTTTGCCTATGCTACCTGATGCATGAGTGCTTGGGGGTGGTGGTAGGAAGAAAATAAACTATCTTTTCAGAGATGCCTTGATTGCAACTTTCCCTGGCTACACCCTTTTTGCTTTTTCACTTAAAAAATTATTTAAGTGAAAAAGCAAACGGGGGAAACATCAGATGATGTCCTGATGGACAGCTATTTCAATATCTGATGCTTCAGTGGAAGCAGTTGATAGCAGGTCTAGCTGGAATCCTTGTCTATAAGGTCTAGCCGGGCCCTTCCTTGTTGGCCATGTGGGTATATTTAATACCTATTTATCTAAGAAAGGCTTGGATGCAAAACTGTATCAATGGACTAGGTAATCAATTGTGGTGAAATTCTTTGGGGTGATTATCATATTTATATAGCCTTTAATAGGCAAATATCATTTGCTTTTAATTAAATAGAACAGAAAAAGACAACAATAGAGAAAGAGTAAAGAAAACGATTGTGCCATCCAGTTGGTATCGACTCTTAGTGACCATGCTGATTTTCTCTAAGAAGATCTGTCCCTGACCTGGTCCTTCAGATCTCCCAACGGTGCACTCATCACCACTGTAACTGAGCCCATCCGTCCCGTCCTCTTCTCTTTCCTTCCACCTTTTGCAGCATTATAAATTTCTCAAAGGAACTGAGTCTTCACATAATGTACCCCAAACGTGGTAACATACACACACAAGCTCCTTAATGCTCTAAGTTTTTGCAAACGGTGCAGCCTACATTTTCATCTGCAAATAAATAAATAAAAATCAAGACATCTGCTGGCAGATGCAGGAACTACATTAGAAAAAGTTAAAAAGGACTACAGCATTTCTGTCTGTTCCTTTCCCTGGCTGAAATCAGTCACTCAATACACTAAACCCTCAACTTGGGTTGACAAAAGACAATTGGTGTGTTCCCATGCTTTAGGCTGGTTCCCACAATGTGTTAAGCCAGTGGCTGGATTCCCAAAACATGCTGAACAATATCCTTCCACTTTAGTATAACATGTTGTTATGGCAGAATAAGGACTTTGCCTTTATCTGCAATCAGTATTCATGACTCACCTGTATTGGGTCCAAACTAGACACCACCATTTGGATTTTAAAGACTAAGTCGCAGTTGCCTCAATCCAGATATGGGAGCGGCATGTGTGCGCGCGCGTGTGTGTGTGCAACATCCCAAGCTGTTTAGCCGTGTTTGTAACATTAAGGGCCAAATTTCAGCTTTAACCATAGGCAGATGGTGCAGTTCATCCAAACTACCTTTTGAGCTCCCCCAGAATGCCCACTTTTGCACCCCTCCCATTGAGTATTTCAATAGGAGAGTTTAGGAAACCTTCAACAGGCACACCATGCTTGCGCACAAGGGGAGGGCCCCCCAGATTCTATTCAGGACAGGTGGTCTCAAAGATACCCAGGCTCCAACCCATGGAGGGCTTTATAGGTGATACCCAACCTCTTGAACTGCACCCAGAGCATACCAACAGCAACGCAGTTCCTGCGGTACTGGTGTTCTATGACAATACTGTACTTCCAAAAATAGAATGGCAAGAAATGTGCCAACAGAAAAGTACAGGACCTGGTTAGCTTTATAACCTTCCTTGTCAAGGAAAGGCTACTATTTTTATCCAGCAAAAACTATGACTCTCTAGGAAGGCAGACAAACCCTTTTCCATTTTCTTGGCAAAGATCCCAATACAGCAAGTAACTGGCAAGGGGACCTACTTCTCTCTGGAAGTGTGCAAGTTCTGACATTTAGTGTGCAGACAGCATATGGCCACGATGAGTGTCAGGAATTGCTTCTTATACAGGCAGAAAGCAAAGCCATCTTAGTTTGGGAATTACGTGGTAAGGAATTCAGAGGTTTCCTGAAGGTGCTAATGCTGCATGCCTGGAGACATTTTTAAACAGGATTGTTAACTACCAAAGTGATAGCTGTCCTGTTTTAGATGCATCCTGTCTTATTTTAAAGAGCAAAGAAAAGCTTGATGGGAAGGAAGAGCAGGGCTGCACAAGGCGTTCACTGTGAGCGAGCCCGCTGTCTGGTTATATTGGTTGCGCGGTGTTTGATTATTCTTGGTTGCTACTTTACGCTGTCTTATGCTATTTGTTTTATGTTTTAAAACAGTGCTTGAGTTTTACTTTGTTCCTATTTTGTTTTACTGTCATTATTAGCCGCCCAGTCATGTATGAGATGGGAGGAGATATAGACACATATATACATTCGTGCGTACAAGCAAGCAAGCAAGTCTGGTTTACAAATCATAGTGGCTGCCTGCACACAAGAGAAGCCAATAAATAAATACTGCAAATAAATAAATAAATAAATAAATAAATAAATAAGCAAGCAAGCAAGCAAGCAAGCAAGCAAGCTAGCCTGGTTTGCAATCATGGTGGCTCCCTTCACAAAACCGAAGCCAAGAAAGAAAAACAAAACGACAGACAGAAAGAACAAATCATAGTGGTTGCCGTCACACAACCGAAGCCAAGCCAAACTGGCTCGCTGGGAACTTTGCCAGAATGGGCTGGCTGTGTGTGTGTGTGTGTGTGTGTTGTGCGCACACAACCCTTTTATGTCCACCTGCTCAGTTACAACCCGAGTGGCTGTATCTACACAACCACCGAATGTGGCTGGTCCTGACCGTGTGTTTTGAGCGTGTTGTGCAAAGCCAGAATCGGAGGCTCAGATATAACTGGGGCGGGTCAACTCAGCAGAAGCTGGGGAGGCGCAGGTTCAAATTCCACCTCCGCCGCAGGAGATCAACGGAGCGGGGGTGGGGGGGGTCGGGACGACTTTGGGGCAGCTCTCCCTCCACCTGACCTTCCTTGCAGGGTTGTGGTAGGGACACACCACGAAAGGAGTAACATTCGGGGCCTGCGAGGCTCCTTCCCAGGTCGGCGGGGAGATGACACTGCCGCTCCCGCCGCTCTCGAGGAGGCTGCCCTCTCCGCCCGGCCTTCCTCGCAGGGTTGTTGTGCGGGGGGCCGCCAGGGAGGCGAACTCTTTCTCCACACGCTAGAGGCCCGTCAGAGAAATAAGCCAACGTGGCCTGCCCGTCCTTGCGGCCTGTCGAGACCCACCGAGAGGGGAGCTCCCAACCTACCGCTCCCTCGGCCTTGGCGGCGGCGGCGGCAGAGGCGCTGGTCCCGGCATGCTCCGCGGCGGCCTGGCTTCCCGGCATCCTCCGCGGCAGGCAGTCCCCGCGGCCCCTCCGGCTTCCTTCCCAGCGTGCCCCGCGCCCTGCCTCAGCCTGACTAGAATCGGAGCTGCCGCCGCCGCCGCCAGCAGGAGGAGGAGGAGGAGGAGCAGGCGGGGCCGCGCCGTCGTCGTCGTCCTTTCCGCCGCGCCTGAGGAGAAGCCCGCCCCGCTGCCGTAGCCCTCGCCGCCGCCCGCCTCTTCCGCCCCTCGGGGTCCCCTCCGTGCCTTCCCTTGCCCGCCCCGCCCTCTCCCCGCGCCGCTTCCCCGGCCGGCCATGCCGTCTCGGGCAAGGTAATGAGCCGCAGAGCCCCGGGGTCTCGGCTGAGCGGCGCTTCGTCCTCCGGCGGCGGCAGCAGCAGCAGCGGCGGCGGCAGCAGCAGGCAGCACTATCACCCGCGGAGCTGGAATGACTGGCAACCCAGGTGGGCCCCGGAGAGCGGGCGAGAGGCGCGGCCTAGGGGCTCCCGAAGCCTGGGCGGCCGGGGGCGGGGAAGCAGGCCCAGCCCGGCCTGGCCTGGCCGCCGGGGGTGGAGGCCCAGCCCTGCTGGGCCCGGAGTCCCCCTCGGCCTCGGGAAGTCCTGACAGCGCCGTTCCCGCCGAGGAGGAGGAGGAGGGGCAGGGGAAGGGAAGGGAAGGGAAGGGAAGGGAAGGCGGTGCCCGTCTCCGCGGCCTGCCGCCTTCCCCGCCACGTTCCTCCGCGGTTCCCTGGGCCGCGGCTGGCTCCGGGATCCCGGCCAGGCGCGGTTTCCGCCCTGGACTGCCTCCTGGGCTCCTTAGCCGAGGCTCCGGGGGGCCGCGTTCCCCCAGCACGCCCATTCCCCGCTTTTCTGGGCCATCCCCTGGGTTTCCCCGTGCTTGGAGAAAAGGGGGCTGGAGAGTCGATGCTTAGGAGCCTCGTCCGGTCCGAGAAAGCTTAGGGGCCGCCCTTGGGCGGTGGGCTAAGCAGGGCTAGTTTTAAACCCGGTTAATTTGGTCTCTTGCGTGAGCCCAACACATGGTTCGGTATATGACGTGAACTCAAAGTGGGGTGAGTTGGGGGGAGGCTAAAGGATGTGGATACAGCGTGGTTACTCTTTCCTCTGTGGGCAGCCTTTCCTCCAAGGCATGTGTTTGAGATGGGTTGGATTGTTCCCTTCCATGGTTTGGCTGGGTGGAGATTGTGGGAGATGTCCATGGGATGGGTAGATCACCAACCTGGGGGAAGCTGGACAGACAGACAGACAGATTGTTTTTGGTTACAAGCTGCAGGTGTTGCTTTCGTTTTTGATTATGCGCCTGGGCATGTATGCTCTGTATGTATGGAGAAGGAGAGTGTGCGTCAAATTGGGAGACTGGGTTAATATCGTCTAAGTGATAGGCGATTCATAAGAGTTTTCTTTTGCTTTTCCTCTCCTATTTTATTAGGTCTTCCCAGGTCAATTGGTTCTGGAAAGTTTACTTTCTCTGTTTGCATGTGTACATTATACTATACACAGAACAAATTAATCTATCCTGTGTAGTTTGTATTTCTTGTTATCTGGCTTACTTCTTTTGGGATGGGTGAGAGAAATAGACCAGAAAAAAGCATAGGACTTTTTTTTTTTTTTTTACAAGACTGCTGCAGGGAGAGAGAACTTTATATAAGGGCATTATAAAGATTAAGATCTGCATTTTCCCATCTTGATGTGATTCTAGAAAAGTGTATGAGTAGCTTCCAGTTAAGAGTAATGTTTGATGAAGTACAGCATCTTTCATATTTGTTTCTAAAAGGCAGCAAAACTTACAATGTTTTGCTGTAACAAACTATCAGTGCTATCTCTCTGGAAGTATGAAATATTTAGGTATGCAGAAAATATCAGTCACATTTCAGTTTTGTTCTGTTGCAGGATCATTAATATCTCTTGGGATATTTTTTAATTAATTTGGGTTGTGGATTGCTTAATCCACTGGAATAATTTTCACAGGACTTTCATTTTGCAACTTTGTTGCTTAGTCAATAACTTAATAGGTTTATGGGAGGGAGAAAGTCAGAGTCATGATGTTTGTTGGATGTTAAGGCTCTTATTTTTCTTTTTTTGGAGATTCATACTTTTTAAAAAATTACCGCAAACTAGTGATAGTGTAGAAGTGCATGCCTGTCTGGAAGAACATATTTGTCATTTGACATGGACATAGAGAATTTAAATGTATAAAAACAAAAACCAATTTTGCTTTGAGGGAAAATACATATATCCCCACAAACAGCTTTAACAGATTTAATTTTAAGATCCTGGCAATTACTTTAGTCATGCTTGTAGGCATAGGCTTGAGCTTTTTTTTAAAAAACTATTATGTAAGAGTGGGCCCTTTTGTGATATCATGGTCTACTTTTGAAAATTCCTTGGTGTAGCCTGGTGAGTTGCCTGTTCAAGAAACTCAAGTCCTAGCTCTCCTTGGGTGCATAGAAACAGATGCATGGGTGGCTTTTCGGGGGGACGGGAAGTCTGAAGTCTTACCTCCTAAAGGTTTGTACTTTTAAAGTAACATTTATTTAGTGGTCCAGCAGTTTGAACAGGAGTTCACAACTGATTGGCTCAAAATTCACACTAAGCTTGGTTTGACATGTTAAAGTCTGTGTTTCAAAAGTGGGCAGGACCTCAAATGGGCCTGATCTTGTGGGGTTTTAAGAGGGAAAATGGCGACTAAACTGGCTTTTAAAAAGGGTTGGAATTTTTTGGTTGGCCACATGTGGTCTGTGGGATACATCTTTTATGCAGTTGAGTTAGAGAATCATGTGAAGACTGGGCAAAACTGTTAAAATTTGTACTTGGCCAAGAAGCTTGTTGGATGATCTTTGCCCAATCTCCATCTCTTAGCCTCTCTTTCCTCAGACTGGTTATGAAGATAAAAGGGGGGGAGGCAGGCGAATGATCATGTATGTTGTCTTGAGATCCTTGGAAGGAGAACAGTAAGAAAATACAGGAAAGTACCTGGAGTTGAGTATATAATTAGAAAATTTCAGTGAACTATTTTGAATTATTAAAGATTGTACAAAATTACATTGGGATGTGAAAAGCTATCTGGAGAGAACATGTTCCAAATCTTCAGTGCTACTTTGAAGAGCTTCTGAAACTATATTATTAGTTTTACTTTATTTTTAAAAATCAGGTTTGTGTTTTGGTTTCACCCACCACAAAGCCATAATATGGTGTGCCTGGTGTTGGTTTAATGTGTTATGTGAACCCAACCACTACAGTTTCTAAACAATTGTATGGCTGAGAATGACACGTGAATCTCGCCACTGTATGGCCAACCCAATCTTAGTGTTCCCCTCTGCATGCAAAATTAATGGCATAACACTAGAGCCTTGACAATTCTTTTGAGTTTTTCTATAGACTCCAGAACTTGTTTCTGAAGATATATTATTTTTCAAACTTATAAGGCTAGATTTATAATATAATATTTATTATTCTGAAGATATATATTTTTCAAACTTATAAGGCTAGATTTATTTCAGGTTTAGGGACTGTATGTCACAAAACATTGAAACACTTGGAAGCATAGGCCTATGCAGACATTCACCTGCAGCACACCAAAGCTAACTATAAGTAGTCCTTGTTTAGTGACCACAGTGGTGACCGGCAGCTGAGTCATTAAGCGAAGTAGTTGCTTAAGTGAAACTGCGACTGTGCTTATGATTTTACTTCAGCTTTCCTTTGTTTTACAGACCTGCAAAGGTCATAAATGCGAGGATTGGTTTGTAAAGTTACTTTTTCATCACCGTCGTAACAACTAATGGTTGCTAAACAAGACAGTTGCTAAACGAGGACTACCTGCAACAACTTTTCTCATCTGAGCTGCTATAAATCTTAATGTATTTAACCCAATGCTCTGAAAAAGGTTTTTTTAAAAAACTGCATGTGGTTAAATGCACTTACAACATTGTCCATAGCTTTACCTTCCTAAGGGTCCTGATCATAAGAACTTGACAAATGTATTCAACCAGACATACTTAAAACTCTTCAGATCTTCATCTGAAATGTGATGATCCAAGATACTGCTGGAGAGGGGATTGTATGCACAGTGATGTTTTTTGGGATTTTAAATTGGAATCCTGTACATTTGCCTTAGTATTTACAGCATGCTCATTGCACCTAGAAATGCATCAAAAGAATTTCATTGTTAAATAATACAATATAATGGTGTTAAAATGATTTAAAATTGTGGAAATAGATAGAAATCCCCCATGAAACTGGCACATTAATGGTTAAACTATAACTAAAGCAGGTTATTAGCCTGTTAACAGCTGGTGATTGATAATATCTTTTTTTTTTTCTTTGAGGAAAGGAAAGAATGAAGAATCTGTCTGACTTGTGCCTATGAACTAAGGAGAGGCTAAATGGCAGGCAGGGTATCAATAAAACTGTGTCATCATAATGCAGTTAAAAAAATCTCTAAATGCAATTTAAACTTAATCTTGCTACCAAGTTCGAAGTGATTACTGGTTCAGAACCAACTTTATCCCTTCCTATTCAGAAATATATACATTGGCAAGAAATGCAGCTCCAATTTGAATGTGTTATAGGTGCAGGATTTTCTTGGTGACACTCATCTTTTTATGCCTTTTAGAATTCCAGTCCCAGCCTTCTATTGCCAGCATTGCAGACAGGCTTCCAGATTAGAATCTGTAGGAATGTACATAAGAACTCTCTCTTCTCTTGCAATTCATGTTATTAGAGGAATGCTACAGGGAACAGAATTTGTTACGGGGAGCCCTTTCACTTCTCTTGTGGACTCATGCCTGTATGGTGACTTGATTGAGAATATTATTTTGAAAGTTTTTTTTAGCTTAATTGATAGAATGGTGAAATTACATTTTGACTTTAACAAATGTCTTGATTTTCTATTTGTTGTATTTTCTGGTGATAAATTTTAAAAAATACATTAACACTCCATTCAGGTTGCGACTTTCATTAGAATTGTTATACAATGCTAATAGGACTGAGATGAAGGAGTAAAGATTTCCTCAATTCAGGTGACTACATGGACATTCTTTCTTTAATTCTTGGGAGTATTAAAAATGGTTTTCCACTGTCTCCTTCTGGGGTCTTGTTTTGACATCCCAGACTGATTTTTCAAGACCCCACTCCATAGTGGAGCTCATTAGATGATTGTGATTTACCTCAAAGGGTGCTGCTTTGAGGATAAAATAGGTTACACTCTCTGTGTGTGATGCTTTGAGCTCTCAGAAGAAAGATGAGATATAAATGTAACAACAGGGGTTTTTTTTAAAAGATTTTTTATCCCACTTTTATTATTTTTTTAAATAACTCAAAGTGGTAAACATAAATACTCCTTCCTCTTCCTATTTTTCCCCACAACAACAACCCTGTGAGGTAAGTTGGGCTGAGAGAGAGTGATTGGCCCAAAGTCACCTAGCCAGCTTTCAAGCCTCAGGCGGGACTCAAACTCAGTCTCCTGGTTTCTAATCTGGTGCCTTAACCACTAGGCCAAACTGGTTCTCAGGTTTAAAAATCTGATGGCATAAAGGTTCCTTGGTTCTTGACTAATGATATTAGAGTTGTTTTATTTTGTCTTGCTTTAAAGACTGAATTTTGAGAAAGAAGACAGTGGTATATATGTCTCAGATGTTTGAAGGGCTAACGTAAATGTTTCCAAAGTGGTTTATTGTTCTGTTTCAAAAAGATGTTTTCTTAGGGCTTCTAATCTCAAGAATAGACATTTGTCAAAATAGAGTGAAACTTCAATTTATCAAACTGTAGTAGAACAGGTATCACATGCAACAGGCCAGTTTTTGGGCATTATATATGATTTGCATAAACGACATCCTTATGTAAATGTCATAAATTGCTGCAGTGAAGTATTTTCATATTTAACAGATATTCATGAATAACAGACCCTCACCCAACCCTGTTAGTCCAGTAAAATGTGGTTTCACTTTATTTCAGTACATTCTCCACCCTCCACCCGATCTGAAATTCATCTTTTCCAGGTGGTGTCTTCTTCCCTTGTCATCTTAAATAAGGAGATCCTGCTGGTTTATCTAGAAGAAAAATGCAGTACTTATTCTATGCAGGCATATTGATGGGTGGCTAAAGGAGGAAAATGTGTTTTCTTTGCTTAAAATCTCGGGAGAAGTATGAAGCTCCGCAAAACTTTATTCCCATGAGTAAGCTTCATAATACAGATTTTAATTGGAAAGGGAAACCAGGTGGTCCTAAGCTTCCAATGTGCTTTCAGGGAGATTTTTTTTTTTAAAGTAAGTTATGCTTATATCAGAGATAATGTTAAATTTATTTTCTAAATTTCTTTGATATTATGTTTCAATCCAATATTTATTTTTAAGCATCCAAAAATAAACAAACAAACAAACAAACGGGGGGAAGGTAGGAAATGTCAGGGCGGCTAGAAGGGGTGGTAAGCTTACCTTCTGCTTGTTTTTTCTTTGAAAGTTTGTGTTTTTGTTAGTTGGCTTGTTTTGATGTGTTTGTTTTGCCTGTCTTTCAGCTTCTCTGTGTGGAGTGACATGTGCTTCATCACTAGTTTGCCTTCTGTGAAATGGGTGATGGAGCTGAAAATGAAATTCAAAGGGATGGTTTTGTGTTTGGAACTCCGACTCTGCCTTAAGTCAGGTTTTTGAGCAACAGGTTTTTATTTTTTTGTTTATCTACACTAATTTACCTTCTGGAAGTGGGTGTTTTATAGTTGGCTACAGCCTTCATGATCGCCATTTTGTGAGTGCGTACAGCACATTCCAACAACTCCAAATATGACCCCGAGATGAAAAGTTTCCTATGGAGCAGTCTGTGTATAGGTGGCATCTAATAGCATCAGGTTGTGGAAAATACAGTGCATCCAGTTAACATTAGAAATACTATTATGGAATTGCGAATAGCAGTATAACTGTATAAAGTGACTTTAGTAGCAAATTATATAGATACTATGTAGTTACCTATATAATTCCTTCTTTGTTGTCATTGGCCATGCAGAATGAGCTGCTGGGATTTCTGGTTCAGCACTATCTAGAGAACCATAAGTTCCCTACCCCGTTCGGATGTTTCAGGTGGTTAGACTGATCTGTTTCTTTCCCTTGCTTTTTGAAACCAGACTTTGCATGTTTCGCCTACACGACTTTGTACTGTTTCTGTTAAATTTATTTTTAAACTGACAGGATAGATGGTAGATTGGGCTGTAGTTGAGTAACATAGCTGTTCGGCCAGCTGGGCACAGTCAGGTGTTGCAAAAATGAAAGCGTTTGAGATATAAAGTATTTTAATCTAGATTTCAGGAAATACTCCAGAGCTGTAGCTATATTAGTGATTTTTTTTCCATCATGCAGTTTTAATTGGCTCATACTCTGGCTTTTATTTCTCTTGCTGACTTCATAGAGCTTGTAGAACTTTCGTTGCACCTCACCTGATTTTGGTTTGCCTGATTTGGGGTCTGGAGGAAGAAAAAAAGATTTTTCTTTAATTTGGTGCCGCCTGTGATTTAGGATGGCTAATTAGTAGAGATATGCAAAAGGGTTCCTTCTGAAACATTTCAAGTATGAAACTCCATGAAATGCCTCATTCCAAGCATGAAATAACACCCCTCTCTCCAACACTCTGGAAGTATCCTAACCTCAGAATAAAGAATTTCAAGCCTCACTGCATTTTCACTGTCAAGATGAGGCATTTCAAGATGAAATGCGTTTTGCATACCTTATTAATTAGTCAGTGAGGTTTTGCCCACTATGTAATTGCATAGATTTGGGCTGTCAATAGCATGGTTTTACAGCCTAAGCTGCTTAAGATAAGAATATTTGTTTTCAGTTGTCTTTCTATAATATCACATGATTTTCACAATTTTGTTTGTTAGAAATCCCTTCTACAGTACCATACATGTTTAGTTTCCTTTCAACAGTGGCTGCATTCTTGTATCATACTGAGCCATAATATGTTTTGGCCTAGTATATTGTATGAGCCTAGGCATTTGGTTGATATATTACGGTTTATGGCTTAGTGGTGTCTGTAAATTATATATGAGAGGTCCTGCAATCACACTGTTTTATATGCAAAAAAGAAGACTTATTTCCTGTCACTGCCTCTGCCCTCTGGAACAGCATCCCCCCAGATATGCATATGGCACCTACTTTACCGGGGTTCTGGAAGGCCTGGCTTTGTTCCCAGCCCTGGGGGTAGTATGTCTGAGACTCTTGTCGTGTTTTTATTGTAATGGTTGGTTTTAGTTCAGGCTGCCATGTTTTGTTTCATTTCTTAAACTGTTTTAATTGTATATTTGGATTTTGTAAGCTGCCCAGAGTCTTCTGGAGTGTGTGGCCGTAATAAATTTAATAAAATAAATGAAAATAAATTCTAAGTGCTTTATTTTTTTTGATGATGATGATGATAATAATAATATACTTGCTTCAGGCAGCTCTGTGTGTTAGCTGTTCTTGATTCTGAAAGCCATTCTGTTTAGTAAAGAAGTATATAACACTAATGCTTAATATTCATTTTGGTGTTTTTAATGAGATGTAGGATACACATGCATTTATAATATATGATCTACATTTTATGGGTTCTTAATTCTTTTTAGTGTCTGGAAATAAATCTAATATATCTGTGTGTTCTTTCACCCCCCAATTATTGTTTTTTCTTTATTTTTGCATGACATAGTTGATGTTGTGGTGATTTAACTTGGAGTAGCATGAAACAATTATGTATCAAGTGCTTTTCTCAGAAACTAGTATGCAAAGAATGTTTGGCTATGGACTTTTATAGTAGAATAAAACTAAAAGTGATTCCTTATTTATTTGTTCATTGTGCTACTCATAATGAGAAAATGTTCCTGCATGGTTTTAAAATGGAATTCTGTAATACTTCTGCATGCATGTTTTCAAGTCCCAGGGGATCGTGGCATGCAAACTGCAAAGCCTATCCCCTTGCTGAAAGCAGTCAGAATATCCAGTGATGTTTGCCAGTTTGCCTACAGAGCTGTGTACATTTGTGCTGACGTCAGTGTAGATACAAGGCAGTATGTAAATAGGGCTGCTTCTTTCTTGGAAAATGACCAAATGTGTCTACTTAATAATATTGCTGCCTTGTATCTTGCACACCATGGGCACCATCAACTGAAAGATGATGGTTTTAACCATCTGAGATAATATGGCATCTCTCTTTTTCCCTCTGCATGGTGCTTGTCACGATGATGTTCTGAGGCTGCTCCTGGTTTTATTCTTCTGTAGACTGGGTGTGTGAAAAGATTGCAGAGGAAAGAGTCTAGTATAAATGCTTGGAGCACTGAACCCATATTTGGGAAGGAACTCCAGTGAAATCTTTAGGAAGGGAACTCCCTCTAGTTTTATTTTTCTCATGGTACAGCTGCTTCGTAATGCATAAGGGAGCTATTCTTAGTACTATTTTTTTTTTGCTGAAATTAAAAGTAATGCCCTCATGGCTCAGGGGTTCCTTCTTGGCTTGTGCAGGTGGTAATGAACCATAGATTTATTATATCTCAGTGAGGTCATTATGAAGAACTAATATTAATTAGTTTGTTATCAATAATGAAGGTTCGTAAGTTCCACTCATTAACGTATTTTATTTGTTATCTTGCTTTATTATTCAGCCTTTTCTGTTTAGATCCCAGAGATTCGAGACATAAGCAAACTCTAGAGACCAAAGTTTGAAAGCACCTCATTGTCTTTTTCTTCTTACAGAAGTGACAATCAATCAGCTGACCAAGAGAATTTAAAATATCCTTCATCCAGAGACCGGGGTAGTTCTTCCTCCTATGGATTACAACCTTCAAATTCAGCGGTGGTGTCTCGACATAGACATGATGATATCAGAGTCTCCACTGACCTACAGAATGAAGAAAAAGGTACAGAGATGACGATCTTTTATACATAGCAGTTATGATTGCAAAAGAAATGAATTAGTTTAGATACTATGGTTCCATGGCTGTGAACAAGAAAGCAGCCTCTGGGTCAGTTTTTATTGGAATCACTATTATACTGTGTTGCATTTTGTTAGATGAGGTAATTGAATCAAGTCTGCGTTAATTAGCGAAATGATTTTTATAGGTAGAAACCTTTTTTAAATAGGAGCAGGGTAAAAGGGATTCTGTAATACTGACCACTTTCTTCCCTGGCTTGTTTCCTGGAGGAGGCTGTATTTCTAATTCTGGGGAAGAAGAGATGATCGGCCAGATATGGTGATGCCTGGTTGCAGCATCAGGAGCTGACCTAACTTGTTGCAGGCATTGGTGCACCCAAATGGGGCTTTTTGCCCAGGAAAACATTTGTTCGCTTCTGCCTTAGGATACAGTGTAATTTCCAAGAGAATCTAATGCTTTCTTTAAAAAATGGCTTTAATCCAGGTGGCTACAGTGTCAATGGAGGATCTGGGGAAAATACTTATGGTCGGAAGTCGTTGGGGCAAGAGCTGAGAGTTAACAATGTGACCAATCCTGATTTTACCAGTGTTCAGCATGGGAATCGTGCTTTAGTCACAAAAGACATGAGGAAAACACAGGGTAAGAACTGAGTGGGCTAACAGAAAATGGACACTTGCTTTGCACTGGTTTTATTACAGGTAGCCCTTGCTTAATGGCCACATTTGGGGCCTGAATTTAGGTTGCTAAGTGATGTGGTCAT
Organism: Python bivittatus; assembly: GCF_059951505.1. NCBI lineage: Eukaryota > Metazoa > Chordata > Lepidosauria > Squamata > Pythonidae > Python > Python bivittatus. The sequence continues at coordinate 7,430,535 of NW_028277083.1, forward strand.
TAAGTGATTATCACATGACCGGACCTGGCTTTACAACCTTTTTTGTGGTGGTTGTTAAGCGAATCACTTGGTCATTAAGTGAATCACAGTCGTTAAGTGAATCACGCAGTTCTCCATGATTTTGCTTGCTGGAAGCTGGCTGGAAACGTTGCAAATGGCAATCGCATGACCCCGGGACACTGTACTGTTGTACGTGTGAGTTGGTTGCCAAGTGTCCGGATTGTGATCACGTGACCGTGGGGGTGCTGCAATGGTTGTAACGTTGGGCACTGGTTGTAAGTCACTTTCTTTAGCGACCATCGTAACTATGGTCGCTAAAGAAACTGTGGTTAAGCGAGAATTACCTGTATTATAGTAATACTAGATGTTTGCCAAAATTAGAGCCACGTCAAGGGCTTGAAAATGTGAAATTCTAACATTGGGTATAATTATGTTACAGTTTATTATAAATCCGGTGAACTTTAGCCCCAAGAATATTGTAATAAAAGGATTTTCAGTAGTTGGTCACTTTGTACAGGTTTCGATTTCTTTCTGAGCAGAAGTTCTGCAGCAAAGTTGGTTCAATTTGTTTACCATTAGTTGTGACAAAGTAAAGTGAAAGTACAAGTAGTCCCCAAGTTAAGAATGTCCAGTTTAAGGATGACGCATAGTTACGAACAGAGCAAAATTGTAGCAGAATTCGAGTTAAATCCATAATGGTTCAAGTTAATTACACAATACTACTTATACAGTATTATACAATGATACTGTTCTGGCTTACATACAAATTTGACTTAAGGATAGACCTTGGGAACAGAACTCGTTCTTAAGCTGGGGACTACCAGATCTGTTTTGCTTCCTGGGAATTGATGGTTTATTATTATGGGGATTGGTCTGATTCTGAGACAGAAAGCTATGCATGTGTGACAATATCTCAATTTTTAGAGCGATCGTTGTCTTACTCTGATGAGTCTCGACTGTCAAATCTTCTTCGGAGGATTACTCGGGAAGATGACAGAGATCGAAGACTGACTACTGTAAAGCAACTGAAAGAGTTTATTCAGCAACCAGAGAACAAACTGGTTAAGTATTGTATATATGGTTTTGGTTTTTTCTTGAGTAAGCGCTCCTTTGCTTTAAGTTTGTCTCCTGGTATCTTAATGGAAAGGATCATACAAGTTTCTGTACAAGGCTGAAATGTTGTCCATTGTCTTTTCCCAGGAAGTTTCTTCCTGAGTAGCCTTTGTGCATTAGTTACATCTATGTATAATTTTTTGTGAGAACCAGGAATTATATTTTTATCCTTCAGCTTACATAAAAGATGCTGACCTGCTAAAGAGATAAGGGAAGTGAAGAATAAAGATGGACTTATGAATGCTGAAGGCCAAAACAAATTCCTCACTCATAAGCTATAAGCAAGCATTTATATTCTGTTCAGGCCAGACTAACCTTCCATGACTGGTGATTGAGTTCATGTAGCAGTTGATCGCAAGTTGGGCCAGCGGAGGGGAAAATAAATGGCAATGGCAGTTGCCATTAAAGAAGACAGCCTCAGTTTGTATTGAAGTGACACTGCTTGTGAAACCTTTTTATGTTGACTATTACAGGTACTTGTTAAACAACTGGATAATATCTTGACTGCCATACATGATGTGCTTAATGAAAGGTAAGTTGAAATAAAACAGATTTTGAAAGGATGATCTTTTCTGATCTGGTCCATCTGGGAATGGACTGCTCTGGAGAATTACGGAGCATTCTGTTTCCCTCCAGACCATGCCATTTCCAGCAGATGGTTTGGCAACTTCCAGAGGAAAATCCTCCAAATGGAAAGTAATTCAAGCTATTCTGGGGGTAATCTGATCCTGAAATAGACCAATTCAGGGGAATCATCTGAAAACTGCCAAGCTATGCAGTCCCCATATGACATGATCCACAGGGAATGGAATGTTCTGGAGTTACCTAAAAAGAGCAATAAATTCTCCACCTCCTTTTAGCCAGTGTTGAGAAAAGAGGTGGTCAGAAGGCCTCATGAAAATCTCTTTCCTCTTATCAAATTGTTCAAAGCACTTGTTATAAAACATCAGCAGAAAATGGCTTCTGAAGCTGCTGGTTCTTAGTGCATTTAATGTCCCTCACTGTCAGTTGGTGAGAACAGAAGCAACTTCAAATAAGTTGAACTGAGGGACAAGGATGGGAGTAGGAATGTATGTATAAATGGGAACATACAGTACATCTGTCTGAATTAGATGCTGACTTGAATGTGTGAGTGCATTCCTCACAGCTTCTGTTTCTATCTTTTTTCACAAACCATCCTTAAAGAGCTAATGATGAGTTCACTGCCATTTTATTCTAGGCTGCCTTGCTCCTGGATGAAATGCTGTATTTCATAACTAACTGTCCTTTTTTTCTTCATAAATGCAGTAGCAAATTGCTTCAAGAATTGAGACAGGAGGGGGCTTGCTGTCTTGGCCTTCTTTGTGCTTCTCTGAGCTATGAAGCTGAGAAGATCTTTAAATGGATTTTTAGCAAATTTAGTTCCTCCACTAAAGATGAAGTTAAACTGCTTTATTTGTGTGCAAGTTACAAAGCTTTGGAGACTGTGGGAGAGAAGAAAGCCTTTTCATCTGTAATGCAAGTAAGAATAAAAGTTAAATCAGAGATTGTTTTGCTTTTCAAACAAATTGAAATATTAGCAGCCCATTGTGTTATGCCATCAAACCATTAAAAAAAATATTTAACATATAGCAGTTTTCTGAAATGGATCTGTACACTTGAAATATGTTGTAATATTTATTTATAATACTTACAGCCCTTCCAAATCCACAGACTCTGGGCATTGCACATTACAAAGTTTACTAGAATTTGAATAGGTGTTCTTGATCATCTCTAAACATTTTCACTGCTAGATTTCAACAAACTGTAAAGGGTTCCATACTTAATTGGGATTTCATTTTGGTTCCTAAGATGTATCCCTTCTGATTGCTTTGCAATACGTGTCCATTTATTTTGAACTATCCACTGACTTATGAACTGGCTCATACATGATTCCAGGCCATAATGTGTTTTCCTAAAATTTTGACATTTTAAATTTGATTCTTGCCTCTTGGAATATAAATGGAAAGCAGCATGTCATCTGAAGTGGACCACTTTATCTTAGAATGAATGTAAAATTCAAACATACAAATAAATATTGTTTAGTGTGCTGAAATAAAATGCTTACCTAAAAGATTTCTGAACATAGGTTAGTCAAATCATTGAAAGTGTAGTCTATTTCTGCAGTAAAATTTAGTTGGAAAAAAGATAACATTTTAAACTCTACAAATTCCTCCATCAAAAGTTACATTAGATTGTTTAAAATATACATGTTCAGTTCTATCTGCCATTATAATTAGAAACATATGAATTACCTTTGTCCACAATCCTGAAAGCAAATATGGTTTCTTTGTCTAAGTGGGGTTCCTGTTTGGCTAGTAACATGCAAATGAATGAGAGATTATCGGTCATTGAGAATGATATGAAAAACAAAAAAAACATATAGACATAGAATAATGTCAAAAGTACAGGCTCAAAACGAATAAAATAAAGGGGCAACTCATACTATCCTTGAAAGCAATTTTTCTGAAGACCTTGCTACTGACAATTACAGTTGTGCTTTTTAGCAGATCGAATGAATTCTGTGAATTTTACAATTAAAGGTGCATTCATTGCTGTGATTCATTTAATTGCTTTTTGGACAGTTGTAGCCATGCTGGTTTTGTATGGATTTGAGGATGTGTGTTTTTTTCCTTAAAGCTCGTCATGACTAGCCTGCAGTCTATCCTAGAGAATGTGGATACACCCGAATTGCTATGTAAATGCGTCAAGTGCATCCTTCTCGTGTCTCGTTGTTATCCTCACATTTTCAGCACTAATTTTAGGGTAAGGACATTGGTCTCTCTTTACATCTTATAGGCACGTTATGTGTTCCAGGTGGATTAATTTTTGTGTATTGCTTTCCAAGGACACAGTTGACATATTAGTTGGGTGGCATATTGATCACACTCAAAAACCTTCTCTGACCCAGCAAGTCTCAGGTAAGTCTGAAAAATAAAATAACTTCATGAGATGGCCATATAATATGCTCTGATTTCCTTCTGGAAGATCAAGAGTTATTTCTAATATGTGCTTTACATCCGATATTGCGTGCAAAGGAAATATGTTGCTTGTAAGGTTTCAGTTAAACATTCCAGCTTATTTCTTGAAAAAAAGAAAAAAATCTCACTACACTAAAATTTTATTTTGATCAAAATTCTGCCTGCTGCCCTTCCTTCCTTCCTTCCTTCCTTCCTTCCTTCCTTCCTTCCTTCCTTCCTTCCATCCATCCATCCATCCATCCATCCATCCATCCATCCATCCGCAGTGTATCTTGAATAGATGCATAACATTGATTACCAGAGCTGTTGCCTGCCAAAATCATAATTTAGTTTATTATACCCATGTAAAGATTGTTAATTAAAATGTAGCTGGTAATTTTTTGCAGAGTTGTCCACACGTGATTCAAAGTTTATTAGCACTGGCAGTTTTGCTTGCTTAATTTTTATGCCACTTTATTTCTAGAGAACCCAGACATAGCTTTAATCTTAACATGTTTTTCATTGCTCTGGCACTTTCTACAGGATGGTTACAGAGTTTGGAACCATTTTGGGTAGCTGACCTTGCATTTTCTACCACACTACTGGGTCAGTTTCTAGAGGATATGGAAGCTTATGCTGAGGTAATGAGGCCACCTGTCTTGAATCTGAATAAATGCTGGGAAAAAAGTGTGATACTGTCTAGGGAAAGATATTCAGTTTCTTATCTATGTCTCTGACATTGTGGTAGGAAAGTTTAGTGAATACTGTGGCTAATTCTTGAGGGGCTTAATAAATGTGCATTAAAATAATGTTTCCCCCTTCGTTCACTGCTTCAGTGGTTTGATGTAAAGGAGTAATGCAATATATGCATGTTGGTGCCATAGATTTCCAGTATGTTTATGCAAAGAGTGAATAGGAGAGGTAAACACAACTCTCTGCCCTGCCCACTGGTTTTCTGTCAGGCCGAGAAGAGTTGCTTGTAGCCCCCTTCTCCAATTCTGTCAGAGACAGAAACATTTATTTATTTATTTAAAAGACTTCTATAGCCACCTGTCTGATGTACCCTAATCCTGGCAACTCAGAACAACAGTAGAATAGAAAAATATGGTTGGAACAACCACAGATACAAAGTACTTTAGCACAGAGGGGGCTCCTTCCCTGAAGGATCTTTTTTCGCTCTTATGGAAAGGTTCTTCCCCTCCCTGCCCCTTTATGTATTGAATTACTTGCTGTTATGATTGGTTTGTCCCTTAAAGTTACCCACAAGATTAGTTTAAACACACTCTTGCTAAACTCCTATAGAACTTAAAAGGTATCACTAAGTTCTGTAGGAGTTTTATTGACTGTGTATAATTGAAAAGAAACCTGTGTAAGCAGAAAGATTTGAAGACTAAGGTCACAAGCCGTATCCCTTGTACCTTGATGCTAAAACACACAGAGCACACGCTCAATAAGTACTACCTTTATATGTTTCATCACTTAGGACCTCGGCCACGTAGCTTCTGGAGAATCAGTTGATGAAGATATTCCTCCTCCTTCTGTTTCATTGCCCAAACTGGCAGCTCTGCTTCGGGTGTTCAGTACAGTGGTGAGGAGTATCGGGGAGCGGTTCAGTCCCATTAGAGGGCCACCAATTACAGAAGGATACGTAACTGATGTAAGCCTCTTTCATGTTGTTGAGGGGTAAATGATTGGTAAATCATGGGAAGCTAACCTAGTGCTGTATACTACCTCTTTATCCTCTTTGGAAGCATAGGGCGGATTCTGCCCCCCCTCTCCCCGGTAAAAGGCTTAAGCTTTGGTTGGACTAGAAGCCCTTTGCCTGTTTAGAACTGCTTTGACCAGAAATAGAATTTCATTGTAGAAAGGCCTCCTTATTTCATTTGGATCAAGATACAATTAAACATTGCCGCCTTATTTTAGGATTTTGTAAGCAATGCATTTTTATGATAGGTGATTATGAATAGGAATTGAACTCAGATCCTGGGGAACGTCAAGACTTTGGATATCAAATTGGGTTAAAAGTTCTGTTTGGTTTTTCAATCACAGCAGAAAAGAATTGCCCTAGAACAGCATTCTCTATTTTATGTTTTATTGTGCACGGGCTTACAGAGCACTTCAGTTGTGAACTTTGGTATACAGGTAGTCCCCAGTTTAAGAACGAGTTCCGTTCCCAAGGTCTGTCCTTAAGTTGAATTTGTATGTAAGCCGGAACAGTATTATTGTATAATACTGTATAAGTAGTATTGTGTAATGAACTCAAACCGTTGTGTATTTAACTCAAATTTTGCTACATTAGGCTCCGTTCTTAACTATGGGTCTTCCTTAAACCCGGCGTTCTTAACCTGGGGACTCCCTCTATGTAGCAACTAAACATCTCCAATCTCACTGATTTCACTGGGATAAGCTTACCCTGTGAGCTAAAGCTATAATTGCTTCCAGTGTGACTTATTCATACAGCACACATTAACAAAAAATTGAATATGCTTGATCAGAATGGTTTCAGATGGGTAGTATGAGTTCAGGGGGATGACATAGTGCAATTCCAGTGTAATTGAATTATCTTCGTTTCAGGTTTTGTACAGAGTGATGAGGTGTGTGACAGCTGCAAACCAGGTCTTTTTTTCTGAGACTGTATTGACTGCTGCCAATGAGTGTGTCGGTGTCCTGCTTGGCAGTCTGGATCCCAGCATGACTATACATTGTGATATGATCATCACCTATGGATTAGATCAACTAGAAAATTGTCAGATTTGTGGTACTGATTATATCATCTCGGTGTTGAACTTATTGATGCTGGTACATACAATCCTCATAATATCTGGATTTAATGATACAGTTTTATTTCTTTAAAAATGTAAGACCAGGAGTGATAAAAAAGTGAGATTGGAAAATCAAAGTTAATCCTTTAGCTTAGTTTGAGCTTAAGAGATTCATGCTATGGCCTTAAACAGATTACTGTTTGCTATCTGTTCAATGTGGGGTTCTTGTTAGGATGGACAGTTCCTTAGGATTTAAGTGCTTTACAAATTATGTTCCTTATGTAATAATAAAAATAATATATTTTCCTGCTGAACATAATAAGAACAATAACAAGAATTGGGAATATGTATGAAATATGCTTTGCTATAGTTTGATGCCAGTGATTGTTGTTGAATTATGTTTCTCATGTCCTCCATAACTATTTGTAGGGCTTGTTAAATATAGTTTTTAAAAAAGTTAGTAAGCCAAGTAGAAATCCTGTACTGTCATAAGTGGTAGAAAATAAGGAAGCACATTTGCTAAGAGCATATGAGAGGGCCATCTTGGATTTTCCTCCCAGGAAACGTGGGATTTGATAAATAAAAGAAGTATGCTGGTTTAATGGGGGCAACATTTTAAATATTTCATGATCCACGTTTTAAGTCAAAGTGAAGGGATTGTCAGGTAAAAGTATAATATTAGTGACCTCCCTTTTTTTTTTTTTGCCTAGATTGTTGAACAAATAAATACAAAACTTCCATCATCATTTATAGAGAAATTGTTTATACCGGAATCTAAGCTTCTCATGCTCCGCTACCATAAGGAAAAAGAGGTAGGCAGCGCGTTAAATTTCATGCCACGGTGATCTAAATCAAGGTTCCTCAACCTTGGCAAATTTAAGATGGGCGGGCTTCAACTCCCAGAATTCCCCAGCCAGCCAGCCAGCCAGCCAGATTCCTGCCATTTCATTGTTGCATCAGCAAGTCAGTCTCAGCTGAGACATCAAACCTAGCCATAGAGGAAGCTTAACTGTGGTTTGAAGTATATTTTGAATCAACCAAACATAGTATTGTGGATTCCCCTTTGAATTCTGCTGTACCCTCAGGCAGGTGAGTACAGAGAGGATAGCAAACAATTTGGTCCATTTGCAATTTATTTTCTTAGTCATTTTTTCATAGTAACTCATAAATATCTGACCTCTGTGAAGTAAGTAATGTTTTGCTCACTTCGAGCAAAAATATTTAATGAAAAAAATTATTTGTAGGTACTTTAGAAGAATTGTACAATTACAATGAGAACATATGATGGTGTTGACTCAATACTGAAAAATCACCTACTTTTGTAACATATGCTCAAGATACTAGTGCATTTAATGAACTGGGAAAAAAAAAGAATTTAGCTTAAATCACTGATTTCCAACCCTGTATATAGTCTATAATGTGTTCCTATAGGATTTTGTGCACTTTGAAAATTATTTTTTAAAAATGCTTCACATCTTATGCCAGCCCACTCTACATTTTTCACTAAATCTTTTCATTAAAGCAGCCTGCGGGTTTCAGTGCATTAACTTTTATGAGTGGATTCCTTAAAGGAGCTGCAACATCTTTTCAGTTTGAGGTGGAAGCTTGGAAAAATGACAGGCTGCTTTAATAAATGTGAAGCTAAGCCCTACCATGCATTCCTCATTGCTATAGTGTACATCAGTGGCTGGGAAATTCTGGGAGCTGAGGTCCACACATCTTCAAGTTGTCAGGGTTGAAAAACAGTGGTGTATGTAGTCATTTTGAAAAGAAAACAATGTCCATAATTAATCCTGCCAGTTGGAGGAACCAGAGGAGAAGCTGTCATTCCCTTCCTTTTAAAATAATCTCATTCCATTTTGTCATATAAGTGCAAAGAAAACCAACAAATGACTTGTGTCACATGATAGAAATACTCATGATTGTGTGTAGTTACATAATTTACAAAACATCTATCATTTTTAAGAAGTGTTTATCCTGGAAGGAGAATTTGTACTTCTAGCACATTAGCTTTGTATGTTTTCATTTTAATCAAATCATTAAAACTCTTTTTTTTTTCTATTATTGCTCAACAGGCATTTTATTTATATTCTAAAAATCTTTCAGCTGTAGATGTTGACTCATTGTGTGAGCCTCCCATTCCTATGATGACTGTAATAATTATAGTGATTGTTATGATTGTTAAAGATGTTCTTTCCCCTAAAAATCAGGGTTGTATATGAAGATGGATGTCATAGTTAAGTTCAATCCAGACCTTCCAGGAATTCCATTTCTACTGAGGGAAGAGAAAAAAAGAGGCATCTGTCTCCTTTTTTCAGTCAGTGTTGTTTCCTGGGCCATCCTTGGGTCCAGCAGTGTGGTGGAATAGCTATTGCGGAATAGGAGATTGCTGAAAGTTCCCTTCCTCTAGCAGGAGAAGACATTATCCCATTTGTGGAAGGGCATGTCCAAAGTCAGCCTTGGAGTTTCAGCTTGGTTAAGGACATAAGCAATGCCCTGCTGGATCAGACCTCTAGCCCAGCTAGTCTGTTCTCACAGTGGCTGACCAACTACCCAAGAAAGCCCACTAGTCTTCCAGCAGATGGCCTCCAAAAGCAGTCCCACTGCCATCAAGGCTAATAGCCATAGATCCCTATGGCTTCTATGAATGTTTGAGCCAACCAAGCTGGTAGCCAGCATCACATCTCATGGAAGCAAATTATACATTGTGTAAAACATTTCTTTTTGTCTGTCCTGGTCTTCTGGGATTTCACTGGATGACTTCTGGTTCTAGTAATTTGGGAAGGGGAAAACAGCTTCTCCTTGTCCACTTTATCCACACCAAACATAATTTTGTACGCCTTAATCACATCCCATCTTATTTGCCTCCTTTCTAAACCAAAAAATCCCAAATGTCACCACCTTTCCTCATAGGGAAGCTGCTTCAGCCCATGGATCATCTTAGTTGTCTATAAATGCAGTGGGTGAGTGATAGGAAATGTTTAATGGGCAGCTCCAGGAACCTCACTGATGTGTTGCATTTTTCTGTTTTCAAGGTTGTTGCTGCTGCACATGCTGTATATCAAGCAGTGCTAAGCTTAAAGAACATTCCTGTTTTGGAAACTGCCTACAGGTTGATTCTGGGTGAAATGGCATGTGCCTTGAATAGTCTTCTTTGCAGCCTGCAGCTTCCTGAAGCTTGTTCAGAAATTCTCCATGATGCTTTCAAGAACCACGTTTTTGATGTGGCCAATGCAAAATTTGTTGTTATATTTGATCTTAGTGCACTGACTACTATTGGAAATGCCAAAAATTCATTGATTGGAGTGAGTATCTCTACAGTTGGGGTTTGAATGATTTTTGTGTTTCCAAACTCAGGTGGCTACGGAAAATGTAAAGCAGCATTGCACCCATTGTGCAAAGTAACTGCACTTTTTGTGGGGGAGAGGGAAGGAACTTTCATAGGAGTTCTGTGCTTTAGAAATAAGTCCATTAGTTTATCTAAGTTCTGCAATAGTTAGTAGTAGAATAAAAGTTCGTGGCTCTAAAATAATTTTACATGTCTTTATTCACAAGAAAACTAAAGTAGCTTTGCTTCCTTTTAGAACTCCTTCAAAGAGGAGCAGGTCCTGTATTCTCCATGTGTGCGCGCATGTTGGTGTGTTTCCCTTTGTATAGGAAACACAGAACATAGCTACTTTTGTGTAAAATATCCATGTTCATCTCTGCCCCATCCTTTATATCACAGTTTATAAGACATTTTTCACAACTGCTCTCATTTTTGTCAAGTATTTGTATTTCTTATTGGGCAGGAGCTACAGAAAATCATAATCTGTTTTTTGTATTTTTTAAACCCCAGTTCTGGTAGGAATGTAATTTCGATAGATGCTTTACTCTCTACATCGGCTTGCTTTGGCAGATGTGGGCTCTGTCTCCGACGGTCTTTGCTTTGCTGAGCAAGAACTTGATGGTTGCACACGGCGACATAGCGGTTCACTTTCCAGCTGTCCAGTATGCAGTGCTGTACACGCTCTATTCACACTGCACCAGGTGTGAAGGGGTTCATTCTGTAATATAAATAGGAATCTGGGGTATTTAATCAGTTCACAAACTATTTCAATTTTGTTGTCCTAGCGGGAGATCCTGCTGGACTTTTTAAACAGTACTTGCTGTAAGTGCTGCAGTAGGTTCTCCAATATTTCCCCTATTTGATAAGAGAGGCTGCGTTGTAAGAGCCCTGTTGCAAAATATAAGGATTATTTGAGCAAAAGGATAACCTTTTGTATTGGATGGGGAAGAGCTCACACATTTTCTAAGAATTAAACGGGAAGCTTAGAATCTGCACAGCTTTTTTTCTTTGTGAAGGAAATGAGGTGGTTGGCTGCCAAGAATGAGCCTGTCAAGAGAGGAGAAACACTATTGATAAGGGGAGGGTTGATGAAGAGAGTAAGGAAGATGACCTTGGCAAAAATAGGCCAGATCCGTTGCCAAAGTTACAAGGGGAAAACATGGTTTATGTCAAAAACAAGAAGAAGGTATGTGCCAGTGACTCAGGCAGGCACCTCCCTAATTTACATGAGTAGAAGAGGAGCTGGGTGGGGGGGCAAAGCGAAGTCAAACATGCAAGATTCTGTTTCTATAGCCAAATAATTTTAGCCGCCTTGTGGGGTTGATTACTTGGTTTGGTCTACATAGTGGGACTGACAATTGTTGAATGTGGACTTCTTAGGAGGTAGCGAAGGAGGGCGGTAAAGTAGTTTTCTACGGAAATGTTGAGCTTCAGGTTTCAACAGTTTTAATATTTCTGTCACTATTAGGCTACAGCAACACATGTTGCCCCCTTGCATATGTAGTATTTAGTCTGATTGTATGAGTAAGACCTAATTCTCTTTCCCTTTCCAGGCACGACCACTTCATATCTAGCAGCCTTAGCTCCTCGTCTCCTTCTTTATTTGATGGGGCTGTCATCAGCACTGTGACCACAGCTACAAAGAAACATTTCTCTATCATTGTAAATCTCCTGGGACTTTTACTTAAAAAGGACAACCTTACACATGATACCAGGTAACTAGTAGTTTCATCTGGTCAAAATAATGATTTCTCCAACAAAATGATCAGTAATAATTAAACATAAATAGCATGTGAATACAGGACAGGGAAGAAACTGGATATATTTAAGGGATTTTTTTTTCTTAGCATTATCAGGTGGAGGAGTCAGATTCCTGGATGTTTCTAATGTGGGTCTATTTGTCATTTAAATCTTGTGTGTCACATGTAACTCTAGGGCAGTGTTTTTCAAACCTGGCAACTTTAAGGGTTTGGGTGGACTTCAACTTCCAGAATTCCCCAGCCAGCACGCTTAAAGTTGTCATTTTAAAGTTGCCAAGTTTGAAAAATACCACTCTACAGAATGCATAGATGCATAACGTAACAATAGAAAAGAATGGTTCTGTGATATGTTTTTAGGAAACTGCTCATGACTTGGGCTTTGGAAGTAGCTGTTCTGATGAAGAAGTCAGAGACCTATGCACCCTTGTTCTCTCTCCCCTCCTTCCATAAGTTTTGCAAAGGACTTCTGGCAAACAGTAAGCGTTTTACTTTTCTAACCTAAAAGAGGGATAAGCAAAATATATGCACATTTTCTTGTGATTCTGCTGTTAGAAAACTAGCGAAGATCTATCTACCTGTTTTATCTTAAATAAAATAAATTACATTTTATATTTTTTTAATTGAGAACATTTTACATCCAAAAACAGCATAAATCAGAATTCATTCATAATTCCCATTAGTCAAAGCCTTGCCAAAATATGAACTATATTTTTATTAACATAATGTATACCAACTTCCACTGTTGAGCAATTATTAATTTAGCTGCTAGGAGAAAAAATGTAAGTTCCATATTAAGTAACTTAGCATTAATTTCCTCAAAAATATGTAGTAATCCCAATTCTACTTTTTGTTTAGTTATAATAATTCTTCAGGGTTTTTTTAGAATTTTTTTTTTCTACATATCCACCATACAACATTTTGCTTCCCCAACAATGTTTTGTTGAGTAATTATGAAATATTTGTGCTATTCTTATTAGAGCTGAATGCCAGCAATGTTCTATCTTTCCCTGCAACTCTTCTATAGAAGCAGCAAAAAATCCTCATGATTTCCACAGTGAAAATCAGGAAGCTATGAGTATAATATATTTTTATTATGCCTTAGTAAATATATTAAGTGTCCTAGGAATATCTGTACTGAATTAAAACAAAACCTTGGATGAAGTGACCAAGTTGTAGAAATGATATGCAATGTAGTAACAGATTTAAATGGCCTGTTGGGTAGGTAACCCTCTGATAGGTTGAAATGATTACACATATATAAACTGTTAAACTTGTACGTGGGGAAACAGAATCAAAAATTGAACAACTGACGAAGGTAGGGCCTTGAGCCAAAAGGGATTGACTTTTTTAGCTGCCCCAGGGAGGCAGTGGAGGACAGGAAGGCCTGGCGCAATATGGTTCATGGGGTCACGAAGAGTCGGACAAACTCCTTGCAGCTTCAGAAACAATTTGTGATGAAATTCAAAAAGAAGAGATCTACAATTGCACTGCTAGCACAAGGATTGTAAATTAATAATTTGCTGAAATCTCACATGTGCACCAAATCCCTTAAGGTTCTGTGTGAGATCCTGCAAGCTTTTGAGGTGGGGACTCTCACTGAAATTTCATAAGATTTTGGGTGCTTTTTTTGCAGTCTGTTTTCCTGGAAGTGTCCTGAGCTTTCTTTATGTTGGTTATTGTAAGTAGCTTAAACTGAAGATACTTAGGAATTGACATGTATACAAATTGAGGAAACGGAGTCCAACTTCTGCCATTCATTGATCACTACCTTTTAATATTAACAGTCTTGTTGCTAAAAGAGAAAGAGATTATACCATTCTGATGGATAATAAAGCTCTCTTCATTCCACCCAAAATACAGCCCTCTTGGAAGATGTTAACATTTGTCTTCAGGCATGCAGTAGCCTTCATGCTTTGTCGTCATCTCTCCCAGAAGATTTACTGCAGAGGTATTTAGTGCTTTGACTTTTTCCAGATCAATTGTTCTGCCAAATTTTGTGCAAGTGCCTGAGTTACTTCCTTGATTCTGTGTTGTTTTCCTTGTTCTGTGGCACAGGTGTGTTGACGTATGCCGCGTTCAGCTGGTCCACAGTGGTGCTCGGATAAGACAAGCATTTGGAAAACTCTTAAAGTCTATTCCTTTGGATGTCATACTAAGGTAATTAAGTGGGTTGCATTGGATGTAAATTCTTGCAATCAGCGTGTGAAGAACAAGGTCAAGTTATGTATTGTAGTCAGATACTTTCAATTCTAGTCTTAAGAGTTGGAGAGCAAGAATGAGATCTGAGTTACTGGAGACATTCAGGTCTACTGATGGCTACTCTCCTTAAGGAAAAATAGGAGTTGAATGGTTCTTCCCATGAAACCCATTCAGAAGCCTTTTTTTAAGTAGTTCATGGTGCATTATGCTGTCTCTTGGGAGGAAGGGAGATGGATACTCCAGGATATGTGGGAGTGGCGACAGAAAGCCTCCCACCCACTTCTTCTGGCCTGGTGCAACACCAAGAACATTTCCTAGAATGAAGGTTTGGCAGCAGCAACCAGCAAATCCTTCTACCCATAAGCTCCACGAAGCCTGGGTGCAGGAAGGGCTGTGTTCACTTACTCACCGGGAAAGTTGTAGATGAGATGCATTGGCTGGCTTGATGTTCTGTGAAGATTAACAGAAAGGTGCCAGGCTGTGGTGCTGCCATGCCGATCTGTATGTATATAATTATTTTCTAAAAAAAAAGACTTTAAAAACTCACATTACAACATGCTTATCCTTAGGGAAGCAGCCTTCTTTCTATTGATTATATGTATTAATCAGACTATCAAGGAAGATTTGGATCTACTGTTTACTTCCCTTCCAATAATAATCCCTAGATCTTTTCCCGATCCCTGGTGAGAACTTGATGGAGTGGGAGATGTATTCTCCCTTCTCCTTCATGATGCGAGGGGTCTATTTGGCTGCGCAGTGGGACAGAGAATTGTCTTTTTCTGCCCTTTCTGCACACCTAGTGGGATGGTGTATGTGGCATGAAGCCCATGAAAAAGCAGAGGGCCATTTTTGTGGGGAGGAAGGGTTGATATTTATGGGTGACAGATGAGAGGAAGCGTTGGTCTGCATTTGCCTCCAAGTTCTCACCAAACAATTGTGGGTTTTTCTTGGAATTTTTGATAGTAATCACCATCATGCAGAAATCCAAGAAATCTCCCTAGCCATTCGAAGTCATATGAGCAAAGCTCCAAGCAATACATTTCACCCGCAAGACTTTTCTGATATCATCAGTTTCATCCTGTATGGGAGTTCTCATCGAACAGGGTAAGAAGCACGTGTGAACTTCTAAGCTAAAAAACATACGTATTTGGTGGGGCGGAAGAACAGGGAAAGTGGGTGTGCTGCTAGAGGCAGTCAGTTACTGAGAGATTATACATAATACACCGCGTTAAATAACTCAGCCTGTACAAGAAATACCTTGAAGCAAAAACAACGTGCTGCTTCTGTCAAATTTTAAGATGCTGTTAATTCTTGAGTCCGAATCTTTTTCTTTTCTTTAAAATGCAATCGATATGAAGACACCTACATGGCTTATCCTTGGCGCAGTGGCAGTATAGTAGCCAGTAAGTTTTATCCGAGGCGCAATTATTGCTAATTGGAAACATATCCTTGGATGTAACGAATAAGATAACTTTGGGGAAAGCAAAAGATCAGGAATTGGCACCACCTTTTGGGGAGAGCAGGGTGATGATGTAAAGTGGACAGAGCCAGGATTGCTTTAGTTTTTGGATGGTGTGTTAAAATGTTTTAAGCATAATGTGAGGCGTGAGCAGCCATTTTATTCTGAGTCCTCCTAAACAACTGAGTACTCTGGTCAAAAGGGCTCTAGAGGCTATAATCTTTGCATTGTTCATCCCTGACCAAAGCTTTTGAAATGTAATGACTGGGTTCTTTCTGAATCAGTAGCGCTATTAGTAATTTTCACAGGCTGATTTTTATGAGCTATGACGTTACATTATGTGAGCACGTTTTGGGCTTGTCATCCCCACTTCTCCAACGAGGCTGCAAAGAGGTTATTGAAGGTGTGGTTTAGGAATGTGTCTGAATGCTAAATTGTGGTTAGTTTTAAGTGCAGTTTATTAAAAGTATTGTGTCCATTTCATTATATGTATGACTAACCACAATTTCTCTAGTTTAAATGTAGCTCTAAGCTTCAGTTACCTGAAACAGAAGTGACAGATTTCAGTTTGCTTGTGGCTGTGGAATGGAAGAGAGGAATTGACGCCCTGAGATACATGGATAGAATGAAAAACTGTAATTTTATTTGATATTAAATCTGAACATAGCCACTGTTACTATATATAACATTCCTCCTCTTCATCCAAACGAAATATAATTTGAATATATACAGTGCTAGCGGTTGCTTACCTGCCTTAATAATCACTTTTGTTTCAGGAAAGAGAGCTGGCTAGAAAGGTTATTTTATAGTTGCCAGAGATTGGATAAACATGATCAATCAAGTATTCCGCGCAATTTATTGAAAACGGAGGCAGTTCTTTGGCAGTGGGCTATTTGGGAAGCAGCCCAATTTACTGTCCTTTCAAAGTTAAGAACACCCCTAGGCAGAGCTCAGGACACGTTCCAGACAATTGAAGGTAACCTGAAAAGATTTATGTATTTTCAAAATTTCTATCTTGGGATAACTAGAGATTTAAAAAAAAAAGTTGATACATGCGTGTATGTTTCCAGAAAATTGAGGGTCATTTTGGAAATAATGGGCTTATTTTTTCAAATGTAAACTTGTCTTAATTCAAAATGCATAATTTACAACTGCATTTTAGAAAAGCATACTATTTAGCATGTTTCTGAAATTTACAAAATTGTTTCATTTAACTGTTTTTCTAGACTTCCAAGGCACAGTATACATAAGATTCCTATGCAAGTCTAATCTGGTCATAGAGAATAAAAAATTCCTTTCTAGTGGAATGGGATGCCAAGTCAGCAAACATAAGATTGTAGCCTTGGTTTTGTACAAGTAAATTTGTG